>NC_092862.1:24258163-24314253 GCF_032062135.1 Pyxicephalus adspersus
GTTACCAATCCTAGGTGCCTAGCAGTTGCCAGAAGTCACTCAGAAGGGGTAAATGTTTTTTGCTGCTAATATGAGCTAAGCCTAACTTGTTACACCACGTTCATTATACTATTACACTACTACAACGGATTACACTCTTAAAACTTAGAACACTAGTAAGTTGGGTCACAATACACAGCATGGACATGGCAGGACAGTTGTGGCAAAATACATAGAATAGAAAAATTGGAGATACTAACAGGGCAGGCATTACAAAGTTGTAACAAATAATTGGGAGAAGGTAGAACACTGAAACAATAAGAGGTTACTGGATACCCGAGGCATAAACAACTGGGAGCACTAAATTTGCCGTGTTTTGCCACACCCCCTTTTTTACCATCCGGCTATAGCTTCCTACCACCCGGCTGAAAAAAATTTCTGGGGGGAACACTGTATACAAGTTTCAGGTCATTGGTTACCTAGTGGTAGTTATTTAAACACAACTTGATTGATAATTATTCTTTACAATGTTTTTAATACTCATCCCAATATCACATAGACTGGTAAAATGTTTTCTGGAATAATTACAAACTTCAGTTATGCTTCAGTACTATCATTAGTCAATATATATGTCTTTATTTCTTATATTAAAAGAATATGTTTCCTATAGTATATTATTTTCTTAAAGAAAAGAACATCAAACATTATCTGGTATTTTACAAAGCATATAGAACAATTCACGGGCATTTGTCCTAAATGCTCATAAATCAAATCTCCCTTATTGTATCCATACTTGACTATATGATCAAAAAAGACAATTTTTGGATTGCGGGAGAAAGTTGAAGCATTTTCAGCAATACAAACTCAAAAAAATATATAAATTCAGCTAAACAATGTCTCTGATAGAAACCAATCCCCACTGACACACGGCAAATCCATTAGAAAAATACAGTCTGTGGCTCTCCAAATCCTTTTTAAAGTTTTAAAATCTGGGTGGGAAAAATGAGAGCCAAAAGTTGCTATCTCTGCCTTAACATTGCATTTGCAAATGTATTACAAATATTGTAATTCATTATTTAAGTATTGGATTACATATTTAATAAAGCATGTTAGAAAAAAAACTTACAATAAATGTGAAGAATATACCATGGAGCTTTAAGTAGCTTTGGAGCCTTTTTTAAACTCCTCTATAAGAATTAGTTAGGAGTTAGTGTAGTAGACTACATCTCTCATTATTGGGTCATGCAAAATAATGTACCTGCATTCATGTTTTCTCCATAAATCGATACAGATGAGGTGAGAGGGGCAAGGCTGGTTCCTACAGACATCAGAGTGGCATCCATTGCTAATTCCATTCGAGCTGATGACTGAGCTGTGCTCATTACCCTCTCCATTCAGTGGCAGCACAAGACCATTGATCCGCACATCCCGTAAACATCCTGTACACAATTAACAATATCCCTTAAAGTTTCTCTCCCTTAGATCATGGAAGACAAATATTCACAGATTTCACTGACATGACAGAAAATAACATTATTGTTGAAGCTCAGTCTGCAGCTCAGAACATCCTGTTCCCATTCTGACTGTGCAGATTATCAAAAGTAAATAAACCCTTGGAGACAATGTAAGCAAAGCTGAGCAAATTGCACATTAAAGTTAAACTAATGTTTATCAGGGTGAGGATTTAACAAAATGTCTCTTAAAATGATATTAACATAATAAAGCCTATAGGAGATCTATGTATTTGGGTTTACAATGTGAAATATGATAAATAGTATTTCATGGATAACTGCTGTAAGTTATCCTTTATTTACCACCTCTCCTAGTACATCTCCAAAGACTTACATTCATCTGTTCATGATACTGGGAGTTCAATGGATCTGTGGAAAAGTTCTATTTATTCCATAGAATGGTAACCTATGGGTGGAACATATGATAGATATTGTGTTACCCAAGGGTAAGCAGTAAACCCGTAATATGGGCATCTAACAATATTAAGAATGTATTGATTTATAATCAGAAAGGATGGTGGAAGGTATGTACAATATACTGTATATTTAATGTAAAAATTCTATTTATTCCTTCTGAGTGGTCATCTGTCAGTGGGACACATGATAGATACTATGTGGTAAACAGTAAACCCGTAATATGAAAGTCTAGCAGCTAATAAGAACATCATGGTGTATAATTAAAAAGGACTATGGAAGGTATGTATAACACATTGTAAATATTAGTAAAATTTCATTTATTCCTCCAGAGTGGTCATCTATCGGCGGGACACATGATAGAAGGCCTCTACTTAGGAATTAAATGATTCTTTAGCACATGTGCAGAAGAAGCTAAGCGACTGGCTGGAAGACTTTGCAGTGGCTCCTCTCTGGGTTTGTCAATACTGTAAACAGGTATGTTTAAAACCTAAAGAAAGGTAACTTAAGGTGAAACAATAGTTTTGCAATAAAAAATATGAGCAGGCAGGATTTTTATTTCAGAAGGGATACAGGCAGGCACAGCTCAGTGTAGGATGCCGGGATATGCCAGGTTTCCCAACATCCCCCAGCGAAGACAGATAAAAAACAAATTGCGATTGGGCAGGTAAATGAATTTTATTGTGGAAAGGTCATCATCTGTCCTTTCTGCAATAAAGGACCTTCCTAGTCGCAGTTTATTTTCTGCTTTAAATGCTGTGATAAATCGAATCCAATATATTGCAATATATCTGTGCAAAAAGATTTATATCTAAGGAAATAGAATTAGGCACTAAGTCTACAAGAAGTAATTAAGAACTTTTTACAAGGCTACCAGCCACTATGAAAACACTTACCTTGGAAATCATTCTCGGCTTGCTGTGGTAAACTATTTCCCAACATAACACTTGATGGATCAACTTCAAACAATCCTTTTTTTCCCATGATAGCTATTGCTTCTCTTGTACCACCTCCTCTTTCAATTCGCAATGTGAACACATTGCCATAGCGCTCCATACCCAGGAGTGCCCATCGTCCATGATCTATACGCAGATCTGGCAGCCTAATCACATGACTCCGCTCTCCAAAGTTGAAGTTAACGGCAAAGTGTCCTCCAGTAATCTGCAGGAGTCACAAGGGAATGGGGTGACAGCAAAGCTACATCATTGGAAAACCATAAAAGGGAGGTAACATCATGAAAAAGACTGAATTATTGTATGAAATTTTTCTAAAAATAATTTAAAAAAATAGCATGTTGATGGAGGGGAAAGGATTAACCAGGGGTTCTGGACCTTGCTGTATTGTTTGACATGGTTGCCTGGATAACAACACTTGCTGTACATAAATATCGATCCTTCCATACAGAAAAACAGGTAGAACGATAACATTTAAAAGTAGCTGGAAACTAACTTTGACAAATTTTTTTATTGAACAAAAGAACATGACTGGTCTGTATTAGGGGTCAGTAATAAATGATTAAAAAAGCTTAACGATCAAGACTAAGCACAGATTCCTTGTACAGTTTGGACCTTCTAAGCTTCATAAGCTATGTAATGCTCATCATCTATACTTCCTGATTTCTGATCAAAAATATAAACTTCCTGTGATGATATGCTTGATTTCAATTATTTTATTATATTTTAGAAAGTTAAGGAACAATATATTATCTTGTTGTATTTATTGATGCTGTAAGCTGATTTATTATAATTGTCATTATCTGGTTGAGGGCTGATGTTGTTATGATAAATTGTCAAAGCATTTTTAAAACTATTAGCCAATATATAAATATAACCATTGGCAGTAATTCTGATTCAGCATCATTGGTTGCTCACCTCCAGCTTGAGAAATGAAGATCTGTCCCTGGAAGTCAGGTGCAGTATAGTACCCGATAATATTCTTGTTCGAAGCATAAACTGTATATAAGTATGGTGCAGGCTGAGCGGATGATGAATCAAATAATGAACCCAACTTCCTTTCTCAAAGCTCCATTCCTGCAGGACTAACAGACATATTGTATACTTACATAGCTTTCATTTGTTAGGTATTAAAATATTAAGCATGCAGGTATATATTGTTATAAGTATGTTTATTACATATCAGACCAAGCTACAATTACTTGTGGTATATTGTTGTGTTTAGTGTACCTACCTTCCTAGTCGTTATAACACAAATTCTTTGGGATACATTTATAAAGCAATGAATGCAACATTTTGTAGGTGATTGCGTTTATTATACAGTGAATGATTCACCAACAGTAAATGTTTGTTTGAACTTCACATCGATTGCTTTATAAATATGCCCTTCCTACATTCATATCTATGCACTAAAAGAAGGCACCTATGTTCCCATGTTCCAGGGTTATGGGCTGTGTTAGGACATTTGAATGGGCTGCTGAACACAGCACAGTAGACCAATGGGCAATTGCCTAATTTGCCTTTGCCTAAAACCGGCTCTGCGAATAGGCAAACTGGTTATGAATCAAGAAAGTCCTTTCTCTAAACAGATGCTGCATTTGTGTTGCCTCCGAGTTATAAGCCCTCTCATGAGCTTTTATTTGTCACATTACGAAAAGCTCCAACTTTTTAAGATACATGACTCCATCAACAACTGCCTTATGAGCAGGTTTTTTTTTGAATCAACACACAGGGCCTGATTTAATAAAGCTCTCCGAGACTGGAGAAGATAGACTATCACAGGAGAACCTGGGTGATTCAGCAAACCTGAAATGGATTTCTTTAAAACATTTGCTATTTTTTGGCAAAAGTTTTTATCCCTGGACCAGATCCAATCCAGGTTTGCTGGATTACCCAAGTTCTCCCATGATAGTCTATCTTCACTAGTCTTGGAGAACTTTGATAAACAAGGCCCACCGTGTAAAAGTTTACAAAATCTTTATTTTCTGTCTTCTGGGTAGAATATTCAAAATGCCGGTCCAGGTTTTGAAAAACTGGAGACATTTAGATATGTAATGGGTATTGTTTACTTAATGTATAGCAGTCTGATCTCTACACAGTGAGCCATAGTAACCAAAATAAAGCCAATGTCTATTAATTTTACTCCACTCAAAAGTAGCAATGAAGCTAAAGTAACAATATAGATCCTTAGGAATTAGATAGATACATATGTTTTAGGTTAAATTGGTTGATTAAATATACATAATTTCTAACCCTATTTAATGTACAGTACTGCGTAACATGTTCGTGCTATATAAATACTGTTTATTATTTATATTAATAAAAATAATAATAATAGCAACACTGTTTCACTATAGTTTACCTGAACCACAGAGCTCTCCGTAATATCCTGGATTACAGGTACATTTAGCAGAAGTCTGATCACTTATACAGGATCCATGTCTTCCACAAGCCGGCGACCTCTTCCTACTGCACTGCTCATCGGTTCTGGCACAGCCTGCGGCACTGTTCACCGACTCCAGAGGCTTCTCCAAGTCATACACCTGACATACACACAGAAAATTCAGTTTGTTAATTTTCTTTTAAAATAGAAGATACATTTTAAAATTAAACTGATGTAACTATGGAATGGGCCACTAAAATCCACATAAACTATATGCATAAAATACTAGTGACAAATGGGTTAGTATTCTATCCTGTAATACATTGAATTTATTGCCTCTAAATATTTTACATTGAACTTGGTATATATAAAATTTAATTCATAGATTATTCTCATCTTATATATTTTGTAAAGTAATTTATGGAGGACAATCTTTGAATTGTCATAAAACAAAAAATTTACAGGATTCCTTTCCTTAGAGGGACATGGATGCTGTCATTGTTATTTCTTATTCTGTCAGTTTCTTGTCTGTCATGTTAAACTTTTTGCTCCTTTATTTTATATTCCCTACCTGAAACATGTATGCATAAATCTATGTCTGATTTTACTCGTATGCAAACTTGGTCCAGCTCAATGGGCCTGATTTATGAAAGCTTTCCAAGGCTGGAGAGGATACACTTTCATCAGTGAAGCTGGATGATCCAGCAAACCTGGAATGGATTTCTTAAACATCATTTGCTATTTGTTAGCAAATGTTTTTAATCCTGGACCAGATCCATTCCAGCTTCACTGATGAAAGTATATCCACTCTAGCCTTGGGGGGCTTCAATATATCACACTCAATCACTCAAACTTTACTGATCCCAGCTGGTCATTTTGATAGCCAGATGACTAGTATTTTAAGAAGAGGATTGGGATTAAGGATTGAGAAGGTTTGATTTGGTAAACCAATACCCCAGTATTTAGACATGCAGAATGCCATGGAAAATAACTGGTCCCATAATGCAAAGAAAAGGCTCACATCATTGTCATTTTGTGATGTCAAATTCTTTACTCCAAAATGTAGCACAGCAAAAGTTTAATATATATCTTGTGATTGCTTTTAATGATTTATTATGCAATGGTAAATTATAATACTACTGTTTCTGTTTTTGAAGTTACTGGGAAAAAAATCAGTAACAAATATGAGTTCAAACATCCACTACAATCTGCAGCAACATGGAGCTGAGTGGGGACCTTGGTCCACATGCTCAGAGGTTATATACCATACTGGACCGTATTCACCTTACTATCAACCTGCAGATTTCTGAGACAACCAGAAAAGCCTTTGAAGTTGATCGATGAATGAATGCTGCCTGGTAGGTTCTTTACTCCTCCGAGCTGCAGGGGCTGGTACACATTGAGGAATCTAAAATACAAGAGGTAAATAAGGTTTACGCAAACTATTCCACATGAATTCAATTTATTACAGTAATGAAAATGGCTTGTGATTAACATTGAAGATGTATGTGTAATGTAAAGATATGGTTTATTTCTAAAGCCACAAAAGTGTTGGGTTTGTACAATTATAGGCAGATAAAAGACACCAGTGGCAGTAAGTTCTAAACTGGTGGTTGAAGAGAACTATTAAGACTAGTTAAAGACTTTCAGTTATAAGAAAATATAATGTTTTTACAATTGTAAAATAAATAAACCCTACTAGCTCCACTGCTTCTTCTGGGTTAAAAATTGTACCATGAAAACAGAAAGGATGTTGGTTTCCCTGTCCCTGAATTTTTTCTAATTTTTTTTACCCCAAAAAAAAAAAAGTTTTGAGAAACTTTGCCACCCTTACCAAGTTTACAAGTGTTGGCATGTATCATTTAATTTACAAATAGCTTTTCTGATTGTCAGCGGGTATGAGAACTAGGAACCTACACAGTTGCACATTATTCCTAGTTCTCTGCTGTAAGGTTAAATAATGTTCTCATAGCAAGAAATATTTGACATTGTTAAGTATTGTGGTCAAAAAAGGTTAACTATCAGCTGTGTCAATACAATTATGATTTTCTGATTTTTTCACCCACCATATAGTCTCTATGGCCCTCATTTATGAAAGCTCTCCAAGGCTGGAGAGAATACACTTTCAGAAGTGGAGCTGGCTGATCCAGCAAACCTGGAATGGATCTGGTCCAGGATTCAAAACATTTGCTAGCAAATTACAAAGATATTTAAAAATCCATTCCATGTTTTCTGGACCACCCAGCTTCACTTCTGAAAGTGTATTCTCCCCAGCTTTGGAGAGCTTTCATAAATCAGGCCCTATGTGTTTGTAGGACCTACCAAGGTCTTCCAAGAGTAGAGTATATATGAGCAATTCCCCCTGTACAGAAAGAAATATATATATATACATATCATATATTCTTTTATCCTATCAAAGAATTCCAGAACTAACTTACCTATCATTACTAGATATCAGCAGGTAAATGCTAAAAACCTTTTTCTTAGATTACATTAATCTCATTACCTCTTGCTCCCAGGTGTCTCCCCAGACACTTCACACCAGGATCGATCTGTGGATTTTCCATCAGATTCTTCTCTCATTAGTTCTTCAAAGCAGTTATCAAGGATCATCTTTACTCTCTGATGATAATACATGTGGATTAGATAGATAGATAGATGGTTTTAGATAGGGTTGACCATTTTATTCTCTTTAAAACCATGCTATATATTTTCTTGCAGTACATAATACTGTACAATAGCTAGTACAAATAGTAAAAACATCAGCTATGGAGATTGTCCAGGAATCATGTAAAACCAATTTCTCTTCTTCTTTACTGCCACCGGAAAAAGGCATCTCGTTCTGTTGGTAACATTACACTTTTGGCCTTGCCAATACTTTCTGTCTCAGTGACTGAGGTTACTGTGTAGAAGGGGTACTACCAACAATATAAACTTTACTGTTCTATTTATTTCAACAGCAGGAGATCAAATAATTCAACTACTCTCCACCATCAACAAAAGAGTAGCTCCAAGGGCACCATCTGGATGCAAATGGTAAATAAAAACTATCCCTATAATATGGTTTATATATACCTAGCTAAAAGAAATTAAACTATGAAATAGTTCATATTTCATACTTTTTAGAACTAAAGAACATATATTTACATTTTCTGATATTATCTTAGTCTCAGCAACACTAGTCTAGAGAATTTATATTATGGGCAAATATCATCATTTTTATTTAAAATAAAAGCAAAATAATAACAAAAAGGTTTATTTCTTTTTTAAAAAGTAAAATTAATCATTATTCTATCTATATTTTGTTAAAAGACAGAAATGAATAAGTATTGATTGCCTATGTTGCTATTTTTATATCTATTGGTTGTCCCTGATGCTATTTTTATATCTATTGATTTTTCCTATGTTGTAATTTCTATGTCAATTGGATGTACCGATCATTAAGTAACTATTTATGTACCTTGCCATTGCTTGTGATTTTTAGATTATGCCAGTGCTGGTCTGACACATGTTTTGTAAACTTCAAGAAGAGAGATCCAGATCCATGGTTAACAGACAAGGAAAGAGATCCATTGTGAAGCTCTAAATAAAGGGAAATGCATATTTATTTATTATCAATACATCATTTACTTTTCCACTAACATTTGACAATATTCAAACTTCCTAAATTGACTAAAGGAATACAATGGTTATTCAATGGTGAATCATTTTGCACTAATTTTACAAAGTAAAATTTTGGATCGCCTTTGCTGACCTTGACCTTGGTTGGCTCTTGGTTGATTCTTCAACTTAAATAGTTTCTGAGCCACCGACCAAGAACAAGTAGCTTTAAAAGAACATGAAAGTTACAAATACAGACTAAAAGATATCCTCACCAAGAGCAATGTAATCCTTCAATTCTCCATGATGGCTGTCAGACATGGGACCATTGTACAACAGAAGTCCATCGGTTACATCAGTGATAAAGTCCAAGGAGATCTGGCTTTCATAACAAAGCTTCAAAGGTGAAAACCAGGCATATCCGAATCCAGTAAAGGAGCGCTTTGTTTGCTGACACTCAGGTCCATGGTAAGGAGGAGGACATTCACACCTAAAAAGCAAAGCACAGCTTCATTACTACAATCCATCATTGGCTGTGTTTTTATATTTTCAGTATGACGCCCTGGAGCAAAAACCCAACACAATAAAGCTATATTTTATATATATTTATTTACATCTCTATTTCTGATATTAATTGAAAAAATATACACTTTAATACTTGGCATAACATAACTTGCCCAACAAAAAACATGTAAATTCTGCTATTCCTTCTAGCTTGTAAGCTAGAGAAGCTTTGCATAGGATCCACAACAAGTAGGCTGACCACTGCTGATGGCTGAGATTTGCATTATGTGATGCAGCACAGACAACTAATACTGGTTGACCACATGTCACTCAGGAAGCAAACACTGCAGGTACTGATGCTACTTTCTATATCATGCCACAGATCAGAAATTGTAAGATAGAAAATACAACATATAACATATGAAAGCCAACATATTTTCACATGTTTAGAAGTCACAAACCATTCAAAATTAAAAATGTGGCCTAGAGATGAGAGCACCAAGTCAAATTCCAACTGTTGGGCTTTGTCTTCAAATCTCTCCACAGTTCTTGTCCCACTTACCTTTCTGACCTGGTAAAAAAAAATACTCCCCCAGCCGCTCTCTTCGCTCCTCCAATGACCTACTAATGACGTCCCCACTCATAACCTCATCACACGCACGGCTCCAAGACTTTTCCAGAGCAGCCCCAAGTCTCTGGAATGGTCTTCCTCGTCCTATCCAGGTTGCTCCTACTTTCTGCTCATTTAAAAGAGCTCCTAAAACCCATCTTTTTAAACTTGCCTACCCGTCTTCTTCTGTCTCTTAAAACCCGTCACTACTTCCCACCACTATATATCTCCCCTACTATTGTGTGTTACTTCCCCCACCTCCTAGATTGTAGGCTCTTAGGGGCAGGGTCCTCTCCTCCTCCTGTGTCAGGGTCTGATTTTGTCTGTCATTTGTAACCCCTAATTAATGTACAGCGCATAGCAAAGAAACATTAATACACATACTGTATATTTTGTTTACTAATTAGTAACTTACCTATATCCCAGTGCAGTATCTATGCAGGTGCCTCCATTAACACATGGATTGACTGAATAGGAGGAACAAGACAGGTGCTGATATTCTCGGGCAGCGCAGGAACATTGGACATGAGTTACAACAGTCACTGATCCGAAGGAGATGTTGGGAGCTCTGATCATAGTAGGCACGTATTTTAATGTTTTCCTAATGATACACCCAGTTTTGTGATTGCAGTGAGCCTTATCACATTCTTGTTCTCCAATCTGACCCACAAGTACACCCAGTGCAGATTCTATCTGTGGAGAAAATAATGTCATGATTTCTTATGTACTTATTTGAATTATATGAAAAGCAACTCAATATTAAATTCTTAAGCATGATCCATTAACTATATATATATATATATATACACACACACATCAGCTTCTACCTATTATTTTAAAAATTACTTTTTTATTTTTATTGCAGCCAGCCAGTGATGTCCAAACACAGAATATGTTATCTACTTTTGTTCTGAAAACCTTTTTAGAAAAAATATTTAAGGCTAAGGTATGGATATTATACCATTAGTTTGTACTGTGTGTGACATTGTACCACACCTTGTCTAGGTGGGAAGCCACAATCCCATTCAATTTATCAGCCTGGTAATAGGGAGGTCCGGACACTGTAAACCAGACATCAGTTGTATTATGCAGGTCAGGAACATTTAATACACTGAATAGGTGCACATTCTCCTGTTCACAGAGGATGATGTCCGACAAAAGTTCCCTCAGCTGTTCATATTTACTTCCAATGCCAGGTGTCTGATCTATGAGTTCTTCAGCTGTGATGCCTAGATATATAAGGCATAAAACATTTATTAGTGTGTTAAAAGACAGTAAAAAAGTAAAGTAAACAAAAGTAAATGTGCATGATAAAATTCTATTTTTGTTTATTGTAGTCAGGTAAATATGAACATTTACTTCAATCCAACCATCAGATGAACCTCCCCTTTGACATGTTCAACAACTTTATTTTCAAACATGCTAAAGGAAGCCATTTGCCTTCATAACATATGTATTGTAGATATTGGGTGGCAGGATAGTGTATGGTGTATATGTGCTCACCTACACATGGTAGTGGCTTCAGGATTTTAGGAGATCCAAAAAAGTCCTGTTTTTGGGTCCTGGTACCCTGAGGTTTTGTAAAGATTTGGGTGGGATAAAGCCTTTACTCCTGGGTCCGCATCTTACCCCATTCTGAAGAACAGCTGTTCATTTGTTGCTAAATTAAAGTGCAGGGCAAACCCACTAAGACTCTCCTGTGTTTACCACTTGCAAAACCAGTTGAGTCTACCCCCAGTTTAGGACCACAGAGATGACACAATAGATTAAAACTTAAAGACTTAAAAACTAAAACCCCTAATGAATTCCCCCAAGGAAAACATGAAATCCAACTTAGCTTGTTCATTTTTTGAATGGAAAAATTTGTATTTCATATGTTGCCTATACACCTAGAGGGTTTGTGGATCGTTCCAAAGCTTTCCATAAACTTTTAACTACTAATTAATTTCTCAGTTTCAACCAATGGCAAAACTGAAACTCCAGTAAGAGATGATTAAATCGCTAATGTGCATTTTGGATTTGCACACCTGTCCTGGTCATTTGGTAATATGAGAAATTATTTAAAGCGGAACTAATAAAATAAATACCGGAAACCGGCAGGATTTTAATGCAGAAGTGATAGGTGATGTCCCTTGTGCAATAAAACATACTTACCTGCCTGTTCACCATCTTTTTTTTCTAAGTAGACTAAAATGCTAATTTGTACCTTAGCGTAGGATGCCAGAATATGTTGGTTATCCGTGCTTTTTTTGGGACTAGCAGGACTGAATGATGTCCCTGCCTGGCCAATCAAAATGGCCAAAAATCTGACACCCAGAAGAAGAATGGGTAAACATGGTATGGGACAAACAGGTAAACAAAATGCAAAAGAAGGAATTCTCACCTTGGAGTCTTAAGGCTCCAGCATTTTGTGCTTCTTTCTCAGTAATATCAGTGAGCACAACCTTAACTGTAGAGACCACTTTGGGCCACACGCCGTCCGTCACCCTCACTCTCAGCTTATAGGTGCCTGGCAAAGCTCCTTCTCTCATGGTTAGCATGCCTGATGCATCATGGAGAGAAAATATCCTGTGAGGTTTAAATGTGAGAGCATTATAGTTTTCCATATGTCTATCTACATATAACAAAAATTAAATGAAATGGTATATACCATTAGAAAAATATACTGTATTTTTCAAGTTTTCAGTTCTAGGTAAACAGCTGCAAACACCCCAATTCTTTCCAATGTAACATAGGGTAGATTTCATATTCATGGCATTTCAAATATTTGTGTTTTAACATCATTATTGATGAATACTGAGACGTACCTTGATTTACTTTCTAGGTGATATGATTTGTGTTCCCAGTCATCTAGGTCTGGTGCCACAACTTTTCCAAGAGCAACTGCTGGCAGAGTCCCTAGGAGAAACAAAATATTATTTTTTAATTATCTGTGGATAGAATAACGGTATTATGATGCAATGCAATTTTTGTGGGGAGGAACTGACGCTCCTGAGGCATGATCTTTCCAACAAAGATTACTGGATCAGGATCCCCCTACTGCAGAGGAAGATATCCCCCACCACACTCATTACTATTCATGAAATATGCTGTTGATTGCTCCAAGCATAAATGGAATGATAAAGGTGGTATGTATCTCAGTGTTGTGTCTCAATCATTTTTCTTTAAAACTAACATTTACTCTGAAATACTCTCCATTGACCTACCAGGTCGAGTATTTCAAGGACTCCATGTAAAGCCTATTAAATTCTATCTCTTTGATTTAACCTCCTGGGTGTTACACTGATGTCTAGATTTCTGTACCAAAAGCGGTACACTGTTTTTTTAATTGTAGACCTGTAACTTACAGAAATATGTCCTAACAGGGTTCTAGTAGATATCATGAATATAAAAAATGTTTGAAACACAATGTAAAAAAAAAAAAATACTTTTAATAAAATTAAATAAAAGACACAAAAATCAGCTTAAACAAGAATACATAAATCAAAAATACTGAAAATGCAATAATTCCGTATACTGTATACTAATATATTTTTCTAAAACACCTCCCTAGTGTGGTAAATTTTAAAACAACGTCACATATAGACAAAACCACATAAATATATTTTGTATTATTTTGTATTGGATTGGATACAGGACTTTGTATTGAATCCAATACAAAATATTTGAATTTTCCGCTACGACCCCCATCGACGGGCGCATGCACGGACATCATCAGGAATCGCCGAGGGACGCGTACGCGAACGCCGAGTGTTCTAATTCTTTCCAAACTTCTGGCAACTGATGTACCAAGTTTTTAATTGCTTCAATATAACAGATTACCAGATAAGATTGAGCCACTGGAAACACGGGCACATAAAATGTAAAGTAGGTCAATGTGTATAAAAAACTCTAAAACCATATGAAATTAACTTCACAACTGCTATCTCTGCTATATGGGACTGATCTACTAAAGCTCGCCAAGGCTGTGGAGGATACACTTTCATCAGTGAAGCTGTGTGATCCAGCAAACCTGGAATGGATCTGGTCCAGGACTAACAAAAAGAAAATTACTTTTTAATAAATCCATTCCAGGTTTGCTGGATCACCCAGCTTCACTGATGAAAGTGTATTATCTTCCGCCTTGGAGAGTTTTAATAAATCAGGCCCTATATCTCTGTATATTAGTCCCATAAATTGCGTACAATACATATGAAATAACACTAACTAACTGGTATGTTGGAAAACCAAGATTTTATCTACACACCATAACAGGTTCCCCGCCTTTGTAAATGGTAAATTGACATATATAAGAATAGGTACCTTTGTATGAGTAGACAGTACAGTCCATGTGTCCAGAAGAATGAGGATGATCATTTCTGTCTCCAATTACCACTGTCAATGTATTTGTTGAAGTAAGGGATGGACTTCCACTATCAGTAATAACAACTGGTAAATATAAAACTTTTTGAAGTTCTCTGTCGAAGCTGCGCAGAACAGTGATCATTGCACTTCCATTGTGAAAGTCTGTCAGACTGAAATCACCAAAGTCCAAAGTGTTACCTAACAAGAATGAAAATGGGGGACCATTTACTGCGGTGTCATTGTCTTTAGCATATAATAATGTTGAGGTTTTGTTTATTTGCACAACATGAGGATATTTAGAGTTTTCCCAGATGATTGGGCTATATTGGACTTCAAATTCAGGACCATTATCATTGATATCCTCAAGGCTGAAGATGATGGTTGCACTTCCAGTGAGGGCTGGTTCACCCATGTCTATGGCTAGTACCACCAGCCGATGATAAGGAAATGCTTCCCGGTCTAATGACCTGGAGACCACAACTGGCCATCCTGGTCCACCAAGAACTGTCCACCAGGATCAGAAGAGTTTAGAATGTGATAGGAAAACAATCCATTTACTCCTGAATCCAAATCAACTGCAGATACTCTGACCAATGTTGTGCCAACAGGTACATTTTCAGACAATGGTGGCAACTCAACTATATATGGATAAAACACTGGAGCATGATCATTTGAGTCTTCAACATGGATGATACAGTAAGCCACACTGAAGAAATCCATATCTTCAACTTTTACAGTCAGATTAAAGGATCTCTCATAGGGTTTTTCATAGTCCACTTTTTTCCTCAGACGAATAATTCCTCGTTTGAGGATCTTATCCGTCTCTATAAAGAATTTGCGATCATCGTCTCCTCCGGCAATGCTAAAGGCCATCATTGCGTTTTTTCCTTCATCATTGTCCCAGGCTTGTAAAACAGTCACCTCACTGTTAACACTGGAACATTCTGGAACAAAGGCTGTGTACGTTTTCTGAGAGAATACAGGGGCATGGTCATTCACATCTGATACTATAATTGTAGCAGTGCCAGTCCCAGTAAGGCCACCTCCATCTTTAGCTTCCACAACAATCAGGTACTTGTCTTCCTTCTCCCTATCCAGAGATCCAAGCACAGTGTATATTGAACCAGTTGCGGGATGAATTCCAAACAAATTAAGGTTTATCTCATTTTGGACATTCTGCATAATCCTGTAAGTCAAAATGGCATTCTTCCCAGATTTTGGGTCATCTATGTCAATAGCTGTCATTTCCATCACTGTAGTATCTGCAGGGGTGTTTTCTGGTACATAGCCCATAAAGCAGCTATCAGAGGTGCACAAAAACATTGGATGATTGTCATTTACATCCTTAATGTCAACAATCACATCTGCAAATCCAGTCAGGCCTTCACCATTTTCATCAGTGGCAAGAACCAGAAAGCGCCAAGTCGCACGTTGTTCTCGGTCTAGTGTTCTCTGTACGTATATTTTTCCATTGTGTTGGTCAATGATGAACTCAGTGTTGGCTCCATGGCCGTGCAAGGAGTAACGGAGAGCACTCTGATCTGCTTCTTGGTCAGGATCGGTAGCAGAAACCTGGACAAAGCAAAAATAAAAAATAACAAAAAAGAGAAGAAAAAAAGAGAACAGCTATTATCTTAAGCAGTAAACAAAATATATGTTTTAAAAAGTTATTAATTAAAAAAAAAAAAAAAACAAAGCAGACAATTTAGCTGAAACAAAATGATGACAATATAGAAAATTTTAAAAGATTTTAGAACAAAAGCTATTTTGCACCCAAATATAATTTTTTGGAACTTAGATTTGGATTTTTTTAGCCCGTCTCAAAACACCTCTGTCATGCATCATGCATAAATCCTCATTTTGCACTGTAGCAATAACAAAGGTTGGTACAAAACATATCCCTGGTCAGCCATACATAATTTACGTGTCTTCCCTGTCACACTAAATAAGTGGGACTACTAAGACAGGAAGGTTATCAAGCAGCAAATAAAGTGAACAGTCCTGAAGTGAATATGAACTCAAAAAATAAAGAACTGCTATTTTTTAAAGAACATATAGAAATATTAACTGCGCATCTAAAACATTTCCTTTTGTCCTGAATTGTTACTGAAAAATGTCAGTGCATTTCCTAAATCTTGAGCATTATAACTTTGTATTTGCAACACTTTTATTGCTAATTAAATGGTACCCCACTAGTCATTAGATCCAAAGTCATCAGGTAGGGCCGAGCTGCCAATGTAAAGTTCTGCTCCTATACTGAGACGGCAATTTTCACACAAAACCACAGGATGGAACAATTTATGGTAAGTTATGGGGTAGGAGCCCACAAGCATTACTAGTTACTATAACATTACTAGCATCTGCTACAGTTCAGGCCTCTTCAAAATGTATTCTAACTTTTAGTTAAACAGAAAGAGATTTTACAATCTTTTGGGACTCTAGAGTTGACACATACATATCATACGTATATCCTAAATTTACATGTTCTAAACTTGCAATTTTAAATATTAATTTATTTGGTTTCCTACCTGCAGCACCAGTACAGGGAGCTCCGTAAGTTCCTCAAGAATACTGTCATGATATTCACTTTGTGTGAACATTGGGGCCTCATCATTTAGATTGATCACATTGATGACCACAAGAGTGTGATTTTCCCATTTACCATCTGATGCTACCAGTCTCAACTCGAAGAGCATGTCTTGCTCATAATCCAGGCTTTGGGTAAGAAATATTGCTCCGATCTCTGGCTCCACATCAAATATCCCCTTGGCATTTCCATTGGTGATCTGGTATCTGAGCTTGGAATTGGCACCTGTAAGCAGGTGTTACAAATGATAATCAAAAAAAAAAAAGGAAAGCCCATGTAAAGCATTTTTAATATTTTGGTGCAGCCTGTTGGTTTGGATCACCCACTGATCTATTATGTTGCTTTGAACCACGGAGAGGGGATTTCTCAGATGCATTTCCTAAGCCAAGTTCTCAATGATGTCTCCCTTCTCTAGATACCAAAAGGAATGAGATATTCCTCAGGGAAGTTCTCACTGCTAATTCTGCAGCATTATTCTAAAGTTTTATTCTCAGTTTTGAGAAACAAACTGACATTTTTTTAATATAACATGCAAGTAGAAGACAAAGTAATACTTCACCTTCATCTTCATCAATGGCGCTTATAATTAGTATAACATAGCCCACATCTTTGTCCTCTTCCACACTAGTCTCATATCTCTGTAGTGGGAACATAGGGGCATTGTCATTGATGTCACTGACAAATATTCTCATGTAGGCCGTATCTAAAGACAAAAACAGATCCCAAGTCATGTTACTGTATATAGAACACCTGTCATGAAATACCTATGGGAGCAGCCATTACCAACCTCCTGAAAATAAAAGTTACATTTTATGTCTCTGATTAGAAAGTGACTCAAACAGTTATGCAAAAATGGATGCTTAGAACTGACCTAGTCTGCACCTCATTCCAGGAGGGGAAAGCATAATGGTCAAGATCAAGATGGCAGCCTTCATATATGTCTCATATGTCTAAGGAATTAAGTATTTTCTTACAATCACAATTTTTGACTGTAAAAACTGAAACAAAAGAAACTGTTGTTGACCACATTGGCCATTTCAATTTTAGTTGTCCATTTTCCATTATTTCCTTTATGTACATCTTTAGGTCCTTGCATTAGAAAGGTATTGAACCTTGCCTTCTCATCCAACCTTGCATATTAGGGATCTTTAAAATTATGATAACATATCTATCTGCTTTAACAAAATCAAAAATATTTATTTGAAGTGTTTGAACACGAGTGGTCATTATCATTTTTTTTCTTGACTTTGCTCTACTTTTGGTATACATATGCTCTGGTTGTTTATATCATCAGTATGAAATATGTAGGGTCTGATCCCCGTTGATATTTTATGCCCTTTGAACCAACCATGAAAATGTTTGAGATGTTCTTTATTTTTATTTGTACCAGGAAACAAGAGGGGGAGAACGTAAGTCAAATAACCTGGAGGAAAGCCACTTTGGATTTTCTTGACCATTGTTCTCTCCATATCTGTTTTCCTCCTTTCTCCTGTCTTTCCTCCAAAGAAATAAAAATTTATGCACGGTGATAATTTCATGTTTATTAGATAAAAAAAAAACGACCTTCTGATAGTTAGATTGTGCCCCATGTCTAAACACTGTTTCATATCTATGGTCAACTTAAAATTTACAAGAAGCAAATAAGTAACTCCTAAGATCCACAACTAAGCTGGGTAGCTTTAGAGAGATAAAATAGACTGACCTGTATTAGGGTGTCCTTGCATTCCTGGACGAGCTGATTCAGATGAATCTTGAGACTGGATCTCTATGAGGTAAGAAGCTTGCTTCTCTCTATCGAACAATGTGCGTGTATATATGACTCCAGTCTCCGGGTTAATGGTGAAATGTTGGTAGTCTCCACTGACATCTTTCAGTATGGTATATTGAACCTGCACGGCACAGAATCCCTTTTATTGGTAAACATCAGTAACTCAGACCTGAATTGTAGAATTTGGAAAGATGTATTTTGCATATTGAAGAACAAATTTAGGCAACCAAGAAACTGTTTATGTTATTCATCAAAATCTATTAGATATGCCAAAAGAGCAAGTCACCATAATCTAAATTTTAATACAAAGTAAATTCCATTACATGCAAGCTTCAAATATGTGTTTCTGGTCTGAGCAAGGTCTTTATCTATCTAAATCTCACCAAACGTGTTACTATCACACTTGAAATTTACCAACAAGTACTGTATATAGGGCAGGGACCTCTCTCACTGAATATAGATTGATTGGATAGTTTAGGTAGGTCTGCATATCACATATTATTTGATAAATGAATAAAGGAGGATGTACAGAGACATAAAAATCTATGGCTTAACAGACCACAATAAACCTACAAAGGACAGATTAGTTAATGATTGACCTAGCTTTCACAATTTCAGCATTAGACATTCCCAGAATATGAGATTTCCAGGAAAAAAGGTCATTAGGAATTGGGAATACATTAGGTTTTTGTTGTTCATAGAAACTTTGTTTTTCATATTTTTATGCAATATGTATGTATGAAAAGGAGAATCTGGATCAGCATCTCCTACCTCTTCTCCCTTTTTCTTTAGGGGTCTTCATGGCAAACAAGTTTAGCCAGAAATAAATTTGCAAAAAAGTATGGCGTACATAAGAAGAAGTTTTTGTGGTACTAAGAGAAAACTGTAAGTGCATGTATAGGTGCCATAGGACTTTTTTGTTTTTAACGGGTTCTACTTTAGGGAGCCATTGAGAGTTTAGAGACATAGAAGCTGGGTCAGGTGTGTCCAGCCATCCATAGTTTAAATGTAATAGGCAGACTTTTTAGTGGAATGTAGTGATCTGTAGTGTAATGATCTTTGGTGTTTTTTTTTATATACGGCAGACCTTTCCATGTAGGCCAGAGTCTAAATCCGTGGCTATAACTTGTGCAATTGATGATCCAATCTCAGCTCCTTCCTGTAACGTCTCTTCATAGGTGGAGGATGTGAAGAATGGAACGTTGTCATTTACATCTGCAAAAGATAGGAAGTCCTGTGACATTAGAAGACAGGGAATGCATTAGATAAAGCTGGTTAAAGAAATGTCAAATAAAAGTATTGTATATGATTTAAACATTCCAGTAATAATAGAACAATAGTTGTTTAACATATATATTAGAACAAGTTTTGAATTGTCGACAGGTTATTAGCTGTATTTGTATAGACGGATAGGAAAGTAGGACATATAACATACCAGTCACATTGACATACACAGTTGTAAAAGAAGCTAAAGGTACTGTGGCAACATTCTGGGCCCTGATCTTCAGGGTGAAGAATTTGGTTGTCTCATAATCCAGGGGGTCAGATACCAATATGGATGCTGATTTATCAGTTCTGTTTGTCTTCAGGTAGAAACGAATGGGGTTATTTGTCTCAGGAATAAGCCCTTCTTCCATGTTGTAAGTGACACGGGGGTCACCCAGCAAGGAGGAGGCTTTCACTGTCTGAAAAGAAGGAAATCAAGATAAATGAATAGGAGGCAAGATGTGCAAAAGATAGGGAATGACTGAGATGACAAATTAATAAAATAATAGGAAAGCAACTTCCAATCCTAAATCAGCAAGTAATAATGCAGGCATCTGCCCCAGTAGCTCAATATTCCACACATATAGATTCATAGCTGGGGAAGAATATGCATAGTTTCACACCTTTGTTCTATAAGTGGTCTGAAAAGTAAAATTATCCAATCAAGAATGAGGAAAAAAATCAACATAAATCTAAAAAATAGATGTCAGAGGTTTGGAGAGTTATGATGAAGTTCCAGAATGTGATGACATGACTATATTTGAATAAATGTTGATTTTTTTGTTCAAGAATAAATGTCGATAGTTGTTCATGAAAAAATAAGACATCCCCTGAAAATAAGCCCTAGTGTATTTTTTGGAGCAAAAATTAATATCTGACACTGTCTTATTTTTGGGGAAACAGGGTTACAGATGGTGAAGAAAAGTTGTTAGAGCATAGAACTGATAGAGAGAAAAACAAAAAAAGACTAGAAAAGGCAGCTGAAGGAGGGAAAGCTCAGATTCCTTTGGAGGAAGTGAAGAAAATGAGCAACAAGGCAGTTGAAGGCCTGGATGGTGCTCCATATCACATACACATCAAAACCCCTTATAATAAAATATGAAAAAACAACTGGGGACTATTGCTCCAACTTATTTTTTCCTCTTCATGTCCCAAGTACAGACTACAAAAATTAGGAGAATAGCTGATTGGTGGTTAGTGGGTCTGTGGGGAACTTTTTTCTCTGTCCTTGTGAAAGCCAGACAAGAAATAAACTGAGTTTCTCTTTCATTCACCTGAAAGCTTTGATTTGACTTTCTACATAATAAAATCTATACTTTGTACCAGAGCAAACACAGAATTCACTTACCGCAATCTTGGTGTCCCTTGTGATGTTTTCAGGGATAGAGACCCAGTATTTTGTGTGGTCCCACTCTGGCGGCTGATTAAGTATGTTAGTGATGGTCACTGAAAGTTCGACACTGCTACTGCGGTTCCCCCCATCTGTGGCAGTAATGTACCGAGTGATGCGAGAAGTCTAGGCATTTTAGAAACATTATAGGCACATACAGTACAATTGCAGAATATATAATAAGCATACAACATAGGACTCTTTCTGTATTTGGCTAATATTGATCTAAATCTGGTCACATAATATAAACTGACTGCTCCATTTAGAAGACCAACTTTTTATTTGCAGTTTACCAACACTGAAAGATCCTCTCTATCCCCATCCCACAACTGGATAGGTATACGTGAATCATGAAACCAAAAAACTCAATTTTTTTTTACTCTATTCTCATTTTATCAGCATATTCCTCGCGTTGCTGCACAACAGATGGGCTTAATGTGCTTTTCCTTGCTCCTCCAGTTTAGGTTCTGTCATGGTGTGGCTACAGCAGGCCAATGCCAAGCCAATCTGAGTACTTACACTGCATACATTTAAAGAAGTATTACAGAATAGAGCTGTATTACGTTGTATCTTTGATATCTTATACTGATTTTTTAGCTTTAAGGGTTTTCCGGCTCATCCATTACAGAAAGGCAGAAAATGGAAACAGACAATATCAGATTTCCTTGAAACAATGTTGTAACAGATGGGTTAACATGCTATGGTTTATGTCTGTTGGCAGGCAAATCACCATAACCCTACCATCAGTTATGCCACCATTGTCTTGGCACCATGAGTCTTACCACCCCACCATTGACATATAGTACATTTATTTAAAGAGTAACAAAAAAGTAAGCTTTACCTGGTAGATGGGATAGTTGACATACACCCATCCTGTGCTGGGGTTTATCCGAAAATACTCTGGTGGTTGTCCTGATATTGTGTAACTTATGGCAGAGTTTACTCCTTGATCACTATCTAGTGCAGCAACACGAAGGAAACTAGTTCCAACAGGAGTATCTTCACGCAGAAAATCTAAATGATAATGTGAAAACTGAGAATTCATACTTCAATAGGAGGTAAGGAGGTTTTCTTGAGTTTGAAGACAATAGTGACCCAATGTAAAAGTTGGTGGATGTACTCACACTGGTAACGACTGTTCTCAAACTTAGGGTCATTATCGTTGACATCAGCAATGAGGATAGTCAATGGACAGACACCAATCAGAGGCTCCTGAGCTTGGTCTGTGGCACTCACAGAGATTGTGTACTCTCTTTGCTTCTCCCGGTCAAAACTCTGAGCTGTGCTGATAACACCTATACAAATGTGCACATACACGCTAATGAGATAAAGGAGTACACAGTAGAAAGTCTATGTGCAAGGTTCTGCAACCAATCACATTTGAACTTTTATTTATCTGGTTGCAGTAGATATATTTCTAGTTAATGTTAGAAAATGCTTATTGGGCTTGCAATTACATGCTGTGTGCCACAGCAGTATCCCACACAGCCTATTTTGCCCATCAATGTAAATTGCAGCAGCAAAGAGTATAAAGAAATAGCAGCAGCCCCTGCTTCCCTTTAGCTGTGCAGCCTGATGTATTTTATGGCATCCCCAGCACACACTGTTAGGCTGTGCACAGCTGAAGGGGATTACAGAGGCTGATCAGCTCCTGACTAAGTCCTGCACTGACATTGACGGCTTGGACTTTATAGACTCTCTGCTCCCAGTCACCAGTGCCTGATGTAGCGTTGAACTGGGGTAATCTGTATTGGAGAGTTGAATTACTGTTGCTGACTTTGCCTGTTTCTGCTGTCTGGACTGACCCATTGCCTGTGTCCCCGACTCTGCTTGTGTTTTGCCCCTGTGTACTTCATCTGGTGGATGGATCTCTGGCTCCAAATTCTGGACTAGTCTATTGGAATCTTGGTACTTCTATCTGTGGGCTTCTGGTCTGCTACCAGCCTATTCCCTGACACCATCCTTTGTGCACTAAGTCCTAGAGGCAGCCGAGTGCTGGGAGAAGCAACAAGTCTCCTGAGGTTGAGCGGGGGCTTACTAAAGGCGAGGACTGCGGCTTAGATTGGGGGATTGGTGTCTGGGGAATACCGGTCCTGACCAGGCTCTTACATTTGGTTATTATGGTTTATTGGCACTGTCATGGTTCTGATACACATCTTACAGAAATTACACCCAGTACTTAGTACCAACCCCATGACCCAATATGTTCAGGGTAGATTGCCCTATCAGGAAACTTGTTACTTTGTTCTGAATGGGCATAGAAACAGATTCACTGCTGTAAAATATTACATTATAATTTTGACTTTAGAGGGGTCTACTTCTAATCACCTTTTTGAGAGCTTGCATAATTAAAAGTAAAGTTCTATACCGGTATCTGCATCGATGAAAAATGCTGGGCTGGCTCCCTCTCTGTGTATTATTCCGTACTTTACTTCCCCATTCACACCAGTGTCTGCATCATAAGCTTCTACCTGTAAGACGAAGGTACCAGGGGGCTGGTTCTCTAGAACCCAGGTCTTCTCACTGTACTGAAGACACTGTGTACAGAGAAATGGCATGTAAGGAAGACAACAGCTGGATGGCACAAAATATGATTGTCCCAAAATAAAACTTTGCAAAGCAAACAACACAGCGATAGCATAGTTAAACTGAATGAAATAATGACAAATATAGACAAATGGCCTGATTTATAATAAGCAGGAGCAGGCTTTGTGTTCTATGATTCCAGTGCACTTTTGGAAACAAAAGCTAAAATCTAATTTGTTGCTTAAGGTATTCATTGTGCTTCATTACTGATCAGTTTCAGCTAAAACAAAAACATTTGTGTTTATTCAATTGCATAGTTTCTTGCTGCCAATACAGGCATTTCCTGTTAAAATTATCTGTAAAAAACTGTAATCCATGAGGAATGATGCCAAATATACTGAAAAATAGATTTTGGGCTTACATACACTTTACTTTTCTTACATGAATATACATATATCTACATTTTTTGCAAACCCTTTCTTGCCTCCTTAAAGGAGACAATCAAAAAACATTTTTAAAAACAAAAATAATGATAATAACTGAAATTGTGACAAATAAGAATCCAACTTCTGATTGCAACATTGAAATGTATTAGTATTAGGCTCACCTCTCTGAAAATGGGTTTATTGTTATTGACATCATTTATTCCTATGATGACTTTAGTAAAGCTGATGAATGAGGAGGGTCCCCCAGAAATATTATCATCCACTGCAGAGATGTTTAATACATATTGTGCTTTCATTAGCCTGGGCAGAGGCATTTTACGAAGTCTTAAGATACCTATGAAAAGATGATGGAAAAGATTGATGTGTGGAAAACATATTGGTTTATATACCAGAGTAAGATCATCACTGCCCACTAATGACTACCAGTCTATATTCTCTGATGTTCAAGCTTAGTAATATAGACAGTACTTTGATTTAGTCAAGACGAGCAGCACAAAGTTATTTTTAAAAAAATATTTTGCCTTTTTGACTGTCCAGTTCAAAGTTGCCGTCTTCGTTCCCTTCCACAATGAAGTATGACACTCCGTCTCCATCTGGGTCCCTAGCATGGACTGTCGCCACCAATGTGTTTGGTCCCGCATCTTCAGATAGGAAAGTGTTATAGCTATCAAGAAAAACATAAAGTTATTATTTTAAACAATATTCAGGTAATAAGATAGTCAGTGGAAGGGACATCTCACTGCTAGTCTAGCCATATGCAAAATGTTCAACAGATTAGATGAAAATGTTAAAAAATCAAAATGATCAAAAACAAATCCATTTACAATTATTATTTATGTAGAATGTTGATTGAAAAATGATTGAACATTTTTTTGAGGGTTAGCCTTCACATTGAAATTAAAACCGCTTTTTATGTCATGGTTTCTATTAGATATATGTAATGGCAAATATCAATCATAATTCAGATGAGTTATTGAAGAAGTGGATGGTACATTGAATACCTGTACCCTATTTTAAGGATTCATTTTATTACATATAAGAAGCCATGGGCTGGCTGTCAGAAACCAAGAGGGTCCATCTGCAGCTATATTATGACTTTAGGGTTGACCAATCCTTTTAAGAAAATGAAAGATCAATGCACAAAAGGCAATAATCAATAATGATCAATCATAATTAATTTTACATTGATCAATCTTACAGTAAGCTGGATTGTAACTTCTAATTTCTAGGCACTTTCCACACCACAGTCTTTGCACCATTTCAAAATGTAAATATTAGTTTATATCTAATGTTTAAGTTGTAAAAAAGTTCTTACACAGTCTGGGAGAAGATGGGGGCTTCATCATTGACATTGGCCATGCGTAGGCGCACAGACGCTGTACCAGTACGAGGAGGATTTCCCTTGTCCACAGCTACTACTACAAATTCATACATGTGGTTGGCTCGCTCATAGTCAAGTGTCTGGCTGGAATGGATCACTCCTTGTGATGAGATGGAAAACTCTGAGCTCTGACTGAAGTAGGAAATCTCAGCATTGGTTCCGGAGTCACAATCCTGGGCTATCACTGTTATACAAAGCAACATGATCAATACATATAGATGCAAAGTAGATGATTGTGCTGGCAACTTGAAGTATAAAACATAAATAAATGATTATCAAACTGATGTTGAAGACTTCCATACTCATGGAGTGCTCTTGAAAAGCTGCAGCAGCTAGCACAATCTTTACAACGTGGCACTTTAGGGTAACTTAGAAAGTGATGTCTCCCATATTTGTGCCGTGGTTCCACCTGCCGACTGCTACTTTCTTAGTGTGTCCATGCAAATCTCATAGACAAGTGACACAGAAGTAATGCAGTAGTTGCTTGGTGGAAGCACAGAAAGCCAAGGGTTCACTTCTTTATCTGTTGCGGTGCAAGTTTTCATTCAACGGCAAAGGTTTTTTGAGCACAGTCACTTTAAAGGAAGAAATATGAATATATCAATGGATGAATGGATGCTTATCCAATGGCTTAAGTACTTTCCATGACACTGACATACAACAATTATGACTTGAACAAGAATAATATCATTATGGAAAGTGAATGAGGGAATAAATATCACTAAATACAGTGAGAGCAGCACCATAAAGTGGTAAATTTAAAGAATGTTGTCCAAATGGTACTATGCTGTAAGGACTGTGCTCCTACGATTGTAGTTTGCAAACCATTTTAATTGCCCATCACAACCATTTAGCAATTTACTTTATAGTGAATAAGTATGTATACTTTTTTAAAGCTTACGTAATTGGTCATATAACATTATAATCTTTATAGTTGTAGTACCTACGAATTTGCAAATCCAACATAAAAAATATATTATGAAAAAGGTGATGGTAAGATGGTCATGTGACCATTTGCCGGTGATCTGTTTTTAAATAATAATTACCCGTTAGCTACACTGAGATGATACAAATGCTGAAATGGCATCAACCATATATGGATTCATCTACCTTGTAGCAAAGATGTCCCAACAGCGATGTTCTCCAAAATATTGTCTCGGCTGTATATAGAGCTAAGGAATTCTGGGGAGCAATCATTATCATCTATAATGTGAATGATGACCTGTGAAAACAAGAACCCACTCATAAGCAACAAGGCAAGGAGAAAGATGCAAAGGTATGTGTGTGTAGAAAAGATAGATAGATAGATAGATAGATAGATAGATAGATAGATAGATAGATAGATAGATAGATAGGTTGTGTCCAGCTTGTATGCTGGGAGGGCCCAGGAGGTCTTCCAAAGTTGGGACCAATAGAGAGAGGGCCAGGGGACTAAATCTGTGGGGGGTTTTCCATCATGCTGTGATTGCACTGGTCCTTTGAGTGGGAAAACACTGGAATTTGCTTTGTGTTGGAGTTTTTTGTGAATAAAATTGTGCAGAGTACATTAAATAAAACACAAGTCCACAACCTCTGTGCTGTGAGTACATTTGCAGCTAATCCATCACAATACTAAATATCAGGTGAGCCTATTGCTCATTGAAAAGGTAGATAACTGGTACTCATTTGTCCAAACTTCACCACTGATCTCAATAAAATGGGCACAGTGAGGTCTGATTTGCTATAACAATGTAACACACACATTAAGGCATGCATTCCCACAATGACCAGTTGGGCTCTTATGATTGTTGATGGTGGCTCGGGTATAGAAGTTGCATTGTGGGAATGTGACACGCTCTCCAGAAGTACCAAGTATGTTTCCAGTGGTCTAGCTGTGGTAGCTGGGAAGTGTAGAGAAGGCATGTACTGGACAGTATAGGTCCTTCCTGTAAAGGAAACCTGTTGTTTTGCCTTTAAGGACAAAAATGAAGATTTTCTGTAAGTGCTACCAGTAGGCTTGGCAATAAACCAAAGCAGTTACCTCTGTGACGCTGCTGAGCCCACTGTCCGCCTCCAGGGCTTTTACCAACAAGTGGTAGAGGTGGTGTTCACTCTCATAGTCCACAGCATGGGTGAGGCTCAGCTCTCCGCTCTCCTGGTTAATGATGAAGAGGCTGCTGGGATTCATCAGCAAGCTGTAGGTGATCGGCTGGCTTTGGAAAGACACAGCTTCTACAACTGCTATTCTGCACAGAGAAGGACACATGATAACTTCAGAGATTTTCATGTGCATGCCTGATAAATGTATATAAATTTACAATGACAATGCGCCTGACTTATTCAAGCTCTTCAAAACTGGAGAAGATAGACTATCATGGGAAAACCTGGGTGATCCAACAAACCTGGAATGGATCTGCTCCAGTATTGAAAACATTTGCCAAATATTAGCAAATGATTTATAGAAACCCATTTGCTGGATAACTCAGGTTCACCCATGGTAGTCTTAGAGAGCTTTTATAAATCAGGCCCAGTGGCTACACCTATTTTTCTTTTCAAAATGGCAGAGTCATCCTTGTTCAGGGATCATCTAGGGTCAGTATATCCCTACTGGACTGAGATGTTTGCTCAGAGACGACACGGTAGTGTCCTGACATAGTAAATCTTGGTTCCTGTGTAGTCTGGTACACATCTGTATCTGCTGCAGCCTCTTGGCTTGTGGTTTGCTACAATTATTATTATTATTATTATTATTATTATTATTAATAAACAGGATTGATATAGCGCCAACATATTACACAGCACTGTACATCAAATAGGGGTTGCAAATGACAGACGAATACAGACACAGGAGGAGAGGACCCTGCCCCGAAGAGCTTACAATCTAGTAGGTGGGGGAATTTCACACACAAAAGGATGGGAGATATGTAGAGGTGGGAAGTAGTGACGGTTTAAAAGACAGAAGAAGACGGGTAGACAAGTTTGAAAAAATGGGTTTAATATTACGATGCTACAATGTTGATTTCTGTTCACTACAAAAGAATAGGAAATGTCTCCTCTTTCCTGCAGCAAAATATTAAAATCATTATAGCCTAGGCAAAGTCACTTTACATTATTAATGACTTTTGTAATGCGGAAAGGTTCATGTTTGTAATTGTAATGTTGCTGTGTATTGGGACATGGTCAGGAATTCATTCAGTACACTTCTAATAAGTAGTTAGGAGTTTAAGTAATTAAATGCTCATTAACTCTGTTCAAATGAAACCAATAAAAAAATGCTCTTCAAGTCATTTTGGATATCATTGGTATTAAAAATGTACTTTCTATTTCAAAATGCAGGCACTGTGATATCTGATATAACAAATACTATGGGCTAGGGGGACAATCAACAAGCATGGTGATTCCTTACCTTCCTTTGTTCATTTATTGATTTTTGTCTTTCCGAGAACAATAATACATTTAATTTCCTTGTATACAACTGAGTTGGTTATATAATTGCTTTCTCATAGCACAATCTCTGGTAAATCTCCCTAAAGCTTCCCATACCCAATATTTTACCTCCTTTAGTTTGCCAAACCTATGAAATAAGAGGACCTTGCTATATGACCTTTACCCAATCAGACCGGCTCTTACATTACATGGCTGCTGGTAGAAGTTTGTACAATTATTGTAATGTAAGGACCTACCTAAACAATTGATTTAATTTGTAGTTGGTCATTCAGATCTAAAGAAGATTGTACAATGATAATGTGATCTGTACAGTCAGGTTTGGCATGTACTGTATATATGAACATGTGAATGTATTATATATTGGCGGTGCTCCATACTTACTTCTCCCCGGCTGCAGTGCTTTCTGGGACAAACAGACTGTATGTCATATTGGTGAACTGCGGAGGCCGTAAGCCAACCAAAATGGAGACAGAAGCATACGGGCTCTTTTTCCCATGTCTGTCAATCGCCTGCACTGTGAGAGCATATTCCTTATTCCAAGTCAATGGTAAACCAGTTGTAGTGATGACACCAGTCTCCCGATTAACCTCAAATTGCTGGTCAGAACCTAAAAGTCATAAATCAGAATCCTAATATTCATATACAATTTAACATGCATTTAGCAAGGTATTACAGAAAATAATAATGGTGTGCAAACCCATAGCATACAATCAGATGTCAATGCAATGTACCCAGATCTGGTAAAAAAAATTGCTTCTGATTGGCTTGTGAAAGTTACTGCACCCAGAAAGTTTTAAGTGATCTGTTACATTAAATAATACAATTTCTCATCTTCATTTTCATGTTTTAGTATGGTGGTGGAAACAGGAACTGATATAAGTAAAACCTTGGTGCCTAAGATCTTGAATTATATATTAGCAGCTAATTCACCCCAACCACATCCATGCCGAACCAAAAAAATAAATAAAATGTAAATGTACTCACTAGTTCTCAAATTTATGATCAGGCAGGTTCAAGTCTCATACCAGCCAAAACATATTTATATGGCATGGAAATTAGGTTATATTCTCTGCTGAATTTTTATTGTTATTGTTCCAGTTATAATTATTAAATAGTATTTATATAGTGCCAACAAATTACGCAGCGCTGTACAAAGTCCATAAGTATGTTTCTAACTATCCCTCTAAGTTTTATTTTTTTGGGGGAAACCAACTAACCTAATTGCATGTTTTTGGAATGTGGGAGAAAACCCACACAAACAAGATGAGGACCTGCAAACTCCATGCAGATAGTGTCCTGGCCAAGATTCAAACCTGGGAGCTAGCGCTGCAAAGGCCAGAGTGCTAACCACTGAGCCACCATGCTGCCCGGTTGCAGAGTCTGTCTATAAGAGGATGTTTCTCACCTTCCATAAGGTAGTATGATATCCCACCACCAGAGCTCTCATCGTTGTAGTAATGAGCTAAAAGCTGGTACACAAAAGTGCCTTTTGGTGCTTCAGGATCTACACGGGCCAGGTAAGGGAAGGGGTACATCGTCCACTCCAAACTCTCCTCTCTGGGCACAATGATGGTTATGTGACACAGGTACCAGTCACTGTCTGCAAATATAAGAACAAGAATATTCAGGGCCACTGTAATCACAAATCAGTATTGATAACAATAAAAAATGTGCTCCAAATCATGCTGAATATCTCCAGTTTCCAGCCACAATAAAGGCATTTTCCATTGGAATGCATACAATGGCATTTGATTAAAATACACAGAATTTGACATAAAAAGTCAGGGGTTGTACCTCCTTGGCCTGTAGTTCAAATGCACTTGTTGTGTTGAATGAAAGATCGTGCAATGGAAAGTCAATAAAATGCAGCTTTTGATTGGCCACATGTACAGCTCAACTTAATAGCATTTTGCTGAATTACGCCTGACGTGTTCCAAATGAATATCAATATGATCCCTTACAGGAGATGGCATTGTTAAGTTAGCCTTCATTTTCAAAATCCTATGATGAACTGGGGAGGTGCAGATAACTTATCCATGTTACAACATGTAATTAAACATCAAAAAATAAAATGGCACCTCTAAAAAATATATGATTTTTTACTGGGCCACTTGAAACTGAGGGGTTATTGTAAAAGGCCTTTCCTCAGAAATTGAACACACTGGATAGTCATATTGTATATTTTAAATAAAGGATTTGAGTATTGGCTTTGCAAATTACACTCCTATATGTTTATATCTATTTAATATCAATTCTCCAAGATTTTGGATTCCATTAGGTGCTCACAGGTTCCCACTGGGTGTTTGAAGCTGAAGCCTCTACCAATGGTTACAAGGGACTCTTTACATCCGAACCCTTCTTTCCCCAAAATCTACAGCCTAGGCAGATTAATCAACTTTGTAACTAATATGCAAAGTTTTCCTTCTTGCCAAAAGTCAACAGCCATGAACATGCCATGCCAAGAACATATGCCCTCTGCCCTGCAGAAAGACCATGCCATATAGGAGTAGCCTGCCATCACCTCCCCCTACCTTATGCAGCCATCACAATGGGGGAGACGTGGAAACCTAAAGGACTGACTTGAGCTTTTTTCTCTCATGTGCACTAAAGAATTGTTTATAAGCTGAATAACTGATGTTTGACTGAGTTTCTGCAATCATTGGCAAATACAAAGTATAGCCTGATCGCTTTGGCACCATTACAAGTAAATTCAGACATAAAGCAGGTGCTTGGTGAAAAAGTTTATTTCATCTGATATTACTTTGTTTCTATATGTTAAATATGTTTGTTTGCCTCTATATATACTATATATGGTATCCAAAATTGAGAACCATAAATAAGGGCAAATATAATGAATAACCAATAAATCTGAAAAGTCTGTATGTTCAGAATTTATATTTTTATTGCCATGAATGCCGTGAACTTTTACAGTGTAATAACAATAACAAAATTAGTAGAATTTACAGTCTAATCCGATCAAAAATATGTCTTAATGAAACAACAGGCACAGGTATGATAACAAAATCAAAGACAATAAACGTGATACAATCAGTGCTATTATTATTATTACTATTATTATTAATAAACAGGATTTATATATCGCCAACATATTATGCAGCTCTGTACATTAAATAGGGATTGCAAATGACAGACTAATACAGACAGTGATACAGGAGGAGAGGACCCTGTCCCGAAGATCTTACAATCTGGTAATCAGTGCTAGTGGTATAATCCACATTGGATTAACAGCGTGCCCTATAAACCATAATAGAACAATTAACAATGACATTATTGTAATACATATAGAGAAAGCATAGGTACCCAATATTGTACAACTCAAGGTGTCCAACTATTGTTTCAGACATTATATGGTATGAAGTCCATAGCAAATGTACTATACCTAACTTTTGAGATCCAGAAAAGGAAAATCAGGAACGGCCTTGAAATAGCAAAATAAATGAATACAATTTATGTGTCGCAATCTAATTTTATGCACCAGACGCTTTTATTAACTGGCTGGAACGACCCTCCAAATCCTTTGATCAAGACTGATGAACAAAATGACAAACACATAGCTATTTCCTGGATACATTACATCCGCCATGAGCCCACCTGGACCACACAAGTAAAATTCTTGCTATTGTGTCTGGATTAGCAGTGCTTGGTCATGTATGAAAGGCACACTTGGTCTGTTTCTCATCCTTTCACAGTTTTAAGGCTATTGGACATGAACAGCCCTAACACTCTGATGCAGGAACCAGGGAAAGGAACTTTTAGCCTAGAACAGAAATCTGGCAGGGGGAAAAATTCTCAGGGACAATTGACTGGCCACATTGTTTGCAACTACAAAACAAATATATATATATATATACACATTTTTGAGGAGCTTCATATACATTTTTCATTTTTTATTGTTACCTAGGTCCCCATCCACAATTGGGGGACACCGAAGTTGGTTTAATTTGAAACTTGTGCCTGTTGTTTCTGATATGGTGGTCTCTCTGACCAACCCGATTTCTTAAGGATCATTATTGTTCACAAACTTCAAAAGGGTAGCTATATATCTCTACTCAATATACAGAAGAGTTTTAATGTATTCCTTATATATGATTTTGAATGTATAGGTCCTATACATTCTTTCCTTTTATTTGAATTTAAAGCTTACTGTGAAAAAAGAGGAAAGAAGAGAGTTTCATTCTGCGAAACGCGTCGAGATATAGTGAATATCTACCAGTATTTGTTTTAAATTAAGACAATTATGCCTATGCTTCTTGTGGACTTATAACTTTCTTTATGAACTCTCTTTCCTAATTATGCAAAAAAAATGTAACAAATAGTTTAGAATAAAGAATTTTAATGTTTTACCTGACACTAGAACCACTGAAACTCCCTACTTTTTATTTGCTCCCTTTCATGTTTGGTGGGCAATCATAAGGTCTTAGCTTGGGTGATTTTTTGTGTTCTCTTTTGGGAAGTGGTAGAAAATATTACATGAAATCATATTATATGGAGACATTTTATCAGTAAGCTATATAAGTATATATATATATATATTTATTTATTTTATGGATGGCAATATATGAAAGGTAGGAAATACGGACAATAGACCGGTAATAACTGTTATGGCATTTTTGAAAATGGCTATTTAGATAAAACACATCAAGGAGCATCTGATCTGCTAGAAGATTCTAGTGACAGGAACACCTTGAGCGATATCACTGTTATTCTGGCATGTATTCTGGTTAGACTAAACACTGACATTTGATTCATTTTAATGTTTATTATTCTCAAGTATCAGTGACATATGGAGATTCCTTGGAGAAAAGAAGCCAACAAAGCAACTGGATAGGGAAAATGAGCCCTCTCTCCCTCCCATTCATTTAGGAATGGCTTCTTCTTTTCACCACCGGGGTCCATGGATTAGTCAGATGCAGGAGTTTAATATGGGACATTTTCAAGAACTGCTTAATCCCTTAAGCATGGCCGATTTTCTGTTTAGAGTGACCACCAAAGCCTTTCCATGTTTCACTGGCTGGATTTTCCTGGCAATGGACCTTATTGAAGCAATAATTAAAAGTAAGCCTTAGTGATTGCATGTGAACAAAGTCACCTCTAGATGTTTATTCATGTGCATAGGTTCACAAAGGAGTTTTTCAGGGCCTCTATTGCATCTGGGTTGGGGGGGAACTTGGCATTCCTGACATCATTTTAAACCACTTCACCTCGTCATTAAAACGATTTCATCCCCCGCGGAGTAATTTAGCTTCTCATAGACTGGTTAATGTGGTGTAAGTGGCTGATAATATATTTCAACATATTTGTTGGCGTGTTCCCACAAAACACAAGGAACACATACAACTTAGAAACAAGTGTAAAAATGTAATAACGTACTAGCAAAATTGAGGAAAATGAAAGGCTCTGTTGAATGAGACAGTTGAGAAATATTTTGTGCATGCAGTTGCATTGTGGTGGAGTTGCAGTGTGGTTCCTGGAAGGACATGTCATTTCCGCACATGCAATTGCTTTTTCTTTCCTGAAGTAAGAACCGCAAATGCAAGTGCAACATGTGCAAGAAGCACAAAGCAGCAGTTTTCTATGCACCTGGGGCTGACTTATCATTCGGTTTGCAACAGCATGAGTAAAAGCTGCAACTACCTATATTAGCTTTCCAACAAAAGCAATAATTCAAATGCTCAATGAAATATTTGGTACAAAATAACAAATTTAAAAGTTCATATTGCATAAAGGTTTATATATATCCACCCAAAAAGAGGTGGGACTGAGGAGGAAAGATGGTCAGAGGAACTTGAATCTAAAAGATGGACAGTACTACCAAATCAAAACCAAAGCAAATAAATACTTAGCTTTCCCATGACACCAGAGATCTTTCTGTAATGTCATGGAAGACAAAGAGAAGAAATACTGAACACTATGTGGGACCCAGGAGATTGATAGACCTGGAAAATTTGGATTGCCCTTTACAAAGCAGCATTCTGGCATTATGGGAAAAGTAAATATTCACTTCATTTCCAGGTATGGCTATGGTTGAGTTATTAATGACAGGGTCACTTTTGAGGATTTAAAAAGAGCAGCTATTCTGTTCCTAGTCCTATTTGCTGAACATAAACACTTCAATGCAAGTTTCAGTAAGGGGGCCATTATTAACATCACCGGCACATCTAAATAAAACAAATTCTGGGTTTGGTCATGCTGATTTTCCTCTTTCCTGTTTATAAATCACATAGTTCCGAGGTGCAGGTCAGGTGACTGGCCCAACGTGAACTCCCCGGGGACGCCATGCAGATGTGACCATATTTGTAAAATGTACTTGTTCAGACCGTCACCTCCAGACTGAGCAAATGTAAACCAAGTCCAAGACATAAATGGCTTGTGGCTAATTGCTAAATATTATTTATATTCAGTGCACCAAACAGCCACATTCCCTATTGTTATTGCTGGCGTGATGTAGAGGAGAGGAGTACAATATAGAGAACAGAGTCTTGGCAGCACAGGGGTATCGGATGCCAGATCTACATTAAAGGAGATTTAAATCCTGGATGAACTAACTGGATGACATTTAGTTGTCAAGAAACTGTGCATTGCATTATAAACAAATTTTACACAAGATATTGTTTGCACTTTGCATTTCAGTGTTGCTGATCTCTTTCATCCATTTTTATGTTTTCATGCATTCCAACAATGACTGCACTTCATTACTTAGGAATGGTTACCTGATGGTGACAACCCTGGAATATAAATGTGTGATGTGTTGGCACTGCGGCTTTAGGTGACAATGCTGGAGCACAACTGGAAGAGTTTTCACCCCAATACAAGAAATTTTGTTATGGCCCTTAATGGGAGAATTACTGGGTATTTATTAAATGGAGCCGGGGGTTTAAAATAACTTTAGAAAATACATAACTATAAAGCTTTTGTGACATTTTTAATGATTTGATTGATATGTGATTGATAATATGATAATGACGATAGAAAATCATTACTTTATAATCAAGTTCTTCAAAATCACTAATCGTAACTGATTGTTAATATTATTGCACAGCATTTATATAGCGCCAACATATTACGCAGTGCTGTACAAAGTCCATAGTCATGTCACTAACTGTCCTTCAAAGGGGCTCACAATCTAATGTCCCTACCTATGTATGTTAATGTATGGTAATCTTTACTACAGTCTTGGCGAGAAGCCAGCTATCCTAACTGCATGTTTTTGGAATATGGTAGGAAACCGGAGTACACAGAGTAAACCCACACAAACAAGGGGAGAACCTGCAAACTCCATGCAGATAGTGTCCTGGCTGAGCCTCGAATCTGTGACCTAGAGCTGCAAAGGCCAGTATGCTAACCACTGAGCCACTGTGCTGCCCGTATGACAAATTGATCTGTTTTTCCTTGCAAAAGCTAAAGTTCAGTCCTCCATCTGACACTCTGAAAATGTCACATAGGTTGCGCTGCATTGATAACAAAAAGCCTGTAGAATAAAGAATAATAAAGTACACATGAGAACAAGTTGTGTCAATCTGTATTAGGACCTTATACAACCTGCATATACTCATAGGGGTCTATTTACAAGGCAGTGAATCTGACATTCACTGAAACATTCACTGGTGGAGAATTTTCCAGGTCTTGTGTTTTAGTGGCAGCAATTGATTCTCCACCAGGAAATGTTTCAGTGACTGAACGTCAGATTTGTATGTACTGCTTTATAAATAGACCCCATGGGGTATTTTGTGTGTATTTCACCCTCAAATACCAAACAAGATGCCATCATTATCCTTATAAAAGAAATAAGGTGGCTCCCTAATATTCATTTTTTTTAATTTTGCTGACAAGTGTATTCAGTACATTCTCTAATGCTTCTACATGCATAACAATGGATGCCTGTTAATAGTCACGCATGCCAGGAGGCTCTTGGGTGCTCCATCTGTGCATGCCCAAGATGATCAGGTAGCCTTTTGGTGAAAAAAGAAAAATTTGGCGATCTCACGCATGCGCAGTGAGATCGGCAAGTTTTTCTCCAACCCCATCCAGGTGCGAGATCGGGTGACGTAGGAAGAAGAACCAAGAAGAAGAGGCAAAATTGGTGCAGCCAATGCTGGGACGACGTGGGACACAATGGAAGTCACCTCCGGACCGATTGACTGTGCTCTGGGACTGAAGGTAAGTGATTTTTCTTTTGTTTTAGGCACTTTTCAGTTTAGTTCCTCTTTAGGTACTTTGTGTTGAACCCCATGGATTTTTGCTTTCTATAAAGTTGGAAAGGGTTAGGATATGTTGGGATTGGTAAGTGGGGTTCCCTACGCCATAGAGAATGAATGGGGGCAGCAGAGATTGGTTTAGTACCATACAGTGCTAGCCACCAGAAGCTGCAAGGGAATTCTTGTTCCCAGGTCTCAACACAGGATCCTTTCAGAATTGTGGCTGAAAACACACTTTTAGCCAATCCCAGCTGCCTAACTACTATGCAGTCACCTGCAGAATTTGACAGCCATTTTGTCATTGTGTTTAGGTTGATGTGCAGTTCTTCCAGAAAAGCAACCCATGGCCAAAAGTTACTTGTCACTTCCAGGGACTGCACTGCAATCCACCAAATCTGTATGTATGCGTGCGCAAAATGATTCCCAAATGCTCCATTCTGGTAAACAGAAGCATTTGGAAGAATGGTTAAAATACTGCAGTCAACCGCAAATCTGAAATGGTCTTGTGGTTCCTTTGTCACCAATGGAAAAATTCAACCTTCCATCGAAAGAAAGTAATAAAAATCCAAAGTTTGCAAATATTTCCCCAGGAATGGTAAAATGATAACTGCCCTAACATGAATCAACCGCAAATCTGAAATGGTCTTGTGGTTCCTTTATCACCAATTGAAAAATTTTGTCTGCTGCATCTCTAATTCAAGAAATAAATGCAAATTTCCCCAGCAGCATAACCTGATAGGGCTGCTGGATATAAATAGCTAAAGCTTTTCTTTCCTAGATTGGATCACTGGGGAAGCCATTTATATCCTACAAAGGTGAAGTGTTCTACCCCTGTGGAAGCCTGGATCCCAGCATAAAGCATTAAATATTCACATATATACACTCAATATCGCATTTGTTTTATCTACATTGGTATTTCTTTTTTCAGTTTTACATTTCATTTTTTTTTTACTTTACAAGGCTAATATACCAGGATGAGGATCAATGCTTCAATAACTGTTATAAGATTTTATAAGTCACTGAAGCATTGATCCTCGTACTCGTATATTAGCCTTGTAAGGTTTGCTTATTGAATACATATTAAAATAGTATATGACCTTTGAAATAAAAGATAATAAAATAAATTGGCGGCTGGCAACCCCACAGTTTTGTCTAATATCCTCCTTGTGTCGAACCCTCTGTACAATGCCCCATGGCCAGCACACAATGCAATCATTCCATGGCACACAAATAACTTAAAGGCAATACATTTCAGAACCTTTCATCTAACTGAAGGAATAAATAATAGTACATTTATGATGGTGTGATGTAAATTGATTCCATGCACTTAATGCTGTATAAAGTTCTCTGAACTTTTATTTACAGTTTCCTGTGCCTGCGTTTATTGCTGTCCCTATTATTCCTGAACACAAAGGTGACCCACATAACATTACCTGGGATTGGGGTCTTGTCAGCATCAGCACTTTTATGATCTAGCTCCATTTAATTCATACAAGATGATACTGGCTGTAAGCTGATCCAAATTTAATGGCCAGTCTGCCCACAAATGATACCCTGTTTCCCCAAAAAATAAGACCTACCCCAAAAATAAGCCCTAGCATGATTTTTCCATATTTTTGAGGATGCTCGAATTATAAACCCTACCCTGGAAAAAAGGCCTACCCTGAAAATAAGCTACTATATATATATAAATATATACAAGGTGTGCTCATTTAAGGAAAATGCTATTGCTAGACATGAGAAATTGGGGCCAATGGTTCTAAAGGAAATGGAGTCACAAAAAATTCAAGATGGAATTCAGGGTTTGTAGAGTTCGGATGATGTTCAAAGGAGATTATTACATGACTATATTTGAATACATTTTTTGTTCAGGAATAAATGTGGATTGCTGAAAAAAAAATAAGGCATCCACTGAAAATAAGCCCTAGTGCATTTTTTGGAGCAAAAATTAATATAAGACACTGTCTTGTTTTCGTGGGAAACGTGGTAGGCAGAGCTTGGTGAGCTCAGTGGCCCCTGGCTTCCTAATAATGTGTAGCTACTCCTTACAAATGTTCCTTTGGCTGAATGGATACAAATCTCCACATGCATACTTTAAATACTTGTGGAAAACACACAGAAGAGTGAGAGCTATTTTTGCAACAAGGTGGAGGGAAGCAACTCTATATCAATGGCCATGGTTTAAAAATGAGATGTCCATATAGATGTGCAAGTTAGGAACATACAGCATGCAAAAGCAGCCAGCCACAGAACTGCTTCCATAGGCTTAAATATAAACCAACCATATTCCACATACCAACCATAATGGTTCCAAAGTGGTTTGTAGTCCTGAAGGACAGAAGATGACCCATGATCATTCGTGACATGGTGGGAGAACAGCAACTGCACTGCAACTGTCTACTATTGCATTTCAGCAAACAGATAATGAATGCATGTCATTGCATGCATTATCTATTGTATGTTTTTTATTCAATTATAGCTACCTAAAACTATGGTGAGTATGGCATATACTTTTGTACAGTCTTCCTGCAGCGATGACAGCTCCAGGACCTTTCACCTCTGCGTCCTTGGAAGGCCCAATCCTAGGCACAGGCTCCACAGTGGACTTCATTAAATACAGCAATCCTTTCCAGTTACATTGGGCCTGATTTATTAAAGCTCTCCAAGGCTGGAGATGATACACTTTCATCAGTGAAGCTGGGTGATCCAGCACACTTGGAATGGATCTGGTATAGAATTAAAAACATTTGCTTACAAATAGCTAATGACTTTTAGGAAATCTATTCCATGTTTGCTGGATCACCCAGCTTTACTGATGAAAGTGTATCCTCTCCAGCCTTGGAGAGCTTTAATAAATCAGGGCCATCGTCTCTGGTGGCTGGCTCTATCTCTGCCATTCAGTGTAGAGCTTAAAAAAAGCCTCCAGGAGTCAGGGTCTTAGACATTTAGTACTACCTGCTGGTGAATTTTTGTTTTCTGAGTTAAAGGACCCTTTAAAATTTGCAGGCGTTTTCAACTTTCTGATCTTCTTCTATTAAAGCAGAGATAATCGTAACTAGTAAAAAATTGCAAGCAGGGAGGTTGGTAATTGCAGAACAGACAGGCCATATCACTTCTGCAAAAAAATACACCTGATGGCAAAGTTTTATTTGCACTTTCCTCTCACTGGTTTGCATCTTTTGCCATGCTGCCATGGCCAGGTCCTGGTTTTTTTTGGGATCATTATTATACACTGTGCTGCTCAGTGTACATTAAATAAAAGATTGTAAGCAGGCAGAAAGTGACATCGCCTGCCCTTTTCCGCAACAATGAACCCGTCTACTCACAATTATTTTATGTCTTAGCAGTATGTTCCGCTCTAACATACATACTATTGTTTATATAAAGTTTTTTTGTGTCCAGACTATTATTATTATTTAACCACAGACATGAGACTATTTACCTAATATTAACAAGCAGTAATGCAACCTTCTGTGACCTCTCAAGCTCCTTTTAATGTGAAGTTATTAATTCTCAGAGATCACATCAAAGACTGACAACTAGGCTTAGTCTCCACTTATTCTGACGTGCTTCAAACACAGGTGTCCGAAACACACTGACAAAGCTTTCCATGGAAAACAATAGGGAAATCCCTGTGGATGCTTTAGCTTTGATCTGCTTTATTTCAATACCATTGCCATGCTGGAATTGATGCAAAGAATCCTGATGCATTATAGAAAATGCAATGATTGCAGTGTGTGAAGCCGTTTCCAATGTGATCAAATGTATACCACAATTGTAGCATCATGCTGCCTGAAATCTTTGCAATCTAAGAATCCAGCTGGTGGCAGCTATGTAGCACAGATACAGATGGAGTGTATAGTGCATTGGGCAGATATACTAAATTTAAAGTTGAATGTACAGAAATTGTAAGGAGTATGGTAAATTTTAGAAGCACCTGTTGGTTGTTTATAATAGAAGACTGGTAAATTATCTGGATTTGGTTACAATATAAAATAATAAGGGAAGAGAAACAGTTTCAATTTTTTTTAATTGCAGCAGTACAGGTAAATGAATATGACCTAATGTAAACTTCTTGCAGTCTATGTAGAATAGGGCTGATATTTGGGAAGAGGTCGCAATACAAGTGAATCTTATCATGTGCCAACAGGAAACATGCTGATAGGAGGAATGAGAAGAGTTACAGAGAAGCAAGCTTATTAATATTCTGCTTTTGCTCTCATTATCCAATCACAGGCTGGGGTAGGTCCAGGATGAGTTGGGCTCAGAGAAAATATGTTGAATAATACTAGCTATAAAACTGAGGACATCTGGTGGGGGAATAGAAGTACTGCAGGGAGCTGAAAGTGACTATTGCGAAAAAAGCAACTTTCTTGTTTGATCTTTTAAAGAGTTATTCAGCAGTCCTGCTTTCATTCTCTCCACAATGGATCCATATACAGAGTTTAATACAGACTTGTTTTGGAGTGCTTTAACAACGCATATGTACATACAATAATATGCACGATCTGTCCTTTAAGTCAGGGGTCACCAACCTTTCCGACCTCATGGACCACTAAATTCATAATTTTAAATCCCACTGACCATAAATTTGATTTTTTTTTAAATGATAAATACATTTGTAAAATAATGATCTTCCTAATGGTGCTGACAAGGACTGTGGAGGTTCTGATTCATTGATCAGCTCACAGTTAAGTGAAGTATTTCTATTGTTACTATTATCATTAGTTGCATTATTTTTGGTGTTACTAAAGAAATGCAAAATATTTGTTTGCTTTTTCTCACTCATTATGGATTTATTTCATTTGAATCTAAGACCAAACAAGAAATGATAATTATCAAAGTCAAACCATTTTGTGCCAATAAATATGACAGTAAAGAAAATACACAGTAAGGTCATTCCTACCTAAAACAGCATCGGAGACATAAATAAAATAAAACAATTGGATGAGAATCTGTATTCGCAGATCGGGATGACTGTTGTAATGGTCGAAACAAGACTCGCCTCCCTTGTTTTTCTGTCTCTAGTACAGTTCGTGCATTTAGTGCAAGAATTTATTAGATTATTTTAGTTTTATTATTTCTCGGGGACCAGGGACCACTGGTTGGCGACCACAGCTAGTTCAATCACTAGACTATCAGGATAAAGATCATTATATTAGCCATGTGATTGTAATTTTCAAATCTGATTGCTGAAACTTTTTTCTTTTTCTGAAGATAACGATCCTTATCCTGGTTTAGTAAACTGAGCCTTTGTATTTTATATTAGGAGAGCACAATACACGCGTCCTATACACTCACATCACAGAATGGATCACAAATCTAATAACCTTGACCAGTGTTTTCTATGGACAAACCCACCCCGAGGGCACAATGGCTGTCAATACCCAGTCATTAGAGTTTGGGTCAGATACATCAGAGCACTCATAGACAGGACGGGGTAAGAGAAGAGAGAACGCTGACAAAGGAGAATACATTTAAATGACACTCCTTTTAAAACCTTTGCATGTTTACACAGCATATATTATTTATCTTCTGAAAACAGAGAATTAGTAGATGGCACTTGCAAATTGTTAAATTGTTATATTGTACAAATTGCCACCAATGTGAATGTGACCAGCGGCTTATAACCACTTAGATGGCACCTGAAGGAAGAACCCCATCAGTCTGATACCAGCGGACCCCTTGCTGAGATTAATGAATAGTTGGGAATAGCAGTTTTCTCATCCTGCCCTTCCAAATAAATTACCAGCAATGCTGCCACCTCCCTTTTCACCTGTCATGGCACAAGGATAAAGAGCAAACCTATTCCGTCCTGTTATCTGTTTTGTGGATACAATTTCGGGCTGTAAAGCTCCTTGCAAAACCATTAGTCTGAGCATTATTAATATTATTAGACAGGATTTATAGCGCCAACATATTACGCAGCGCTGTACATTAAATAGGGGTTGCAAATGACAGTCAGATACATACAGTGACCCAGGAGGAGGAGAGGATCCTGCCCCGAAGAGCTTACAATCTAGGAGGTGGGGGAAGTAACACACAATAGTAGGGGAGATAGCTCTAATCTTTGCACCCTGGTGGAGAAAAGGCTGATTTGTAATAGAATTATGGTCTTCCTTGTATTTGTAATAGAATTATCATACAGATATTGTATCTTTATGTATCTTTACATCCCCAGATCTTAATGAGCATTTTACCCTTACAGCACCAGCTGGCAAAGCTTTTGGTTTTTGGCCGGGGTTCAGCTTTAGGTCTGATACAAATGAGCAAATCTGATGCCAGTTTTTCTGATCAGTAAATTGATTGTTCAGAAACTGCAAAACACTGCACATATGTGTACAATATTCAGCTATGATTACTGATGTGATGTCACATTGTAATATTCTGTGTTTGTTGTGCAGAAGTAAAATAATATGTTGGCGCTATATAATCACTAATTATTATTAATGATAAAAAAGTACAAAATGACATCACAGCACAGAATCTTTTCATCAAGATTCACCCACATGTCATTGCATTACAGGTGTGGAAAATCAGTTGTTAACGGTCGGTTATAAATACAGTTTATTCCAGATCTGACCATTTTATCCAAAGTAAAAAAAATGTGTGTCCCTAATACAAAAAGATCCTCAGCTCAAAAATGACTTTATAATATATGAAGGAATATAGGCAGAAGGCGTATAGGAAGATTTTTGTTCGACTGATCTATATCGGGTAACATTGATAAATGATTTCCATGTCAGCAGCTCGCATACAGAACCCCCCAGACATGACATGATTGTTCCAATCGGGCTGGAAAATGAATCTACAGAACAACTGATGTCTGCTAAACCAACTCCAATGGGTCTACTTATGAAGCAGTGAATCTGACATTCACTGAAACACTTCCTGGTGGAGAACCTTTAGTAGTAGTAGTAGTTAATTCGCCACCAGGCAACTATTCAGTGAATGTCAGATTCACTGCTTTATAAATAGACTTCATAAATGTTCCAACACATAGATCAGCAATAGATTGTATTGTGTAATATTAGTGTATAACAATGTGAATTTATGGGAATTATCCTCCATTGGACATTACAGTCTCCCAATGGTGAGCCCACTGCTGATCACACACTCGCGTATCAATCTGATGAAAGATCTTTCTGGTATTCTAATACAATCATATAATATATTTTATTACTGATTTTTATTTCAATCAGGAACAATTAAAGCGATCAATTCTACAATAATCATTTTGGATCTTCACTGATTTCATCCAACACACTTTGGACCCTGCATGTGATCAGGATGATAATATTATAGCATGGCATGCAGAATTGTTGTCAGGATCAGATCTGACCCAGGTGCCATAGACAGGTCCTCTTACCTTGCTCCAGGTTGTGCACTTTCACTTGGATTTCTGTCTGTCCTCCCTGCAGCCTCTGGGCCAGGTAAAGCCTCCCCGATCCGCTCTCTATCCTCACCGGGGGCTCGGAGGGCCAGCTGATCTCAAACCATTTACCCCGATACCTCCTGTCCGGGACAGTGAAGATTGTCTCCCCGAGGGCGCCCCCTGCCGGTACCCGCACAGTGTAGGATGAAGACATGGATAGGGGCAGAATTGATCTGGTCGATCTGTATCGGTCAGTGAGTGGGGGAATGGAATGTAGGGAAGGAATTGATCTGGCATCACTGATGGGTCTGGATGGGGCAGTAGGGGGTGCAGTGGCCAGTAGTAAAGAAGTAGGGACAGGGGCAATAATAGGGGCAAGAGAGGATTGGGTGCGTGCTGTTGGATTAGGAGTCGTGGCACCACCCTGCATCGATGGAGAGATGTCATGTAGTGCTGTCTGCCTTTTGCCCCTCTTATTGCTCTTATCAGCACCAAGCAATGCCCCATCAGGGGGGTAGATCTGATCAGCACCAGGCAAGATCTGATCAGCACCAGGCAATGCCCCATCAGGGGGGCAGATGAGGGCTCCTAGATCTTGTTGAGAAGGAGGTTCAGCCTGGCATAGCATGCCAATCATCATGATGAGGGCAGCACTGCATATAACATTATTCCCTGGGTGCAGCATCTCTCCCAGGCACAGGACAGTCAGGGAGTTTGCTGGGATGGATCCTGATGAAGCTCCAGCAGATGACTGCTAGCAGCGCTCCCAGAGCGCACATGGGGATCTGAGGACACGCCCACCTGTTGAGGACACGCCCACCCTGCAAACACAGCCCTGGCAAGGAATGGAGCTGCCAGGATGACTGACCATATGCAATGCCATCCTGCAGGGTACCAATCAGATGCAATTCCATTCTCTACACCCCCTACTTTCCTGACTCATATCAATATATAGAGGGCATATAACAAGGCAATAATAAGACTGCCTAGGGCAACCAATCAGAAGCTGGCTTTATTGCTCCCCCATTCATTACATTCTAAAGGACAAGTACACAGCTTCAGGCTTCAATCAATAAAACAACACAGGGAAAATGCAAACTTACATACCTAGAAACCACAAATCTGCCTTGTATCTGTATGAAATAGCAGGAATAAATTACACATATGAAAATCTGCAGACAGAAGCAGCTGCACGGGAAGGGGGGGTGGTCATTTACTAAAGGAGTTTAATCTGTTCACTTGGGAAAGTTCATTCTTATTCTGCAAGATATATGAATAATGTGAAGCGCTGCTGATTTCAACCAACCAATCATATTCAAGCTATAATCATGCTTTTTACATTTCCTTGCAGGTGATTGGGTATTCTTTGCCCCATCTTTACCAAAATAAGTGTTTAATGTATGTAATGCATTTTCCAAATACTATTTTTCCAAACTTTTTGCTGCGATAAGCTGGTCAGGTGTGCTGCATGCAAATACACGGACATGGAATTTACTGGTATTGCTACCATTGATCATTGATGTGTAATCTGCAATCTGCAGGTTTGAGTTAGAGAAAAGACACTGCTGTATTCTTTATACATTCTATACCGATAACATTGGTGGGGGCATCTTTCTCTTTGAGCTTTCCACATATCACAAGTATTTGGATTGTGTAGAAAACAGACACTAGCAAGGGGAAGGCTTACAAACTCCATGCAGATAATGGTAAGATTTAAACCCACATGCCAGATCTGCAAAATAAAGCATTAGCTACTAAGCCAGCACACATGCACTTTCATAAACTGCTTTAAATAGATGCAATACCAATGCAATTATTTGTTTTAAGTGATCTGTTTCTATAAATAAATGAATAATATTTCCAATGAATGACGACATATGTCCAGCATACAGGAAAATCGGCAAATGAGCCCACGTTTATAAATCGCAGTATGCTATACACTAATGATTAATCATTTCCAGTGAAAAGTTAATGAAGTCAACACAGCACCATTCTATAGAGAGGGGCGGGGGATGAACAAGGGGCACCCCGCTGTGTCCCCCTCTATAGGAAAATATAGCAGTCATAGCACTCTGTTGTTCATTGATTACCAGGATGTATTAATGAATGACGTTTAGGGTTTACAGTACACGTTAGATTTCGAACAATTATGATCATGTGTGTACATTGGTAAACACTATATAACAGTTCCTCCAACAGTTCACATGGCTTACTGATGTGCAGTGCTGAATTCCAGGACAATGAGTTACTAATAACAGATAATAGCGGTCTATTCTTCTAGAGATCTGCCTGTATACAATGTACATAATAACCCACTGCTCAATTCTCTTCCATTAGCAGGAACTCAATATTTCTTATCAAAGAGAAATTAAATTCTCAGTTACCAAAAATAAGCTTATTATAAGGAATGCAAACAGCCCATTGCTGACAAATAGGATTATGAAGTTTAGTAATGTCAGGAAGGCAGAAATGATAAGGACACATTACAGGACATATTAGTGAAATAGAAGCAAGAATAGGCACATGGGAACCGAGATCTGATGATAAACCGGGGCCCAGTCACCGTGTCACTTCTAACAGGAGAATATCAGTGGCTGCAGGATGGCTCTGTCCTATGTCTATAATTTGCTGTGATTTCTTCTTACAGAATCCACAGTGCTCTGGACATCGAGTATCATAAAATAAAGATAAACTTCATTAAATGGAACTATGTGATAGTTAAAAAAAAAATCATATGTATATTTAAATGCATCCAGGTAAAAGCACCGGCATTGATTTAGTATCAACTGTAGAATTTAGCGCCATATGTTCACCTTGACTTTTTATGATGCAATAGTTTTTCTGAATGTTGGTTGATTACCCCTAAAGCACAAGGTTGAGAAGAGGCTGTAATTCAAAAAAAACTATTCCAACCTCCTCTTTTTCTGATTCATAAAAATCTGCTCAAGATGCTAGATGAAAAAATGAGGTTAGGTTAATTGGCTTCCATCCAAAATTGACCTTGGACTGTATTAATGGCATATGACTATGGTAGGGACATTAGATTGTGAGATCCTTTGAGGGATAGATAGTGACATGACTATGGACTTTGTACAGGGCTGTGTATTTACTCAGTACCCATAAACTGAAAACAAAGCTTTAGACAATTTAGTACATTTATTAAAAAGAAGAAACTGAAATATCACATTTACATAAGTGTTAAGATCCTTTATTTTGTACTTGATTGAAGCACCTTTGACAGAAATTACAGAACTGAATACTCAGGTGAATGTGATATTTCAGTCTTTTTTTTTCCTTTTTAATTCAATTACAAAATTGTCTAAAATTCTGTTTTCACTTTGTCATTATGGGGTACAGAGTCTAAATAATGAGGAAAAACTGAGTTTAAACAATTGTAGCATTAGGCTGCAACATAACAAAATTGAAATAAAAAGTGAAGGGGGTCTGAATACTTTCTGAATCCACTGTAAATGTAAAAGTAAATTAAAAAGTGTCAGTTTTATCTTGATGAGAATGAGTTTTCTGTAGAACCCATTGTAAGCTCTTCTAGGCAGGGTCCTCCTCCTTCTGTGTCAATGTTTGTATCTGTCTGTCATTTGCAACCCCTATTTATTGTACAGCAAAGTCTGTTTTATTGACATTACTTCTACAGATTTTAAAAATTCAGAAAAGCAAAATTCTAAGACATAAACTTTATCACCAGCAGCATTTCCCACGATACTCCTCTTTGAACTGCGTAACATACAGGATTCTAGCTTCACTTTGGCAGTGAACTTTGGCTTACAGACCAAAATACAATAAGTACACTTGTTATAAACATACAACGGCCATCCACACATACAACATGGAAAACCACACACACAAAAAAACAATACGACTGATATGACCCAATGGAGACGCCTTATTACAATGATTCAGTGCTTGTAACAAGGCAGAAAGATTCAATTCATCATAATACATAGAAGAACATAACACCGAACAGAAAAATCTTCTCAGTGCAGAAATCCAATGGTTTGCTGGGCTTATACAGGAAAGCAAGGGGAAGAGAAGTGATGTGGATTACTTTTATCCCACAGATCACTTACAAGGCTGTTCCTGCCTGGTTGTTAATAGTTCCTGTACTTTGCACATCATCAGCACACTTCCCAATATTCATTTGAGGGAGCTTATGCATCTTGTTTTAAAGTGCACCTGTCGCTTCACACAGTGAAGGCATCAATTTTGCATGACTGGACAGTAAAGAATATGCAGGAAACTAAGCAACTTCATAAATCTGTGACCTGAGCTTTTATTTGGAATAACCAACCAGTTAAATCATCAGGTCCAACAGCGGTTGTTCTTCTGCCCCTGCAATAGGTTGACTTGTGAGTGAGAAAAAGGTTGTTTTTTTATGTAATAGTTACTAGTAAATTAGAGAACATGCCACATTAGTCTTTTTGGAAATGATTGGCCCAATGGTAACTGCTTTGTGTCTAGGCAATGGGATAGTTTAAATAATACTACAGTGATTTGGGATATGTGAAGGTAAAAAGGCAATAGGCTATATGTGCTACTGGAGACTATGAGTAGCTACAGATAAAAGGAAAGGGAAATAAGGAGAATAACCCCTATATGCATAAGGATCGGAGGGCTTTCCACCTGGGAGCCTAAAAGGTAGAACCCCTTTGGAAAAAGAACTCTAGAAAACCAGACAATGTAAGAGGTAGAGTGAAGAGCAAATGGACAACCCATGGACAACAGAAATACTCAGCTGACTGGCTGTTAAGCTAACCCGAATATTTACCATCATTATTAAAAATGAGTCAGCAGTGGCAGTCTGCTGTATTTTTTCCATTTAAAAAATCACAGTTTTTATTTGTAATTCTTTCCAGTGAATTTTGTGATTTATTTTTTCCCCAAAGAATATGTAGAATTGGATCACTTTCCACTGGGGTCTCAAGTTGTATTTGCTTGCTCATTGATGTCAAAGAGCATTATCAGACTACTGCATGTGTAAACTATCTGAGCAGCGCCCCTTTAAGCTCCCAGTGACTAACAACATATAGAAGTACTCAAGCAAATAAATTTGAGTTTGTCAGAGTTGCACTGTCTAAGTTACCACTTTCCACTTCATCTGTACATAGGAAGGCAATAAAAAACAGATTTTAGGCAGTTATATACACTGTTATCAAATAGATATTTGTATGCATAACCAGACCAGTTCTGTTTTTATTTCTTTATATTTCAATATATTTTAAATATATTGAGGATATTAGCAGTATCTCAACCCAAATAAAATAGAATTTAGTGGTCCATGCACATACAATAGCATGGCAGTTTTATTACTAAACCAAAACAGATTTATTAGCCTCAAATCTACACCTAATATTTGCCAAAGCATTTTGGATATGGATTTCAACATTTACAGGCATCATTATTAAGGAGAAGAGATGTGTGCAAAGTGCACATAGGAAGCTGAAGACATCTTTCACTGATATGATTTCACTAAACTGAAGGTTGACAAGTTGAACAACTGGCACAACTCTTCTTTGCATAAATCCAAAAATCCAGCAAAAGAATGAAAATAACAAAAATACATGATTGGGAACTGAATACTGGACAAGACAAAATATTAATTAAAAAAACAATATACTGCAGAATTTGGAAAGCCGAGGAACCTATAACTTTGCAGGTTCATAAAGTAACTGTGCATCTGGGAAATCAGATTTAAATGGTAAGAATATTGTATGGAACTGAATGGGAGGAACTACATTTTTGATATTTCATACACATGGTCCATGTGCACTGTTGTCTCTTATACCAGCCCCTTGGTCACTACAGGAAAAGAAACTACATGGTGGAGGGACAGGTACATATTCACTTTTTTCTTTGCAGAAGGCTTCTTTATATGTTTTCTAATCTAGTCCCTCTTAAACTACTCAGCTCTTTCAGAGATTCTTCATATTAATATGTATTAGCATTTGTGCACAATGCATACAGAATTGCATAGACTGCATTGTGATCTATTTGTTTATGATTTGATAACCTCTTTAATTATTTTTCCATAAAGCAATATTTATTGTAAATGTTACGGTGGTGCCAATCTCATGAAGCCTCCCTGCAGCTACTTTGTATCTACATGCACTCCAGCAGCAATGGCGGCAATACAGGTTTCAGTGCAAGTTCCCTGGTGATGACCACACTTCCCTCCCCACTTCAAGACAGAATTAGTACCCAACAACCTAGACCACCCAATCCAAACAGGGTTCGGTAAAACCCTAGGGCTCCACCAGAGTTCTCAAGGGGTTCCTTGAGTCGTCACTGACTGATCTAACATTTTATGGTGTCTGCATAGTCACATAAAGTCATCAGTATAATATCAGGAATCATTTCAGCTGTCTGTATGGGTGGAATTCTGGACACCACTGTAAAGGGAGGAATGTGGGCACATTATTATTTTTATAATTTTATTTTTTTAACAGTGTTTCATAAAGACCTGAAAATTATTTCAAGGGTTCCACTGGGGTGAAAAGATGGAGAAAGGCTGCCCTAGAACAACAAACGTATAAAACTAAGTAGTGCAGGGCAACCAAATACATTAGGTAGGTGCCCTAGGGCTCTACAGAAAATGCATACACCTGTAATATTGGGATATAGGGATTTGAAATAGAATTTAGGGATAGAGCTGTGATATTTAGTTTTATACAATCTGGTATATAAGAAGTAGTTAGCCAATGACTGATAGAACACACACAGGTAAAATGGGAAAGATGAGTTTGTAAGATGTTCTTTGTGCTCCTGATCTTTCATTTAAGAGTCTTGGTCTGATAGATTTCTGAAAACTTACAGTCTGAGCCTTGAAATCCCTGAGTTCAGCATTGTTTTAAATCTATGAGCTAGCAGAGGAAAGGAGGTATAGATCAGAACATCTCAGATTTGCTAGCAGCTTAAAAAGTCACTTGGGTATTTCTAGTGGAGTCTTTGGAAAAAAGTGAAGTATTTCTTAAAAGAACCTTTGTCAGCTTGTTTTGGAAAAAAAAAACTCCTCTCTACTTCCTTCCTTAAAGGGGACCAACCTTTTCTTTGCTTTCATACTAATAAATTGAACCCTGTGTAAAGCTCCTGGACCTTATGTGACAGTATTTGCACCCATTGACTGACCTAAGCAACTCACCTAGGGGAGAATGGGTGAAGGCAGAATTTCCACCATACCCAAAGTCATTAGCAATGGGATTGTGATGAATGTATAGCAAAATTGATTACTGATAGGTGTGTGGTTGTCCTTTTTTACTAAAGGTGGGGGGTTGTCCTATTATACTAAATGTAACACACTGACTTAGTTGATGGCTGCATGATGAATGTAATGGATCATTATCTTTTTAAAATTGATTGTTTACCTGGTCACCACTCTTGTAACCTGTGTGTCCCCAAAAAACACCAGTCAGAATCACCTCCTGGTGTTTACAACTAGCAGAGCTGGCCTATTACAGTACATAGAGGGGAGAATTCCCATTAACTGGTGGTTACCTAGGAGAGCTACTGTTGATCTAATATTGACCAAAATGCCTTTGTTTGAAATAGATTGCCCATAGATTTGATGGCATCTAGCTTCTAATCTATTAAAATGTTTTATAATTTATGATCACCTATACTTTCCTGGTGTAATTATTTTTACCCATACATGCTGCCATAGAAGGCAGACTCTATAGTTAGGGGGCAGAGGATTTCCAAACACAAAGGAGGCATCATGTTATAAAACTGCATGTAATGTACTTGACTGGTTAATCCTTTATGGTGCACCTGGTAAGATACAATCTCGCAGGAGAGCCAAAATACATCAACATTTTTAACAAACCTGTTTTAAACAATACAAGTATTAAAACAAAATAAAAGATTTATCAGTTTGCATATTTCAAAACATGGGGTTCTTACAACTCTGAATGCATGCTAAAACATCCACACTTCCTCATTAGAATGCTCTAGACCCAGATATCTCTTCCTGAGCCCACAATACAAATATCCAGGTACTACGCACATTAGATGGAGCCAAAAAAACAGACCCCATGCCATGACATACACACACCCGTGAGGACTTTGGAAGAGGAACAGCAATGCAGCAGAGTCTCTGAAGGTGATTACCGATATCATACGTCCTCATGATTGTCAGTACTGGAAAGATATAAGTGTGTTGATTTTATACACAAAATAGGACCTGTTCCAGAACACTCTTGTGAAGTAATTCACATATGGTGAATAGTTCATTTTGATTTCATGGCAGAAGCGTCCATATTTTGAGTAGGCATAAATATCCCCATCCTCGTTCACCACCTGTCAGAAAGAAGAACAGCTGTCAGAATAATATTGCAGGTACACAAAGTATTACCTAAAGACATTTATAAATATGCAAATGGAATACATTAGGTAATGGGGGGGGGGGGAGCCAGCCCGGCCCATGTGCAGGTAGAATTTAAAGCAGATGTAACCCCAGCCACTAAAATAACATATTATGTCAACATGTTAATGTTGCAAAAGTCATTTTTATTCTTTTTTACAACTTTCATTAAATGGTGATTTTACTAGTAACGTCCTTGCATAGGTACTTTCTATTTTAAAGGTGACTACACTTTGTCCGTTTCCCCAACTGAGCAAAGTTTCTACACACATATTGAACAGGAAAGTAAAGATATGAACACCACTATATCAAAGACATAATTTGATCTTCAATGTCTCGTGTTTAAAAAATTACAGGGAAGGATTATTTTTACACAGGTCAACATGTCAACTTCGTCAGATATACATGTATGTCTGGGCTTTGTGGTATTTTGATGCAGATTATAAATCTGTGTTCAGTTTTTCTCTAGCACGTCTAGTTTTTGTGATACAACTAATTATATATTGTGTGAAACTCATTATAAATAGCCTTAACATATTACAACATTTAACAACAGTTTTCTATTTTTAAGGTTTGAGTTCGCACTAACTGCGATTGATTTCATTTGTCATCATGCCTAGAAATTGCCTTTATGATCCAGTTTCTGTTACGTGTGTGGTTCATTCACGACGAAAGCACAACATCGCCAAATTACCACAGAACTTAAAAAGATATACAAACTAAAACTTCTTCAAAACTAAAGGAACAAGCAAAGCATATCAGCAAGAACTGACAGTATTGGATGATTTTGGCTAACCATTATTGCTTTTCTCTCTCTCTATTCTTTCCCAATCTAAATGGATAGGTAATGCCCATTATATGTATTCCCATATCATGGTAAATGGAGCAAACCTGAACCTCTGTCTGACCTCATATATTTGTCTCCAGTTTAAATCACTGAATAGCCCCATTTTCTGAAATAAATGGAAACTAGTGATTCATATTTTACACCTGAATGGTCTAACAAGCAGTTATTTACAGCACCGACAATTCAGGTTTAAAGATGCCTCATGAATTATCTAAGCTGTGATGCTCTTTACCCCCCTGTTGGTAATCTCGAAAATATGTACTGATTTGACATTTAAAAATACTAAATTAATCATACCGCCTGGGAGGTTAATCTGAGTTAGCACTTTGCACAGGATATGGGTGCAAAGTGCTAATAATAGGATGATTATATTGGGACATCCGACATACGAGTGATATCAATACAACACTACTTAAATTCATTTGGCTGTGTCATTTTAACATCGAGGTAATTTTCAATACTATAGAAGGGTATACTTACATGATCGTTTGCAATATCAAGTAAATCTTTTACTCTGCAGCCTTTCATTCCAGCTACCTCATTACAGATTGATTCTTCAATCACCACATAGTTGGCTTTATATGAGGTTAGGATCTTGTAGATATCTTCTGCTGACCTCATGCTATAGATCTGATAAACCTGCAAGACAAGATTTTTACATATACAAAGAGAGCTGTGCGAGCAATGACCAACAGATTAGTTCAACATTCACTTAGGTGCTGTTTTGGCTCCCTCTTGTGGTGAGCAAAGAAACTAAAATGAATGTTATTTCTATGCTGAAAAGAGGATTTGATCCTATACACATTTAATCGATCAAGTACCATACTCATATCATGTTGTAAAATATATGTTGTAAACCAATATAACTTACAAAGATAAAGAAAATATACATACAATGTATATTTATGACAATGCAGTCAAAAGACTTGCTGAATTAATCCTATAAGGAACAACTAGAACACCTAGAAACGGACTATTCTGATAACAATTTTTTTTGGGCTTTATTAAGATCTGGAGAGGCAAATTTGTGGTATTCCTGAGGAAAAAAAAGTTGCAGCATCACATAATAATTGCAGGAGCGTCAACTAAACCTAAAGTATAGTCAAAGAAACGTAAACGTTACATGTTCGTTCCTCTTCATCAGTTCTTCATCGTTGTACACAGGCAAACTTGTCACCATCCACCCTGTACAGAGTTTTATGGCACCCATCAGCGGAGGACTCCCAGCAAACACTGCAGCCAGGGGAGCCTGACCTCTGAAAAAAAAAAGTGACTGGTGCTCTAAAGGGGAATTTAGCAATTTAGATAATTAAACATTACATATAGAAAAATCGCTTTGGCTCTCTTTGTAGTTCTCTTCATTGGCTTCCATTTCACCTTAGAATCAAATTCAAGCTCCTGTGCTTTGCCTTCAAATCCCTCCACAGTTCTTATCTCACCTACCTTTCTGCCCTGATAGATAAATACCCCCCTAGCCGCTCTCTTCGCTTCTCCAATGACCTACTAATGACTTCCTTACTCATAACCTCATCACACGCACGGCTCCAAGACTTTTCTACAGCTGCCCCGACTCTCTGGAATGATCTTCCACATCCCATTGAGCTTGCTCCTACTTTCTTCTCATTTAAAACAGCCCTTGAAATCCATCTTTTCAAACTTGCCTACCTGTCTTCTGTCTCCTAAAACCCTTACTATTAATACTTATCCACCATTCCATATTTTCCCACCTATTGTATGCTGCTTCCCCACCTCTTAGATTGTAAGCTCTTTGGGCCAGGGTGCTCTCCTTCTCCAGCGTCACTGTCTGTATCTGTCTGTCATTTGCAACCCCTATTTATTGTACAGCGCTGTGTAATATGTTGGCACTAAATAAAAACTGTAAAAAAAAAATAATAATACCTGAATAAAATCATGCAGAAATTATTTCCTGCTTTGACTCCATTCTATGAAGGATGATCTGTATTATTTATGGAACAAAGACCAGCACAGCTGCTGATGAGTAAGTGTTGTATACCAGTCATTAAATAATTAATGTTTGGTGCACAATGCTCATTCTTCACAATTTCTTTTGAACCTGTAGAATGTATAGATATGAATATTTAAATATACATGAATGGCTTAGGGACCTCTAATTAATCTCAATGTGGGAACAAGTGTCCCACAAAGAACAGGAATGTTCTTGTTTGTAAAAGG
>NC_092862.1:24315910-24340838 GCF_032062135.1 Pyxicephalus adspersus
TAGGTACCATCTAATGCAGAAATTTAGCCACCTATACAACTTTGCACCTTTCTGTCAAGTTTGTTTTATATCTCTTAGTGTGGATATCTCGCATTCAGCCAAGTTTACAAAGTGTGCACAGTTGTGCATCATTTCTAATATCACAAAGGTGACAAAATGTGAACTTCTTTGTCAACTTCTTAGTTCTTACAATGCCTTTGTCTTCTTGCTATATGACCAGATTGGTGCAGCCATTAAAGTAGGGACAAAGCAGATTTTTTGATCAGATTGTAAAAGAAGGCAACTACATGTGCAGGGCTGATCTGATCTTTGTAATGTTCCTCAACTTTGAGTTATGGTTGGCATTACAATTGCTATGGAATTTCCTGTTGTAAGCAGAGGAGTTTCCACAGAGGCTCAAACATGTTGATGGCTTTAGAGTGGCGGTATCAAAAAGTCACTACTCTCTATATAATACAGGATGAAAACATGGGCCATTGAGTAAGCAACTAAAACAACTTTGGGGTTAAGTTGTGGTGCCATTGTCACATGTTAGTGAAAGTCACCCCACTTCAGTGATATTTAAACTTAAAATGTGAAAAAGTGACCATGTACAAAACCACAACAGTCATATTCTCTGACCCTTAAAATCAAAATTTTATAGGAGTATCTGGGTCTATGAATGAACTCACCTCTCTCCATAAGCTGAAGCCAATTATGGTAGGGACAGCTGCACTTAAGATAAAAGCCTGCAAAACAAGAGAAGACCCCTTTATATAGAATGGGTAAATTTGTAAAGAATGGGTAAATCTATGTGTCGGAATTTAAAAAAATCACAGATTTCTGTTCACTCATGGGTGTCCAGTTAAAAGATGATTTTTGATTGGTTGCTATAGGCTACTATATTTCCTTTTTCAATAAACCAGTTAGAATGGTGGGGAAAAGATGAGAAAAGAACCCCAGTTCAAACAAGCCTCTCGAATTCTACAACCAGATATTAACTACTAAGTATTTTGTCTTGTTTTTGAAGTTGGGAGAGCTGCCAACATGCAAGTTAGATATCTGAAACAAATTTGCTAACATTATTTGTTGTCTAGGTCCACTCTTTTTAAAATTAATATGCCACAAGAAGAATATGTTTTTTTTTTATAACTGAGTAATTGGTAGTAATTTTCATTTACTGGTTTAGTTCCAAGCAACTAACAGAAAGTACTTATGTAAAGAAACTTTGTGTCAAAGTAAGTTTGTTAAAGTCAAAAGTTTCACTTTTCCTCCTATTCCTACAGTCGGGTTCCCCAATCTATAGAGGTATCTCTAATAATAATACAGATCTGATTTAAGCTAGGCCTGGGCATACATGTAAATTCTGCACCCACATTTGAGTGCAAAGCACATGTCGGGGCCTGGTTCAGAGGACTCTAACAAGCTGTACAACCTAGTCTGTGATATTTTACAGAATAGGTGACAAGTGAGTAGAAGACTGGCATGAGAGATGTAAAAGGATGTAGCTACAATTCATATTTAACTGCATCTAAAGTGCAGTTACACTTTGAGTGAACCTGTCATTCATGTACACAGCACCAGTTAATTTTAAAAGAGAATATTCCAAGAAATAGATTACACAATAATTTAGGGGGACTCCAGTGGCTTCTTTGTTCTGTACAAAGACTAAATTTATACCTAGACCATCCACTGTAAAGAATGAAAGTGGAATGGTCAATAAAGGCACAACAAACTAAAGTCCCCTAAAAAATAAAAGATACAAAGTTAGATAGGAATGTGCCTATTAGAAATGTACCATTTATGAATTATTCTAATAAATAGAAGAAGAGAGGATTTTCATCATGGATTTCTTACCATCAAGATAGGTTGTACAGTTTTAACACGGATCCACTTGAGAAGTGTAAGCCAAAGCTCAGGGGAGCAAACACCAAAGGCAGCGATGACACAGACATAGGGCGTCCACAAGTACTTTACTCTAAAAATGCAAACTTTCATGTATTACCCTGAATATTTATTAGCAATACCAACTTTTGCTTAAATCATGACACTATGAGTATGTATATCAACATATATAACAAATATATAACACTGGGACGTTTAGTTACACAGATTTCTGATATTCAAGTTTGATATGCAAAAATGTATTTATTCTGATACTTTATATTTATTACTTATCTGTCACCTATATATAATATGGCAGTTAGTCTTTAAAAGATCACAAAAAACAAATTCAGAGCATCTTACCCCTCAAAGGTCATGGCAAGGGAGCCAAGGAGAAGACTTTGGATGACATGGTAGATGATCTCTGGCCTTTCTCCTATCCGTCCTTCCCTGTAAAGGATATTAGTACTGACAGGCACACCGCTGTAAAAAGAATATAGTGCTTAAGCCATGAAGCATATAATACATAGTATGGAGAACTGGTACAATGGAAAGCCCACTAAACATTTTTATATAGTGGCCTGGGATCCACTTAAATATCTTAGGAGGAGATCTATAGCAGTGCCTCACTAGGAGGAGATCTATAGCAGTGCTTTGCAAGAACTCAAGCCTTGACTCAATGAGCATTTATCAGAAGCTGTATTCCACTAGCTAATCAATAGAAAATCAATGGGTACTGTTATTAGCAGTTTATTGTATTAATTACTATTCCCGTGTGACCAACTAACATCCACTGGATAGATCTACATGTTTGTTTTTCATTATCAACTGATTCTCTTTAAAGTAGAACTGTAGTCAAGCTATGGACATTTATTATATACACAAAATAAATGAGCTTAAACAGAAGCCCTGGCCTCACAATACAGATGGAAGCAGATACGTTGTTTACTTAACATCCTCCTCCTGTCTCTTCTTGTGCAAAATCACTATGTTTACAAATAATATTAGGAGGTTCAATTAGAAAATTGGAAGTTTGTGAAGAGACGGGGAAAGCAAAATGAACAGAGCTACTAAAAGAGTTTTCGCAGTTACTGGGGGGGGGGGTTAATTGCTACAAAGTGCCTGACTGTAACAAGATATGACAACATCAAGGCTTTTTTCTGAAGTAGGTAATGTCTTACCGAATTCTTTTATATATTCCATGAGATACAGAGAATAGGCAGATGAGAAGGACAAGGATGTAAAAAGGCAGCAGAGAAGATTGAGTGAGCCGTAAGAGGTAATCCTGAGATGGTGGCTGAAATGACTCTTGACAAAGCAGCCAATTCACTGTAAAGTTCCTAAAAAGCAAAAAATTGTCTTACTGTCAAAGACAAATATTAAACTAACAATTGAATGCAAATTCCAGTCACAGATTTTTTTTTAGTGCTAGTAAGCCTATGAATGTTTAAAGAACCTCACTTCCTATCTGGCAACCACAAAAATGACACTGACAGAAGTAAAAAAAACTTAACATTGTTGTAAACCTGAAAAAACCTGAATCAGGAAAAACAAGTTTAACAAAAAATATTGGTTTGGTTTTAGGCTCATTTCAACCTCCCTGTTCTGGTTCACACATCATACATTCATAATTGGTTTATGATGACAGCACACCACAATGAATAGGGCCTGATTTAGCCCAGCTTCACTGATTAAAGTGTATCCTCTCCAGCCTTGGAGAGCTTTAATAAATCAAGGTATTACTATGAGCTAATGCATGTTGTGTTACCACATAACACATACGCAGTTTAACGTAAAGAAAACTGCTTTGAACTTACTTGGTCATGTTCAGGCCAAACTTTACTTCAAGAGATTGCAGAAGTTGCCGGTTTTCTTTATGAGGAATCACAGTCTTAAAATGAAAAAAAAAAACATAACAATCACATAAGATATATTTTGATTATAACAAACTATCACACTGTTTTCTAAATAGGATTGCAGCATTTTTTATAATGTGTCAATATGTGTAGCTTTAATTCACCTTGGAAAAAAATGTGATACAAGCTTCATTTTCATTACAAAACTACTTACCCTTATTAAATAATGCAGTGATATAGAAATTGTAAATGCCAAATAAAAGTACATTATCTTCATCACTTTCGCTCTGAATGTGCCCTTTTTGACTCCAATCTAAGAAAAAACAAACTTATAGGTTAGAGAGGTGTTTTTGTTCAAGTTGACCTGGTAGCATGCTAACAAAATAGGCATAGAAAGATGTGAGTGCTGCAGCTGTTTGGCTGGTTCTATTTTAAGTACAATTATTGCGGAGTTAACTATAAAATGTATGTCCAGTCAAAATAAAAATAATCTGATATACCTCCACTAACTCCATATCAGTTGTGCTATTTTTATGTCCTTCTCTGCCACCTTAAAAATATCCATTGATTCTTTCTACCAGATTAATAGAGCAATTTCCTGAAAAAGAATGTCAACACTGTAGGGTGGCTGTAGAAATATCCACAGCTTAGTTATCCTCCTTTCCTGGCTGCAGTCCATGAGCTGCAAGTGTGTATTGCAACCCTGCATCTTCCCCCAGTGTCCAAGTGTTGCTACAACTGCAAAGAGCAGCACCACTCCTGTACTTGCCATGTCATGGCCAGTTACATTCCTCTCCATTGCGCAAAGCTATCACAGGCCTGAAGAGTACAGAAAGAAAGTCAAAGAACTGCAGTTCAAGGCACAAAAAGTGACATTCCTAACACAACTGAATGCCACTCAGACCTGAAGTATAAAGAGGAAAAATAGTGGTCAAGTGACCAACAATCATGTAAAATTAGGCACTTATGGTTAATAATTTAAGATGTTTACAGCATACCTAAATTATGATTTGTATCCACATATCTATAGACAGGACATTTTAGGGAAACTATTTTTTGCCAATCACTGTATGGTAAATTGGTAAAAGAAGCAGCACAGCACAACCATTACACAAAGCGGAAAACAGTGCACATGTAATGACTAAATGCAGCTTTTTACACATAAGAAACGTTTTTCAAAACATGAACACAAATTCATGAGATCAAGTTAGTTTCTTAACATATTGGACCAAGAAGTCCAGCAACAGAACCAATCACATAATGTCATACCTGGAGGCTTTTGGCAATCATACAGCCTACTACAAGGCTTAGAAGTGGGGACGTCAGCAGAGCCGAGTTTTCAAACTGTAGTAAATATCCTAGGAACACAGAGAATAGGTACATCTTAAGAACTTCATGTACCTGAAAAAAAAATAATAAATCAAAAACATTTTATGTAAAGGTCTCAACTGCAATTTTGCTTTTTTAGAGGTAATATTTCGTGATTTTTGAACAAGCAAAAGATCTATTTATTACTAAACAAATTAAACAAATAAACTATTTTAAACATAAGAAAATGGTTGAATAGTGAAAAAGTTTTGCAATAAAGAGGCTGCGTAAAAATCTTAAAGTGGAACTAAACCTGGCAGTTTTTTTTTTTTTATTCCAGAAGGGACAGGTGATATCCCTTCTACAATAAAAATACTTACCTGCTTGTTCCTCTTTGTAAAGTACACTGAGCTGTGCATGCACAGGTCTGGTATGATGCTGGGTATACATGGGAGTGATGTCATTCTAGCCTGACCAATGAAGATGGCTAAAGATACGAAAAATGGAGGAGAAGATAGCGATATCTGTGACTGAGTGAGGACTTGTGAATTAACTTTAAAAAACTTTTTATTTATTGCAGAATAGACATTGCCTGCTCCATCTGCAATAAAAGACCTCTGTGGTCATATTTTTTAAAAGTTTAAATTTACTTCTGCTAAAAGAAGCCAGGGAAGATGTTCTTTCAATGACAGAACTGGAAAAGGCATCTGGGTACTAGCAGTCAGTGTTTAGGCTTCCAACATTGCTGACAACAGATGGTTTTGCATCACACAAAGTTGGTGTTAAAGGTTTGTGTGTCTTAATTGCTTCTTGATTAATGCTAGAGAGATGTGATAGAAAATCACAACACAAAAAATAAATATATGCTTACATTCAGTATTTCTCAGAATACATTGTTTATGTATAACTGTCATCTTACCTTCTCTTTCTTGATCAAGGAAAGGCCATCGAGCAGACACAAAGATAAGGCTTGTATGAAAAGCAGGTAGTGGCTGTACTCCCACATCATTATAAATGTGTAGGTAGATGCACTCATCAACAGGTAACAGAATCTCTGAAAAGATAACAAAACAAATATTATCATTCAAAAAGAACAAAAATTAGTAAGGGTTCCCTCTAGTAAAAAAAAGGTGTATGTTATAAAGGACTGAAAATTGAGGGCTATAAACAGCTACATTTATGTTGCAACTTTGACTTGCTTAAAATGTTTAAGTAAAAAGTTGGAGTTGGCAGAACGATGCTAGACTTTAGGAAGAAAAGTAAAGATTTGCAAATAGTTGCAGAGGTTTTTATCTCTTATCCACGAATTGTTTTCACTGAAGGTGCCCTCTAGTTATGCATCATTTTTTGCATATTTTTCTTTTGAAATGACTAGATTTGTCACAGATGAACTTTCAAATGACCCTGCTCCTAACAGGCAATATAAAAAGCTTGCTTCAAAGCAGGTAGGTGTCTTGTTTTATCTTCACTGCACTCGCCGATGTACCATTAAAGCTCTGGTATAGGTATAGGAAAAAGCTCTACTAGCCCCCTTCTTGATACACCGCTCAGTATCTGATCATCCAGTCGCCAGGTCCCATTACAAGGAGGTAAGGAGAATCTTCCTAAACCTTGTACAGGTTTGACTTTGGAAAATAAACACCTACTAACCATATGAATGCTTAAAAAGTACAACTGGATATGGGCCTTAACAGTCAAGCCTTTAAAGAACAATAACTGGATCTGAAAGTCTGAGAAAGTCTACATATCGAAAGGTATCAGAAAGAGACCCTGCTCTAACAGGATGCCCTACTTCCACCTAGCAAGTTTAGGACTTTTCTGTAGTAACCGAGGCAACCGGTAGTTTGACACTGGCTTGGCTAAATAACAGCAGGAGGTAAGGGAACTTCCTGAACCAAAACCTCAGAGCTAGCAGAGATCAGCAGAATAAGCAACAAGCAATGAGAATTAGAAGCTGGATTGGCATAAAAAGAAAAAACAGAACTTGACAAATATACGCATAGAGGAACCTGAAAAAAAGGGAACATTTTAGGCCAGCTGGGTTTAGGGCAACATCAACTGCTAGCCAGCATATCCCCAGCAGTGACGCTCCACATCAAGTAGGCTGAAATTATTCTGCACAGAGCCAGAAGCTAGGTGTTTTCACAGATTTTCTGTAACGGTTTAATACATGGAATCAAAGACCAAAAAGTGTGCAATGTCCTAGAGCACTTAGGTAAAACTGAAGCTTCAGGTTCACAGTGTATGCCCCAAATTTCTTGATTCAATTGTCTTGATTTATTAAAGCTTTAAATATTTAATTAATCCAAGGCTGGTCAGTGAAGCTGGGTTATCAAGCAAACCTAGAATGGATTTCTTAAATGTAATTTACTATTTTTTATCAAATGTTTTCAATCCCGGACCATACCCATTCCAGTTTTGCTGGATCACCCAGCTTTACTGAATAAAGTGTATAGTCTCCAGCCTTTGAGAGCTTTCATAAATCAGGCCCAAAGTCCCTTTCTCTTAGGAAAGTTTGAACTTCTGAGGCCTAACATGTTCCCTAGTGACCAATCAGAAAGAAATTTTGTGTAGAAAACTCACCTCTGCAGATACATTTCTGCTGCTTTTTAAAAAGCCAGTAAGTGCTGCAACTTGACATGCAAAATATGGGAGAGCCCAGTTTTCTCTGAGAGGAATAGAGTCTTCCATTCGGGTGGTATCTATCCTGAAATAAAGTGTATTTGTTTATCTAAAACATTCTCAATTAAATTATGCTTTAATGATGAGCTATCTATTTTGCATAGACATGATACTTTGTTGTGCCAATTTGGTCTGTTAAACTAATAAAAGCATTTTGTAATATATGTTTAATAAGTGCAAAGATACATTTGATCACATAAGAAATGCAAAGTTGTCATGTGTCCCGTGCACTTTGATCTCCAGGAGTCCTACTAGCTCTAATTAAGGGCAACAGAACACTGACTTTCTAAGTCATGGAGAAAATTAAGGGGCTCAGTAAACTGGTCATAAATTCTGAAGTCTCAGCAATCCTATTAACATCCTTTATTTCAGCAACTAACCCAGCCCAATGATTCTGCATCTTTAAGTCTATTTTACAGCATAAAAGTCCTGAAAATGGGGGAGTGTTTTGAACTCAAAAAAAAATGTGCCATTTTGTCTAAACAACAAGAAAGTTACTTGGGACTCATTATCGTTGTTGGCATTCTTTTATTATTCTTTCTTTGTGTTTATTTTTTTTTTTTGTTGTGTGTCCCATTAGAGAGCTTTACCCAGTCTTAAGCTGCGTACACACGTGCAATTTTTGTCGTTGGAAAGGATCTTTCACGATCCTTTCCAACAACAAAGGACTACACGATGCATGAACGGTGCTGTACATACAGCATCGTTCTGCTCTATGGAGAAAGGAGGGGGAGAGCGACGGAGCGGCACCCTGCTGCGCGCCCTCCCCCTTCCCTTTCATTAGGATCGGTCGTCCGTGGATCCGACAGGACGGTCGTTCGGGCGATGGACGACGCCGACTGTACACACGCCAGATTTTCGCCCAATATCGATTATCGGGTGATAAAAATCTGACGTGTGTACGCAGCTTAAGAGATACAACAATACAAGGAAAATTTTATGAAATTATGGAACCCATCCCACTAGTTGTCACAGAACAGGTATCATCATTGAAACTCCCCTCAACTGTTGGTCAAATGACCACTTTAAAATTGTGGATTTCCCATTATTTTCTGTCCCATAAAATTGGAAACAGAGAGGGTGATTGTACCTAGGCGTTTTACAGACAGGCAAAAAAACCTGGGGGTTCTAATACTTTCCTACTCTAACAAAAATAATGTTTTTGCTACATATGCATTTTAATATGAATATAAACCACTGTAGCAGCGAATGTGTATTTGATTGATTATTCACAAATAAAATGATCATTTCTTAAACATAATAAGGTCAGCTCCAAGAAAAATTGATAATATTCAAGAAGAATCCCTACTTTAGGGAGATCGGATTTCAGGTGAAAGCATGTTCAGAAATACATTTGTTTGTACCTGTTAATTATAAACCAGGCAGCCGTCAACATCCCAGCCAGCCAGGTGCCACTCATTATCCAGCTAGTGACAAACAAGGCACCAATATAAATTCCTTGTAGACCAAATATGATTCCGATGTAGAAGTATATGGGGTCCACTGCACCCTGTGAAGAGAGTAAAGTATGTAGAGTGGTAAAAATGCCTGAACTTTGTTTCAGAACTTCCTTGGAGATCTTTTCCAGCAAACCTTAGCTGTAAGAGAAATAGTAGCAAAACTCTGATCCTTCCCTAGTACCTCCAGCACCTTCTCTAGCACCCATGGGATCCTAAAGCAGCAATATTTGCTGTTACTTTAAAAAAAAATCTGCTTAAGTGTTCTAAAGCCTGCAAAGTTGTAGACATTACCTTACTCCCAGACATGTGATACAGGGCACTGGCTATGAGCTCTGGATACAGGGTCATCTGCTGTACAGCATTGATAGTTTTCATGGGCACAGTCTTGTTGTTGTAAGCCAATTCAAATATACCTAAAATAGAAGCAGCAATAAAATGTATATACTGACAAGATCAACTCGACAAAGAAAAGGTATCATACATGTGATATTTACTATAGAGTATAAATTACTATACCTCTTTCAAATGATGGGGCTCGTAGCATGTCTTTATAAAATGAATAGTACACAGCTCCATCTCCTTGGAAAGTGATTTCTTGTTCAAGATCCTGGAGAAGACAGCAGGGTGCAATACAGTGTCAACCACATTCCAAATCTCCCCGACATATTTCTAACTGTTATTACCACTGTTATTCGTCCCTCCCCTCAGGCACGTTGTCTTGGCATCACCTTCAATTCTGCCCTCTCATTTACTCCTAATATTCAGAACATTTCCAGGTCCTGTCACTTTCACCTGCGCAACATCTCCAAAATCTGCTCCTACCTGTCCCCAGAAACCACCAAGCTCCTTGTACACGCTCTCGCCTGGACTACTGTAACCTCCTCCTCTCTGGTATTCCACTAACCCGACTCTCTCCTCTACAATCTAATATGAATGCTGCAGCCGGACTCATCCATGCTTCCCACCGCTCCTCTTCGGCTGCATCTCTTTGTAGTTCTCTCCATTGGCTTCCATTTCACCTTATAATCAAATTCAAGCTCCTGTGCTTTGCCTTCAAATTCCTCCACAGTTCTTGTCCCTCTTACCTTTCTGACCTGTTAAAAAAAAAAATACTTCCCTAGCTGCTCTCTTCACTCTTCTTATGACTTACTAATGACTTCTTTACTCCTAACCTCATCACATGACTTCAAGACTTTTCTAGGGTTGCCTTGACTCACTGGAATAATCTTTCTCATTTATTTGGCTTGCTCCTACTTTCTGTTCCTTAGAAGAGCACTCAAAACCCATTTTTTCAAACTTGCCTACTCGTCTTCTGTCTTTTGAAATCCCCACTACTTCCAACCCCTACATATTTCTCCTCCTTTTGTGTGATACTTCCCCCTCCTCTTAGATTGTAAGCTCCTTGGGGCAGGGTCCTCTTCTCCTCCTGTGTTACTGCCTGTATCTGTCTGTCATTTGCAACCCCTATTTAGTGTACAGCGCTGTGTAATATGTTGGCACTATATAAATCCTGTTTAATATTATTATTATTATTAATAATAATAATAATAATATTATTAACCAACTTCAGTCTAAATCAGTCAGCTCTCAGCAGAAGAGTGGATTCCTACCAACTGGTATTACTTGAAATGCTGCTCCTTCACTTTTGCAGGAATTCCCTAATCGGATGGCTCCACCACTCGATGGGGCTGTGATTTGCTGTACTGTATTAATGTATGGGCAAGTGGGAAAACCACAACAAGTCATGAGGCCACACACCTGGAATTATGTGATGTTTTGCAGCCACTAAAATGAAGCAACCACTTTTAAAAAAAAGCCACTAGAAAGTAAAGTATATTAAGTCCTAATTTAGCAGGTATCTTCCTTTTAAAATTAAAACCATGCTAGCAAGGTTTTCTTTAAAGCCAAACGAAACCTAAAGATATATTCAATTAGCTATTAGGTTGATAGGTGGACACAGAATGTATAGATGTGAAGTGATGAATATCAGTTTTATGGGCAAAATACACTGCATTGCCCCTCATCTCTGAATTTTCCCAGCAGTAGTCAATTGGATATGACCACGCGACATCCAAAGTAGGAAGATCAATAGATGCCCGAGCACTTGTGTACAGCTGTTATTGTTGTATCTGTCATTTGCAACCACAATTTAATGCACATTGCTGCGTAATATGTTGGCGCTTTATAAATACAATTTAATAATAATGATCTCTGTGTTACTGTGGAAATCATGTGTCTACATAGGAAGGGACAAGACATGTAGTCACAGGAAGTAGATGGTGAGCAGTTATCTGACCACAATCTGTAAACAAAAAACTAAGATGTCTGGGCGGTGTGGATAGATGCACAGCTACAGATAAACATAGCTACAAAATGGGCTTTGAATTTGTATTCAGGTATGCTAATCACGACTAGGGACTTTGTACAGTGCTGCCTAATATGATGGCGCTATATAAATACTGTGTAATAATATTAACAATAATCAAATTGACTACTTTAGGAGTTTGTCATGTTCAACTTCGGTTATAGTTGGGTTTTAAGTTGTGAGTCTAACTATGGAAATCAAAATACCTTATTGTATGTGTAAGAAAAGCAGAAAAACATTGGCAGAGAAATCAGCAATAAAACTGACCATGAAACAAAATTAAAGGTTACTGCTTCAGCTCGAGCTTTTGTGCCACAGTAGGAATGTCATAAGATGGCAGATCTGACCACTTCCTCCACCGTACTGCTATTTTCTCGAATTGTAACTTCCTGATATCTTACATGCTGCCTCACAGTGCTGATCACACTGACAGATAAACTCTGAAATACATCAGCAACTGACAAAAATAGGTAGTATTCTCACCCTCCGACTAGAAAACCAGAACTTGCGCTCATGATAGGTTGACAGGTATATTGCATACATCATGCCGCTGGTGACCATTACAAGGCATCCAACAAACAGCTTTGCAAACCGCTGCACAGCAACAACTAAGAAAGCTGGGAAAAAGAAGAATAAATGTTCAATTCATTTTTTGGAAAAAAAAATCTTTAACAGTAGTTTCCCATAGTAGCATTAGTAAGCGACAATTGTTAAAGGACTCAGAATGCCAAGTTAGACCTGTGCAGCAGCCTGGGATGGTCATTCAAATCATCTACCCTGAATTTGCTTGTTTTTAGTAATATATATATATATATATATATATATATATATATATATATATATCAGTGTTCAACACAGAATTTTTAAAGCAGGGTGGGAAAAAATGTAGCCAGGTGGTAACCCAGTATTGTGACCCAACTTATCAGTAACCACCCAAAAACAGCCTAGTGGTTACTGAAAAGTGCCATGTGGTTCGCCCAGCTAAAAGGGGCAGGGGAGAACACTGAATATGAAAAGAAAATACTCAGACTTGTGACAACAGAAGATTAAATTAATCATCCCACCCTACCTATCCTGAGATGGGAATGGAAATAATACATCCTATTTTTTTTACCTTGAAGTGTTTGTTAATCAAGATGCAAATGTTAATCAGCAGTATATTGAAGTGATGTCCTCTGCTCTCGTCTACCAGCACAAATAATTACTCAAAACAAGATCATCCTGCAATGAACTACCTATTATATTATGCAATTAATTTACCAGTTATACATTATGAGCAGTTTTGTCCCTTTATAGTATGCACAGACAGAAGATATCAGTTCCTTTTAAATTAGTAGTTGTAAATGCCAAAGCAAAGAAAAAGGTGCTTTTAGCAAAAGGGGAATTGGTTAAAGGTTTGAAGAGTTTTATTTACAGCAGGGATCCCCAGTTTACTGTACTTTGGACTGCTGAGGGGCCACGTGGGTGAAATATATTAAAGCAGCATTGATAACGCTACCTGGAATTCACCTTAGACTTCAGAACATTCCCACTAGTATGGAGATAAGAAAAGTTCTTTAGTCCAGTAAAACTTCTGGGAATTTCACTGCAGCACAGCCACTGATTCCATTGTGAAACGGAAGGAAGAAAAAGACTGGATTTCCTGAAGCCTTTATAACCACTTCAGCTTTCACAACTTCAGTAATAATGTTGTAATTAAATAAAGTGCAACTAAAGTTCTAGGCAGGTCATTTTTGCAGAAAGGGACAGGCAATCACTTTGGGTTTCTGGCGTCAAGCTGAGCTGCACATGCGTAGCATTAGCTTTGGTTGCCCTTTTTCTTTGCGTGTGCCGAGATGAATGTACTTTCTTGCGTCTGCACATGTCATCCCGGCATGGCCAATCAAGATGGCCGAAGATTATCTGGAAGGAGGGGAGGAGGATGGCAGTGCCCTGCGCTGGAGCACATTATTTATATGTGTAACTATCTATCACTATGGGTGACATATCATTGCAGATAGCAGATATTTCACTTATCTCTTCACAAAAAAGATAACTTTTTGACAGAAGAATGGTTCTCCCACACACTGCCTACGCATGCTTGAATTAATACTTGTGGTATATTATATTATTATGTGGTTTACTTTTTCCAACTCCATTTTTATCTGATGTGGATTGTATTCTGACAGGTACTCTCAGACATGCAGAGAGGATTTTTTAATAAAGTAATGATCGCTAAGCTCACGTAACACATGCTGGGTACAATAATTGTATTGTAAAACACAACTCCAAATGGCTAAACTCAGTGTAATGAACACTGAGCTTCCTGCAGTTGTCCAGGATAACAGACTCAACCGTAGAGGTGAAGTGGCCTTTGTGTGAAATAATGAAGTCTTCTTTCAGGCCTCATGCTCCTGAGAACTGCTGGAGCGGATCATGCTCTGTAGTGAACTGCTCTGCAGACACATACAATAGCTGGTCTGTATGGGGCAAGCAGTAGGGGAGAAGGCCGAGTCTGCACCAGGATTACAGGATATATGAGATGACTGCTGATTCGCCAAGTAACACAAGACACCAGGTTATTTTACTTATTAACCTTACAATAGCCTCAGGTACATTGCCTATATCTTTATTAGGGATTCACCAAAAGGAACAGCAGCACAAGAGAGCAAAGGATTAGATTTAGTTGTAGAATGTCAGTGTGACCTGATGCTGACATTCATAAACCATGTTTTTTACCTCCATGGTAAACACAAGTTTTAAGCCAGGCTCTCTACTACTTGCTCCAAAAACTTACCTTTCCCAGGTGTCTCCAACCAGGTCCACTGACATCACAGGTCCTCTTCATCTACTTTACAGCACTGTTCATGTAAGTCCAGGGTGGAAGGAAGCAAAGCCTGGACACCCGGTTTTACAGGAAGGGGGGTTGAATTAAACTGGACCAGGTAACAGAGAAATGAGTCTAAGGGGAATAATGCGGGACATCAGGTAAGTACAGCAGCCAGGACTGCTATTTTTTGGTATAATTTGTTTCTGGGCAATAATCCTAATAAACCTTAAAGTTAAACTCTAGACGCATATAAATAAAATGCACCAAATAATTCTGCCAAGTATTTTAAAAAATTATTAAAATATTTTTTCTTTTTAAATACAAATGGTCAGTCCGCTGCTTTTCTTTAGCTGTCCAATCACTGACTGGGGGTTGAGAAGCAACCATTCTTTCTTGCCCAACTACAGAAGAAAAGAGTTAGGTTACCAGCCAGGCTCTGCTGTTGGCAGGGTTGTGTATATCTCAGTATTGAAAGGACAGGAGACATATCTTTTGGCAGACAAAATATTCATTCAAGCAGGCAACTGCAGCAAACAGATATTTTAGAGAGCAATTTTCCAGAGACCTTGGACCTGGTATGACTCTGCAAGGGAAACACTGTCCCAATGTAAGCTCAGGAGGAACAGCCAGGCTGTAAACACAAGCTTGTTGATATTGTACTAACCTTGAGAAATGGAGCAATAAGATGTTGTATTAAAAAATCCTAATACCAAGGCCACTAAACTAAAAGTTCTCTTTTTTAACATAGTGCCTATATCGAGGGTAGGTGGGGAGGGGATTGCCAAGGTATAAACTTTAAAAGTCTGTTTTGTCTCTGTTACCTGTTCAGAAAAAACATCTTTATGTAACGCTTACAGAGGGCAGAGTGTAAGCAGAATGCTAGCACCAGCAACAAATGTGGACAGGGCAAGGACATAAGAGACAGGGTCCTTCATAACTAAAATAGGAAAAAAAACAAAGCAAAACAAAGTAGGAACCACTTTTTTCAAACTATGAAAGGAAGCTACACAGTTTTCATAGACAATTTAGAAGTTTTTAAACATGAGCCCTGATGTTTAGAGCAGTGGTTCCTAACCTTTCTGACAGCAGGGCTCGGTAACATGGAATAACATTTTGCTGTGGCCTGGTATATGTATAGCTTACACTACTATGACATTCTCAGCAGATCGGCCTCCTGTCAGCACACTAGCTGAGAATAGCAGAGTAGTGTAGGAGAGTTGGTGCGCTGTCAAGGTGGCAAAGCTGCTGGGAATGGCACAGAAGTGTAAGCCTTACATACATTGCTCTGCCATTCTTAGCAGCTCCTATGTAGGGAGAGCTAGTTGTGCTCCTGCTGTCACACTGTCACTAGCTTTGGAGCAGTGTAAGAAGGCAGCCTGTGCTTCTGCCTTGTGTCATTTGTGGCCCCCAACTCACCAGCCACGGACCAGCACCGGTCTGCGGCCTGGGGGTTGGGGACCACTGGTTTTGGGGGTTCAGCAGCAGAGGTATTAGAGAGAGAGAGAGAGAGAGAGAGATCACAAGAATATTCTACCTGTGAAATATAAAAGGTAGCACTGCATAGTGAGCACTTATTAAGCCACACTGCCATTACCAACAACACTAGTTTTGGGTAAGCAATTCTGAACAATAAAATGTGATATTCTAATATTTATGTAAAGATCTTACATTTTACAGATCGTCCTGTTTTTTCCCTTGCCTTCGGCTCCCCTGTCTCCTCTGTCTCTTCAGTGTGCTTTGGTTCTGTATTTTCTGAGGACGATGACTTGTTCCTTTGCCTCAACTCTTCTTCTGGTGCGACTTAAAAGATAAAAAAGTTTTATTGAAATTGATGCTAAAGCCTTTGTTTCTAATTTTGTTATTCTAATTCGAATGTGCTCAGCCATATTTGTGTGTAATATATTCATGTTGCACTTTCCACTCATGAAAGCAAATTAGTAACTGGGATTTACAACTCATCTCATTCTAGTGTAGATTGATGGAAATAAGTGTAAATCTACATACAAACACTGTATTGAGCTCACAATGGTGAATCTGCTGTACTAAAATCCCAAGCAGTGTAGTCAGTCCTGTCTATAGAACAACTCCCCATAGGTTACAGAGATGAGGAAAACAGGGGAGAACTCCGAAATGACTGATAATTTATATAATGTTTTCTATCAGAATGTAAGTTAGGGACTGTGAGCATGCATTACAAGAATTTTTTTTTTAAGTTTGGTTGGATGAAGCTGTAGGTGGGAGGACAAAATGTGGGTAGGGCAACACATGACAAATTTTGGGTTCCCAGTTGCTGCCATATGACTCCAGCATCCCCAAAATACCACCTCCCATACCTTCCATTATCTTTATAATATACCCCACCTGTTCAGTGCCCCTGTATCGTGACCCAACTTTTCAATAAACAGCCCAGTGGTTACTAAAGTGCTGGCTGGTGCACCGGGCTGTACAATAGATATTTCCAAGAAGCCTACTTTACATATCTATAAATCTAGCAAAATAATAAAAAGATGCTCTTTTAATTAAAAAGTGCCCTAGACAAAAAAATATCTAAAAACTTTGTCTTACCTTCACTTGCCATGTTGAGAGGTTTTGGAATGTGCTTGCAGAGTTGAATCTATGATATGTATGTTGGTAGCCTGGTTGTGCAGCACACCATTAACACGCAGTGCATGGAGCAGCTGTGATTACAGGGCACGGCGGTGTGATGATTTGTCACTCTCAATCATTGCAGACCTGAAATATCACAACAAAAATGTTTGATGTTTCAAATGTTTGGTATTATAATTAATGTGCAAAAAGGTTCTGATCCCTGAGCACTTTCATGTGGCTATTAGGTTGAGACATGACAGACAAGACTATCAACCAACTGAAGGAGTGCACATGGCAGGCTGACAAAAATGACGCTGATTGTAATTTAGTGCTCAGCATTGTCAGCATTGCAATGGGAAAAATTGTTACTGGCAGGATCTCTAGGTAAGACGTTCATCAGATTGCCAAAAAATGATTTGTAAAAGGAAGATGTTCACAGGGAGTGATGATGCCAAATATACTACAATAAGGATATGAGGTGAATTTACACTTTACAACTACTAATTGTGCCCTACCCCTAGCCTAGAAATGGGTCACTTAACAGTTACAAGCATCTGGAAGCAATAGCTGAAAAATACTTCTGCAACAAATAGAAATGGAGGAAAAGAAAGGCAGAAGTTGTGGTGCTGCTCGGTAAGCAAGCAAATAAAGAAGTGGAACTTTTCTTACCTTCATTTCCAGATTAGCTGTCTATGGCCAGAAGCACAATACATCACCTATCAGTGCAGGAAATGTATTATGTATAGGGCTGCTTCAACAGCTACACCAGAACACCAGCAATGTTCCTCACAGAGACTATAGGTGCAAATACGTCACACATTGTTATATTGTAATCATTTCTACTTTTGGAGCTCCTTCACATATCGGTGTTTATCACCTGAGAAAGCACACTTGAATAGCTCAGATTTGACCACAGAGTAGTCCGCACATGGGTGCATTTTACACACTTCAGTAGTTCTATGGTAGACTGAACACATACTTCCAAAAGCTCTAGGGCAAAAAGCTGATCAAAAGCCCATTCACTTTTGTGATTCTGCAATGCATAATTAGTAGGGGTGGCAGTGAGAAGTTCTGTACTGCTCACTGCTACCCACTGTCAAATGTGCAAATGCTGGTTCTTTGTGCATGCAATTACTATTATTATTAACAAAATGTATATAGTGCCAACATAATATGCAGCGCTGCACAATAAATAGGGGTTGCAAATGACAGACAGTGACACAGGAGGAGGAGAGGACCGTCCTGAAGAGCTTATAAAGCAATGGAAATGACTAAAAGACTGGCCAGGTGCCAGCTACCAGGAACCACACAGAAAGCCTGATTTATTAAAGCTCTCCAAAACTGGAGAGGATACACTTTCATCAGTAAAGCTAGGTGATCAAGCAAACCTGGAATGGATTTCCTAAAAGTAATTTGCTGTTTGTTAGCAGATGTTTTTATTCATGGGCCAGATCCATTCCAAGTTTTCCGGGATCACCCAAGTTCACTTATGAAAGTGTATCCTATCCAGCCTTTACTGAGCTTTATTAAAGGCTCACAATCTCTTAATCCCACTGCAGGACTGAATCTAAAAAATGCAGATAAAACTATAAAGTGTACCTGTCTAGGATAATTCTTACATCTCGCCAATGCTTTTTTTTCCCCCAACACACAATGTCACACATTTGCAGCTCAATGTACAGAATTGTTGCATGGTTTATGCCGGCATGCAGCAACTGGTATAAACATGTGCAGGCATTGTGTCCTCCCAATCCAGGCAATGAAGACGGCCAAAGGCCCCGCAACACATACAGAGGCCAGGTGAAGCAAAAGGAAAATGGCAAAAATTGCGGCCTTTATTTTGTTTCTTTCGCCAGGTAAGGCTACGTACACACGTCAGATGATTCTCATCCAATTTTTGCCTAAGGGCTGATATCTAATGAGAATCTGGTGTGTGTACAGCGCTTGTCGTCCGTTGTTCTGTCGTGTGGACATGGACGATCATAATGAAAGTGAAGAGGAGAGAGTGCTGCGGGGTGCCGCTCCAGCGTTCTCCCCCTCCCCTTCCTATAGAGCAGAACGGCGCTGTATGTAGAGGACTCGTTCATGCATTGTGCACTTAGAAAGGATAGTGAAAGATCCTTTCCAATGACAATTATTGTACATGTTTACATAGCCTAGGACTAATTACAAACGTCAGATGATCCTCATCTGATAATCAGCTCAGGGCTGATATCGGGCGAGAATCTGACGTGTGTACGGTGCTCGTCATCAATCACCCGAACGACTGTCCTGGCAGATCCACGGATGATGGACGACGAACGATCATAATGAAATTGAAGAAGAGAGAGCACAGTGGGGTGCCGCTCCATCGTTCTCCCCTCCATGGAGCAGAATGGTGCTGTATGTACAATGCTCATTCATACATCGTGCAGTCGTTGGATCGTGAAAGATCCTTTACAACAACAATTGTACCTAGCCTAAGTCTGCCATAATATACAAACATGCAGCAAGAAGTCCCTGTAATATATAAGTCACAAAGAAGCAGATCTATTACACAAAGTAACACATAAAGTTGTGATCTGATCATTGTGGATGTGGGGTGTACACCCCAATTAGGGTCACATCCTGACCCCTCCCATCTATGTCACCTGTATTTTAGGGGGGAAAGTAGGACAAGTTAAAGTCACCTGAGAGAAGAATGAATACTGGAAAGATCAGAATACCAGTCTTATAGAGAGATAATATTAATAAATAAATAAATATATATATATATAATATATAGATAATATCAATGCATGGAGTAAATATTGTCCCATTACACAACTACAGGAGCTGCAATGTCACCCATTGCACAACACAGCCAGCAAGAAACAGGAGAAAGTTGTAAAAGACGGCTGAAGGAAGGAGGGAAAGTGTTGCCATGGCGACCTCTATCACTCCCCGTGCAGTGCTGTCCTCCCCCGGCCCGGGGGCCGCTGTCACCTACCAGCTGCAATGTCGCTGCACTCCAGTCTGACCGCACAGTGTGGAGCGCCGAGCGCCATTCACAGCTCCCAGACACAGGAAGTAGGCCGCCTCAATCGAGCGCCGATCCCAGGCTCAGCATGTTCATTGTGAAAAGCGAAACCTGAGGAATGCAGATGTGCAGGGTGCAGCTCCTCAGACTGCTGATGATTATTTGTTGTCACTGAAATGTAACAAAGAAGCTTTATTCATTTAGAGATATACAATGTGTTTATATACTGCACATACACATTGGCAGCCAATACCCCCCACCTCCTAGATTGTAAGCTCTTGGGGCATGGTCCTCTCCTCCTGTGTCACTGTCTGTATCTGTCATTTGTAACCCCTATTTATTTGTACAGGGCTGCCTAATATGTTGACACTATAAATCTGGTTTATCAATAATAATAATATTATTAACATTACTAGTAGTAATTGCATTGTACTGGATCTAAGGCTAGGTACACACGTGCAATAATTATCGTTAGAAAACAAACGATAAATGACGATCAATGATAATTCACAATTATTTTGAACGATCGTATAGTGCATGATTCTGTACATGCTGTAACGATACGATCGTTCAAATAAAATCCACCAATAATGTACACACACTAGATACGATCGTTTGAAAGATTAAGGAAGTGACGTGTACAGGAGAAAGTGTATCACAGAACCATCCACGATCACTGAACCACCGCGCACACAATAGATAGTGAAGGATCACCGACCAATCAGAACCACCGCGACAGTCTTTCTTTCCCAGCGACATTCCTCATTCATCGTCGTTGTTGGCCAGTCACTGTTCACTTTTTTAACGATTATCAGATGATTGGTCATTAATCGTTCGTTTCCAACAATAATTTTTGCATGTGTGTACGTAGCCTTAAAGAACACTGTTTACTATTATTAATATTAATAATAATAATATTAATAAATACTTAAAGCGTAACTAAACTCAACAGTAGAGAAGATTGAAGATGGCAGAGCCCAGTGCTTCCGCTGCGCCAAGGCAAAGAGGAATTCTAGGACATCACAGGAGAAGGACCAGTGCCATCGAGGAACCTGCAGGATTAAAGGTGTCCTTTTTTTGTATTTAATTTAGTTCCGCTTCAAAGCAGAACTTTCCCCGAAAAAAAACACATTATTTTCACAGGTGTAATGCTGTCGATCCTCCACATACCAGTAGGTCCTATGCCGTTCTGGTTTTTCTCCTCTTTCTGGCGTGGATGGGACAGTAGGCGCGGCCATCTTCTTTCTTCTTCCGGGTTCTGCTCACATCACCCATTCTTGCACTGCGCAGTATGTGCAGAAAAAGTAGCCCTGGCTCCTGGTATATGTGACCTTTGTATCTCCTGAGGCTGCAGGTATCTCTTTCAGTCTTTACTGTGGGAGGGATCCTCCCCAAAAATGTTTCCAAAAAAAAGAACCACATTTTTACATTACTGATACCCCTCACTTAATGACCAGATTATGTTCCAATGACCTGATCATTAGGTGAATAGGTCATTAAAGCAGACCTAAAATAAAAGTTTTACCTTACTGTATTTTAAAGGGTAGGCAAGTAAAAATTACTTTATATTGCTGCAGTGATAAAGACAGAATGTCAGTGCACAGCTTCCTGGGATATATATACGTTGCGCATCCCGGGAGCCTTTTGACTGCTCTTTCTGTGCATGCCCAATCTCAAGGAGCTTTCTCTTTATTTTTTTTTTTTCTTGAATAAAGAAAACATTAGATCAGCACCACTCAGGGTGGTAGTGAACAAGATTAGGGCAAAGAGGGGGTAATTAAAACTGCTTATTAAAACAGTTTTTCCCTCTCCCATAACCTTGACACACACACGGCTCCAAGACTTCTCTAGAGCTGCCCCGACTCTCTGGAATGGTCTACCTCATTCTATTCGTCTTGCTCCTACTTTCTGCTCCTTTAAAAGAGGCCTCAAAACCCATCTTTTCAAACTTGCCTACCCGTCTTCTTTTGTCTTTTGAAACCCTCACTACTTCCCACCACTACATTTCCCCCTCCTATTGTGTGTTACTGCCCCCAAGCTCTTCAGGGCAGGTTCCTCTCCTCCTCCTGTGTCACTGTCTGTATTTGTCTGCCATTTTGCCCATTTAATGTACAGTGCTGCGTAATATGTTGGCACTATATAAGTCCTGTTTAACAACAATATTAATAATAATAAAATTATACTTTTGGAAATCAGTACAAGCAGTTTGATGATGATATAGTGAAAGAGAACATTGATCTCAAGTCATTGTCATCTTTCTGTCATTCTATCTACTCCTGAGCACTGAACACAAGTCATCCTTCTGTAACTCTACTCACTTCCCCTGTCAAATAAATAATTCAGAGAATAGCTGGCCCCTAGACCTGGTCCACCAATGTGTTACTGTATGGGAGTTTATCTGTTATATACATATATATGTTTTAGGGATTGGCATATCATCTACCTCAGTGGTCGACATCCTTTTCGGTTCCGTGGTCCACTAAAATCACTGGCTCCTGACCACGCATGCGTGGGGAACCGGGTGTCACTCAAAGGGGGTGAAACATCCCCCAGAGTGACGTTATTATGACATAACCCCGCCCACTTTCTCATCGCTGATTGAAACGATGGGAGAGTGGGTGGGTTTTGTTCAGGGACACAGTCCACCCACTTCCCTGAGCCTGGGAACTGCATGGTGGATGTAGTCTGCTCTTCTGGCCAGGGGGTCCCCCCAGCGGGGTCCTTCTCCTGATCCCGCTCGGGGGTGCACTGGCCAGAGCCACAGACCCCCAAAATTTTCTCGCAAGCACCGGTTGGCGATCGCTGATCTACCTTATATGAAACAGTTTTACGAGCTTTAGACTTGTCTTGATAAACCCCCAGCTTTTTATAGGGGAAAGCCAAATAACCTACCTGCATGTTTTTGGAATGTAGGAGTAAACCAGAGAGAAACCCACACAGTCACAGAGTGCATACAACCTCCATGTAGATGATGTTCTGGCCAAGATTTGAACCTGGGACTCCAGTGCTACAAAGACGTGAGTGCTTGCCATCACTGCATAAGGAACTTGGTAATACCTATGACTAAACTCCCAACCTAAATAACTTTTACATCTGTTTGTTACATATAAAATTTTCATTTGGTACACTGTTATCGTAATTATCTATAATTGTATATTATTGTAACAATGAAATAATAATATCATATCCTAAATGTAATCACTTTTAAATAAAGTATGTTTTTATACATGCTGGAATTACTGGTATCACATATTTTTTCTGTGCATATCAAAAACAAATATCTGCAGGCTGGATCAGGCTAGTGATTACTGAGATTGGCTGTCATTGTGATCACCTAATGAGGACTCGGGTGATTGATGGTTCCCACTCATTAGTTTAGGACCCATAGCTGTCAGTGACAGTGCAAACTCGGAATAAGAAATGGATATAGAAGCATCAGATTAACTTTTACCTACAGATTGTGGTCTTCTAGTGTTAATGCTTACCCTACACACTGATACCCCTTGTATCCATTACAAAGGGGTGCAAGGGATTCTAGCCCACAGGGGAGCCCGACTGCACTGCTGGACCATTTCAGAAAAGCAAAGCACCTCCTATGTATTTGATCATCCAGTGACATCCAGTGTATGTTTGGCAGCTTGGCAACAGAAACGCTTACCTCATGGGCTATCTGTTTATAGGGAAAACATTCTACAGTTATTTGGTTTTCAGGTCAGCCAAATGTATAAAACACTGGCCCATCAGGCTGCACTGAAAATACAAGCTCAGTTTCTGCTGCAGTAGCATTGGGGCTCAAAATCTTATAGGAAAATCTTAAAGGAGGCCTACTGAACGTCTCTACTCCAGTGGCTTCTTGAAATAGTTTAAGTAAATTCTCCAAATGATAATGAACAGTTTTGCTAATAAATTGTTCAGGCAATGTGTTATGGCATTGAAGGGTGGCACTCATAGACAAAACCCTAATTTTCATTAAATGGTAGCAGGGGCAATGCATGGAGCTCCTGGTGGTGCTGTAAGGACTCATTTTGTAAATCCCAATTCTAATCCTTTCATGCATTTTAAGCCTAGTAACTGTTTTCCCCTGGAGGTTAAGGATCAATTGTTAACCCTAGAAATGGTATTGTCTCAGGAGAACAAGTGTGTACTTAAAAACCAAACCCCATCATTAAATATTTCCCTATCAGTTGGGTGTGCCTGCTGTAGCCTGATGTTACCCATTGATTTGGCAATCTTGGCAGAGTTGTGCGATTTCACAATGCACAGAACAGACTACTAAAGACTGGAGTAAACAGAGAAGACTGATAGCTACATGTCTGGCATTAAAAATAATCATTCCCTTAGCAGATTTGGTGATGAGCTATCCATGCAGGTTTATATCCTTTGCAAATTATGGGAAACAGTGGCCATCTGATGGGAAAACTATCCGGAGTGATCTTTCCCTAAGATTAAGCAAACTCCCGGCCCCAGCAGACCAACGTGCCCTGATCCAACATTTATCAGCCTGACTGGTACATTTGAAACAATCTAGCAGTTGGATCATTAGCGTTCCACAGAGCACACTGTAAACATGCACATTCACTGTATGTGCTCCCTCACTGCCTCATTCCCCCAAAGGTGAAAACATCTCTATCACCCAATATTGTTGTTCCTGTTCATTATTGGAGATTACACCTCATATAACAGCACTTCCCGCACTCCAGACAGGCAATCGGCACAGCACTGTGGGGAGGAAAGTGCTTTATTCGTCTATACAGTACCTGGAAAAACTGCTTCTCCTCTGCCAATGATGGATAAACTGGGTGGCAGTGAAGGTATGTATGTGCACTTTGCCCTTCTTAGTCTAAACTGGACCTGTTACTTTGCCCTAAATGATCAGTACATGTACAGAAACAGCAAAATCAGAATGAACTGTCATAATAGAATACAGTAGTAAAGCTTCTATTGCAGGCCTCCTTCTGAAAATTCCAGCTACCTGAATTATTTCAAAGGTTTCAGTAA
>NC_092862.1:24341885-24342394 GCF_032062135.1 Pyxicephalus adspersus
TTTTTGTCAAGGGAGACATGTTTGCTGCATCAAACTGTATATGCCACTCAAATAAGGATTCCTCCACCAACAAAATCCAAACACAATATAAACAATTAAACCTCATTGTGCCAGGATGTTGCTCCTGGATGTTACATTTTGGGTGTACCATACATGGTATCATGAAAAGGTCTTTACTTAATGAACAATAAAAAACAGAAAAAAAAATAAGATCCCGTTCTTCTGTGGTGTACATTAGATAGCATACTGATATCCAGCCAATGAAATGTAATGTCATAATATGGTTTTGTTTTATTGGCACACTGTAATACTAAACACTCCCAGCAGGTGGCACAATATATTGATTTTATAATTGCAGTACTAAAGCTGTGAAACCCCAGGAACTTTGAGGACAAAATAATTGCTGATGGGTCTACTTGATCAAGCAGGAAAGTACCTTTTCTCGCTACAAATACAGATAGAAAGAGAAATGTTGTATGAAATCTATTAGCTTCTAGCTGCATTTAACA
>NC_092862.1:24343398-24394591 GCF_032062135.1 Pyxicephalus adspersus
CAGAATTTGGCATCAATAACATGAAAGCATGGATCCACCTTGCCTTGTATCAACAGTTCAGGTTGGTGGTGTAATGATGTAGTGGAGTATCCGTGCACATTTTGGGCCCTTACCACGACATGAGCATTGATTGTTTAAATGCCACGTCCTACCTTGACATTGCTGTTGACCATGTCCATCCCTTCTTGAATCCAATGTACCTAATCTCTGATGGCTACTTCCAGAAGGATATGCCATGTCACAAAACCCAAATCATCTCAAACTAGTTTCTTGAACATGACAATAAAGTCCACCGCACTCAATGGCCTCCACACTCACTAGACCTCAATCCAATAGAGAATGTTTTGTATGTAGCATGAAAACTAGTAATGTGACCCTCTAAATTGTTTTTTCATCCTTGTAAGATTGCTATATCCCTTAATAAACACAATTTGGGGTAGACTTTCTCAGCACAGAAAGGAAAGTAGGGAATTCCTGGCAATATCTTCTTTAAAAACATAGACATATAGACCTAACATGATCACCATATCATCACAACGACATAGGCTATCAATATTTGTTTCCCAACGCGTTTTGCAGATGAGACCGCTTCTTCAGGGGGTGGATAGTAAAATATGCTCTAGATGCCTATAGTCTATATAAATTTAGTCTCTATGCTATGTTTTTTTTAAATTATATTGCATTTTATTTTATAAATATGTTTTGTTTAAAATAAAAAATATAATTGTAAAACTATATATAGCAGGAATACCCTACTTCTCCTTCCATGCTGAGAAGGTCTATCTCAACGTTTTGTATCTGTTAAAAAGGAGATTCACATCATGGATGGCCACACAAGATATCTGATGTCAATATGGACCAAAATGAGGAATGTTTAAAGAACATTGTTGAATCTATGCCATAAAGAATTACAGTAGTTCAGAAGGCAAAAGGGGGTACTAGTACTACCCAGGTGTACCCAATAAAGTGGCTGGTGAGTGTATAGCATTTGCTATTTAATGCAGTTGTAATTGTTTGCTGGCCTCCACCAAATTTAATAGGTACAAACACATTGCTTTTAATGCAGTTTTCACATATTTGGTTGTGGTGGTGGAAGGGGGGTGAAAACTAAAAAACATCACAGTCAGGGAAATCATCAATGTGGACTAAACTTTAGTCGGACCTACTGATACGTGACTGTTTTTTTATCAGTAATGATGATGTTGATGTTTTTGCTCTGTTATTACATGAAGCAAACACATCATACACAAGAGGTTTTCAGGTAAATATCCCCTGCCAGTCACAAAATATTCTACAAATGTCTGTAATTATTAACAGCGTGAGAAGAGGGCAGCCAGGACGTACACCATAAATATGTTTACCAAATACTCCAGGCTTGTACTCCCTATCACCTGGAACATCTTGTGTAGCGTGTAGAGTGGAAAACATTCCTGGGCTGGTCTGTATAATGAACTCACACTGAACCTGTCCTATACAGCCCCTGGATCACAGCGTTTCCAGGAAACCTGCATAATAATGTTCCTTAGCATATCTAGACACCTACAAGAGTTTTACCTTTAACAACCTGCCGATATACAGACATTTCTTGTAGCAGGAAATCTATTCTGTGTGATGATACAAAATATTTGTCTGCTTGCTGCCTTTGCGGGTTCACCTTTCAGATAGAATGCATACTGGCTGCATACATAGTACATTTTTGTTGCTGGGTATTATTATTAATAATAATATTAATAAACAGGATTTATATGACGCCAACATATTACGCAGTGCTTTACATTAAATAGGGGTTGCAAATGACAGAAGAATACAGACAGTGACACAGGAGGAGAAGACCCTGCCGGAAGAGCTTACAATCTAGGAGATGATCAGTTTCAGTGACAGATGTATACACAGTGCCCATTCTGTTTTATGGGGGGGGCAAGCGCTTTTCCCTTGTCTTGCACAACACACAAAGACTACGTCCAATTTCTGTCACTGGAAACAATCTTTGCTGAATGTTCCCAGTGACTAAAGAAAGAACAAGTGGTGTACACACAGCACCCATTTTGTTCTATGGGAGGACAAGCAAGCGGCACCCCACTGTGCTCTCCTCAATTGATATGCATAGTGGTTATTCCTGATAAATCATTCATTGACCTGCCAGGATGGATCAGTGAGCAACATATGTAGACTACTGTACACATGTCAGATTTTTGCAGGAGACGGTTCATATCTGACAAGAATAATTTGACGTGTACATTGCAGGCTTTGGCTATGTACACATGTAGCATTTTCGTAGGTAGAAAGGATTTTTCATGATTGTTTCCAATGATAGATCAACGAATGAGTGCTGTACACACATCATCCATTCTGTTGTAATAGGAAGGGAGGGGGAGGACAAGTGAGTGACACTTTGCTCTGCTCCCCCCATTGACATTCAAAGCGGTTGTTTCTGATCAGTCATTCCTATATACACCATGGTAGCTCAATTAACGATTTTTATGAACCGTTGTACACATCTCGGGGGATGATTATCTGACGTGTGTACATAGCCTTAAGCTTAGTTCACATGGAGGAATGAACTAACAGTTATTGGGTAGCTGGCTCACCATTTTATTCCTAGCTAGCACTACAACAAATGTTCACACAATCCTACCTAACAAACAGTTTGTGAAGTCATCACACTTTGATCTCCACCAAAGCATTGCCAAAAATATACTGGCAAAAGACAATAAATAGATAACTAAAGTTCCTCCACGGGTGGGAGATACAAGGGAGACAGGGTATTGCCTTGGCATCATGGAAGAAGGGTATGACAGTTTTCCAGGGGAAATTTTAAAATTTGGTTCAATTATTTTTTTTCCAGTACATCATCGTCTACTGTAGTCAGCTCCTTTTAGGTTTCTTTCATCTGCTGCAGAACTTACCAGGACAAAGAATGAGGGTGACCCCCTTCAAAAAAAGACAACTCCAACTGATTCATGCATTTAAATCTAAGACAATTATGGCTGTTATTTTTTTATATTTTATATATGTTTTTGTTACCTATTTTAGCTATTGAACCTTTATATTCATCATGGACAAGAGCAACAACCCTTCTATATGCCTATGTTTCCAGAATAGCTTAGTACTACATGAGAGCTTTATGAGAGACAAACAAAGCTTTTCTTTTTTTCCTATTTTCTTTTTAGGCAACAAGCAATGAAAATATATAAAAATTGAAACAAAAAAAAAGAATAATATTAGCTATGGTGTAAGAGCAAAGAAAGAGGTAATTAGGGCTGATTGAGGTGAACTAATAGTTAATAAGGGGTTATATAGGAATACAATACATGTAAAAATAAATGCTTGTACGGTTTCACACGATCCACATATGATATATTTTTAATAATAATAATAAACAGTATTTATATAGCCCAAACATATTACGCAGTGCTGCCGCAGGAGTTGCAAATGACAGACAGATACAGACAATGACACAGGAGGAGGAGAGGACCCTGCCCAGAAGAGCTTACAATCTAAGAGATGAAGCCGTTAGTATAATAAAGCAATGTATTGTTTCTTTCTCCAGAATGACATATTTTACACAATGATTCGCTTGTGCGAGCACCAACAATCAGTGCTGGAAGGGTTTCATTGGGAATGCACAAAGGCACACATGGAAGTGTGTATAAGCCGATGTTGTCCACTGCACCTATCCAATCCTAATATTTTACAGTATATTCACATCGCTTTGATTTAACTGAAGTTTAAAGCAATGTGAATACACCATGGCAAGAACAAGAAATGGTTGGGTCACCCTTTAAACATTGCGGCCATTGAAGCCCAATATAGCTTTTTCAGAGTGTTTGCTATTATTGTTTCTAATCTGTTAATATTACTCCTTTGTACCATCCCATGAGAGTGTTTCCAGCAGTGACAAAGACTCCCCTTTGTAGTATCACACACTGACAGACCTGTGTATATACACATAAAAATTTGTTTTGTATACAGTCATCAAGCGAATTCACAGACACAAACACAGAGATGTCACTGAATAACAGGAACGTGTATTTATGAGCCTTTCTTTGCCAGATCACTGTGTTGTAAACAATCACGGCTATGAATTAGTAATGAAAACAAATGTGTACAAGAGTCAGTGTGCAGCGAGTGAATCTCCATTTTTGTTCCAATGAATGGGGATCGGATGATGGCTTATGGAATTAAAATTACATAAAGAGTTCTATTATTTATGAAGAGCTACTCAGTGTGTACACATGTAAATAATGGATCATCGTTTGTACAGCTTGGGAGCACAGCAAGGGAACAGCTTGCAGTATTTGATCTACACACCTACATTTTTTATTGGGCCAGATTTTTACTATTGCAGCAGTGTAATCAATCTGATATTAGCAAAGCAGGACAAGTTTTATAGAGAAGTATACAGAACTTTTTCTCATCACTAGACTAGTTTGACTGCTGAATGGTTGTAAAGTAGAAAGGAAAATATTCCAGTGTGTTAATGTTTGCATTTTAAATTTATGTGTGATATGCTGTATGAATGTATAAGCTACAAAAACGCAACAAGATGCATACAATACCTAAGAGCAGAGCTGGGTTTCTGCATGGTTTGTGACTTTGTAATTGTCGTTTGAAAACAAACGATCAACAATTATTCATGATTATTTTGAACAATCGTATTCTGCACAATTCTGTACATGCTGTAATGATACGATCGTTCAAATATAATCCACCAATATTGTACACACACTAGATACGATCGTTTGAACGATCGTTCAAACGATGAAGGAAGTAACATGTGCAGGAGAAAGTGTATCACAGAACAAACCACGATCACTGAACGTACACACAATAGATTACGAATGATCGTCGCCCAATCAGGTCCACCAGGACGGTCGTTCGTTCCCAGCAAGATTCCTTGTTCGTCTGCGTTGTTGACCAGTCGTTGTGCACTTTTTTTTGTTAACAATTATCGAATAATCTGTTGTGGATCGTTTGTTTCCAACGACAATTATTGCACGTGTGCATGCAGCCCTAGGTCTAGTACACAGGGATCAATTTTCACTTCCAAAAAATGTCCAATCCAATTAAAACTCTGGAATATGAAGGGTAACTATCAGCCAACCAATCGTAAGCAACTGATTTTTTTTGGTGAATGTGTTAGGATATGTTGGTAAATTAAATGGAAAGTATACAAGCCATGTTGTGTGTGTACAAACGATAGTTCAGTACAGATCACTTACTATCCAAATGTTGATTGGAAGGACAGACTATTTTACACAATACATACTTTACCAGTATTTTTCAACTGGGGTTCCTCCAAGGGTTGCTAGGGGTTCCTTGAGCATTGAGCAATCTGTGCCTCTCAGGCCAGTTACCACTGACACCAATGATCTTTTTGGCTATCTGTAGGAGTGGAATTCTTCCCACTGGACAGCAATGTAGGATATATTTTTTTCCCACTGAGCATCATACCAATGTACTATGAGCTGTGGATATTGTAGCCATAGCAGGGGTTTCTAAGATCTGAAATATATTTCAAAGATTCCCCCATGTTTCCAAGATCAAGAAAGGCTGGACTATGCATTATATATATAAATATATGTCCAGTTTTTTCCTACCAGTTTGTAAATTGATCATATTAGCCGGTGGAGAATGCATTTGCCAGCATGTATACTGGAGTGTTGGGAGGCAGCATAGCCAGGGAGAACATACAACCATGCAAACTTCATGTTTTTTTCAATAACACATTCTTGTGTATAATAACATTTGTGTATGTTTTTTGTAGAATCATGTGGTCTATTTATACTTTATACCATGTTTATGTCTGTAAACAAATAACCAAACTGTTAGTAGAGTAGGGTGACTGTTTTGTTTTGTTTTCTAGTCATATTTCTATTTATACTGATGCAGAGCTGGCAGACTGTCTCTTTCAGCCTCTCCACCCCTCACCTGGGGATGCTTTGTGTGGCTTTGGCATTTGATCCTGTTAGTATGATACTAAGGGCTTTATTAGCAGATGGTCAGAGGCTAGGAGCCTGACAACTGCCAGCTGACTGCACGGGTATTATGTACCATGAATGTAAACTTACCGCATGCCAGGAAAGAGGAGGGCAAGAAGTAAAAGTACAGCTCTGCGTAAGAAAATGCTATTAGAACCATATTACTTGAATAACTTTAATAGGAGCTCCATGTCATGAACAGTACCATGTTAGCTATTAATATAGAAAGTTTGTAGTTCACATAATATATTTTGTTGGCTGGTTCACTAAAACTTCAAGCTTTTTGGGTCCTTGGGCATTTTACAAAGCCTAATGAAAGGATTGAAGCAGTCTCAAAAGCTTGCATTTTTTTACATATAATAGCAACACAAACATAATAATACTATAAGAAAGTATATGTCATTGAACGGGGCATTACAAAAGGAATACATATGAGAACTATCGACCACATGTAGAAAATCTGGCAACTTCTTTTAGTAATTTTTGTAATATAATATAGTACGTAAAGTACTAAATCACAGAGAAAACATTAATCACATAGAAATAAAAGATATTTCACATAAACACATAGATAGAATCTTATACATGTCAAGGAGCAGAATAATCTGCCTAACTCCGCACCCATTACAGTGTTGTGCCACTATAAAACATCTAATTCTCCTAAGGTATCTGACAACTTTTCCATATTATTCCTGGACATACCCCTGGATATTTTCATTATATCAATGAAGCGTTGTTCTTTGTGTATCTCTTAAAGAACTGGTACCAGGTAATAAAGAACTGAAGCCTCTTAAGATCTATATCTCTATTAATGTTGAGTTTGTCAATTACAAAAATGCATTTTTAGTATTTATTCAATAAAGGATACTTGTACTACAGACTTTTAACAAAACAGAAGGCATGCTCCTAAACAAGATCGTATAAAAGAAATGTTATGACAGTTGTACTTTATCAGAATTCCAAAAAAGCTATGTGTTACTTAGGAGAATGCTATAAACATGGAATGCTGCAAAAGTGAGTGCTAAAAAGCTTCACAATACCAAAATGTTACGAGAACTTTCATATTCCAATGGAGAGGAAACACAAGGTCAGTGAGAGTTGTACCTTAAAATGTCATGACATCTATGTTTATGTTATCTGAAGTACTTTTTACCATAGAGAGTGCTATGAGAGGTAGACCATAGAAAAAAAAGAGTCCAGTCAGAGTTACATATTAGGATTTAGGAGTTTATTAAGTAGAGTCAATTACCTGGTATAAGAACTGACCACCTTTAGGAACATCTCTCAGACCGGCTACCACCAACTATTTCAGTAAGTGCCCTCTTCCAGTACGCAAGTAATACCTTACCTTTTTAAACATACTTCTACATATTTATGCATATATATATATATATATATATATTATATATTTTTTTTTTTTGTTCTTTGATTTTTGTTTCTATAAAATGCAGCAGAGGCTCACCTGCCAGTGAGGGTGCAACACAAAAGTGAAGATAAGCGGTGTCTTGGTTGTCATTGCTGGTGTTACTCGGCTTTTAACAGGACCAGAAACCTATAGCAACCATTCAGCACACAAAGTTATCTGCCAGCATTAACCAGAAAACTCATTTTTTGCTATACATTGCTGCACTTTGCTCATGATTGATTTTTAGTCTGTTGACAATAACCCATGGACTCCAAATGAGCCATTTGGGTTTTTACCGATATGCAGAGCATTGCCCTATATACCCTGATTCAATTCCATCCCCTCACATGTGATATGACCCGATTACTACCATATAGCAGCTTTTAGAAATTGCACAGGACCTGTCTCAGGGTCCCCTGACACTATATGGGGCAAAGTATTGGCTAACACTTTAGGTCCCAGTTGCTAAATTGGTTTACACAGCATGCAGGTTTACTTTGAAAAACAACAGCAAACTGTTGCACATGTGAATGTTCTGTGACCAGTTTTTCAGTTTGCATAAACAATGTCCTCTGCCTAAAGTGAATGAAATAGATTAACAGGTGTGCCACTGCAAGTAGGGACCTGTTAGGGCTTTAGGGTGTAGCCATGAGAACTTCACATAAGAACCAAATCAATTTTTTTCCTTGTTTTTCAGCCTGAATACTTAAAGGGACATTGTATTACATTTCTTATCATTTTGATAATATTGCTGTTTTTCCATAGATACAGTTTTTTGATGGAAGGCATCTCACTGTCTGACATTTTTAAGATATACATGCAATATACATTACAATATAATAGCATAATCTTTGGGCAATCACCTTTAGACTTTTGAGGACCAAATCTGACGGCCTAACTAGATAGTAACCGGATAGTTTGGATCCAGTCAAGCAAATCCCATAACTATATAGTTGGAAAATGTATAGGGGATAAAACAGATATTAACATGTTTAAATATTTACTGTCCTATTAGCCACAGGCAGCCAGTGACATCACTTTATGCATATTTTATCAATATTAAACTCTATTTATACAGCGCCAACATATTGCACAGCGCTGTACATTAAGTTGGGGTTGTAAATGCTTGACAGATACAAACTATTTCACAGGAGGAGGAGAGCACCATTCCCAAAAGGGCTTACAATAATAAAAGGACGGGTGGAACACAATTCGGAAGGGGAATATGTAATGGTGGGTAAGTAGCAAGATAGAAGAGGGATATTTTTAAATGTGCAGAAAGTAGAAACAAGCCTGGTCGGACAAGTAAAAGAGTTCCATCGAGTGGGGGCCTCCCTAGAAATAGTTTTGGAGGTGTGCATGCACCAAGGTTGTGAGCGAGGAAGTCATTAGTATGTCTTTAGAGGAGCAAAGAGAGGGTCCTCTCCTCCTGTATCACTGTCTGTATTAGTCTGTCATTTGCAACCACTATTTAATGTACAGCGCTGCGTAATATGTTGGCGCTAAATAAATCCTGTTTATTAATAATAATAATAATAATAATAAGGGTAAGCCCTTCAGGGCAGGGTCCTCTCCTCCTGTGTCACTGTCTGTATTTGTCTGTCATTTGCAACCCCTATTTAATGTACAGCGCTGCGTAATATGTTGGCGCTATATAAATCCTGTTTATTAATAATAAAAATAACAATATTAATCATTTTGAGCCTTCATTATGTTCCTATATGAGTACATTTCTCCTGATCCCTCTTGTAAGCCTTCCTAAGTTCACAAGTAATATGGGATTACTTGAAGGTGATTTAAGAACAGCAACATGTATTTCCTAGTCAGGGCCACTATCAAAAATGTTTGTACCCCATACTAGGTAAACTTTCTGAGACCCCCTCCCCCATGTCTAAAGGTTTTAACATTGCAAAAGTTCTTTTGAGCAAGCCCTGGTACAGAAGCACTCCTTGTCCAACATGGTGGTGTTACTGGACCTATTGCTTCCTTGCAAACTTAAAGGGGTTTCTTAGCAAGGCAAACCTCAAACTTAGAGCTCAGAGAAGGCACGTTAGTGTTGCTTTAAGTCCCTCATGTAAAGTAAATCTGTTAAACTCAATGCCAGTTTGCAGTCAATCTCTGTTCTATTTATGCAGTCCTTCCAACCAGCTGTTTGAACATTGGACAAATATGTTTGTAAATGTGGAACAAGACAACATCCCTCATATTTAATGACAAGCCGTCAGCATATTCCACTGCTGACCATTGCCAGGGAATATGGATTGACAATCCCCTATGATTAAATGAACTCAGTTTCATCAGTTGTCTGCTTGGGCTGGGGATTCATGTTACATTATATCATACATTGACCTTTAGAAGACTTTATGCTTTAGTGTGCCCATATCAGTTTATATATACGAAGATATAGTATACATACAGTCTGCCCCTAGTATAGACATGGTTTTAAGGAAGGCACCTTTTGGCAGTTTTAGAAATTCAAAAAAAAATAGAGGGGAAGTTTTTAGTTAGCATACATAACTTGTGTTGCCATTTGTCATGGAATCTTTTTGATAAGCTCATACAATGCCACGACATTCGTTGTCATCCAGAGTTGCATTAACTTTTCACTAACATTTTGTAATGATGATGGGTGAGTGTCGCACTCTGTAAAGTCTTCTCTAGCACATCCCAGAAATTCTCAGTTAGGGTCTGCATTCTGTGGTGGCCAACCCATGTGTGAAAATTATGTTTCATGCTCCCTAAACCAGCAATCAACAACTGCGAGACAATTTTGGTGGTCTGGGACTCTGGCCAGTGGGACAGGAGAAGAACCCCACTGGGGGGGGGGGGTGCACCGGCAAGAGCCATGGACCAAGTCTCCCATATGGATCGCAGGCTCTGGCCGGTCGGCGGGTTGTGTCTCTGCAGAGAGTTCTGGCATCATGACGTCACTCTGGGGATAGTTTCTTCTTGTTTGAGTGATACACGGCTTCCCCTATATATGGTCTGCGAGGTCCAAAAGCTTGGCGACCACTGCTTTAAACTACTGTTTCACACTTTGAGCCAGATAAATCCTGGCATTGTCATTCTAAAATATGCTGTACCATCTGTATATTTAGGTAGTCACCAGACCTCATTTTTTTGGGCACATAATGTTGCTGAACCTAGACCTGACCTACTAAAGCAACCCCAGATCATACATTGACTCTTTTTTTGGCCAGGGAGTAAAAGAAGCTGCAACAATATGCAAGATACCATATGTACAGAACTATGTAAAATTATTTCCAAAATTAACGAATTTCATATTCCTGTAAAAACATAACAATCTATGTGGACTGGAATGTGCTTATCATTTGTCTTCATAACCATGTTGGGAAAGTATCAGTTAAAGTCATCTGTTATTTGGTGTTTTTAGTGTGTGTATCTAGCTGTGTATATATAAGTGTTTGCTGTGACTCCTGGATTTAGTTCATAAACAAATATTGCCTCACCTCAGTCTCATGTTTAATGAGGTCAGAGAGAATGTTCAGAACATCTCCTGAGCTGCCCTAACACACCCAGAGATTGCTTAAAATCAATGGGAAACAATTATCTCATACCCCATGGCCTGTGCTTACTCTACATTTTATTTGGCAAGGATAATACATTTTATTCATACTTGTAAATATAACAAGGAAGTAGAATTTCCTGTTGACCTTCCATGCCAAGGTTTTATTTGCTTATGACTATCATGCAAATACCTTGATGGTAAATAATATTTGGTTCCATTATGTGATTGCTATACCCTGACTGGTAACAGTTCAATTGATCTGCACACATGATGTCAATGTATAAATGTTTTTCCCCAGGATTCACCCATGGCTTGCACAATATTTACACATTTTAGATTGGATTTAAATAGAAAATGTACAAATCAGGTTTGATGACGTTCTTATCAAAATATGTTATTTTTGGGTAAAAGTTGAAATAATATCCAACAAATAAGTGTTGGCTCAGTGGTTCCCACTCTGGCCTTTACAGCACTAGGTCACAGGTTCAAATCCCGACCAGGACGCTATCTGCGTAAAACGTTTGTATGTTCTCCCTGCAACTGCATGGGTTTCATCTGGGAGCTTTGGTTTCCACCCACATCCCAAAACATGCAGTTAGGTTAATTGGCTTCCCCCAAATTTACCTTAGACTGTGTTAATGACACATGACAATGGCAGGAAAATTAGATTGTGAGCCCCTTTGAGGGACAGCTAGTGACATGACTATGGACTTTGTACAGCGCTGCGTAATATGTTGGCACTATATAAATACTGGTAATAATAATAGGCCCTTGGAAGATGGATATATCCAGGAATGCAGAGAACTATGACAATTAACTATCAACTGGACATGTTTTCTAGGGTTCATCCATACAAAGTGCTCTTGGTCCCTTTCTTTCATTAACAATCTTATCGCTGTTCACCTGTGTTATATTTTGAAGATTGACAATACAATTATGAGTTTACAGAAAAAAACAATGGCTGTGTTCATGGAGGTGCTGCTACTATCTCCATTACCTATTACTAAATCTCCAAGATTTAGTAATCATTTGCATCCATCACTGGTGAATACATATTAGGAGCAGAGGTCCTAGAAATGGAAACCCATGACTCTACTTGTAAGAGGTAATCTCATCATATTGAATGCATTGCCTTAATACCAGTAATTCCCTGAATGTTTTCTGCGGGAAGGGAAACAATAAACGTATTTAATATTATATTTTATTTGATTTGCAGGACTCTATTTAATAATCCTGTATCTTAACTCTATGCTAGTAGTACTTTAATGTACCTACTACAATCATAAAGACGTACACCAGTGCTAGTATGGGTGAAGGCAGCTCTTGAAAAACTATGTGGAAAAACATTCAACTCCCATTTAAACAGAACCTTAGTGGAAACTGAAGGTACCAGAGTTAACCAAAAGCTTCACAAGGTGCCAGCTCTTGTCACTTTTTGGAACTGTGTGATAATCTGCTGCATCCGCGTGTAAAAAGTGGTTCCCAACCACTCCCATTCACTTGAATGGAAGAACTTGAGACTTCGATTGAGCCGATGGTAGAACACTGCGGTTCACCAGGAGTCTGAAATGAATCTACCTGAACAAAGCTCTGTATGGTAATGGTGCGGCCCAAATACACTGCACTAATACAAACAATACAAGCCAAAAGCCTAAAGTACAGCCAAAACATGCATTTTTTTGTTTTGCATAGAATTGGGGGAAGTTAGAACCCTTGGCAGACCTTGCCCAGTGCATACACTCTCTTTATTTATTCTGGTGACCATGTTCAATGAGGCATCAAAGGTTGGGAAATACAAAATATCACATTTTGCATTTCTTTTCACATACGGTATTTTTTTGCTAGCTATGATTGAATAGCAGCAGAGCTTCCCCCATTCACCTTTCAAGAGAGATGATTCTTTTTTCTAGGTGAGCAGCGTCTAAAGCTACATACACACATCCAACGGTTCTCGCCCGATAAACAACTCAGGGCCGATATCAGGTGAGAATCTGGTGTGTGTACAGCGCCAGTCGTCCATCATCCGAACGACTGTCCTGGCGGATGCATGGAGGATGGAGGACTAACGATCCTAATGCACGGGAAGGGGGGGAGTGCGCAGCAGGGTGCCGCTCCGTCGCTCTTCCCTCTGCATAGAGCAGAACGTTGCTGTATGTACAGAGCTCGTTCATGCATTGTGCAATGGTAGTTGTTGGAAAGGTTTGTGAAAGATGCTTTCTAACTACTATTATCGCACGTGTGTATGCAGCTTTAATCTACAGCTCTCTCTCACTATCTGGGATAGGAAGTGATGGCAAATCTCCCTATGCACAGACAGCAGTATCTGTTTAGTCTAAAACCAAAAAATGACAATACATTATAAAAAATGATGGATAACCCTTTTATATTAAGCAAAAAAAATGAATTAAGCTAAAGGAAGAGAAAGACGATGGGAGCACTGGCGGTTCCTCCGCACCAGAACGATGAAAAAATCCAGGACAGCATGGGACCAAATCAAATCCAATTGTGGAGGGATCGAAGGCTCTGTGGAAGTAAAGGTAAGTGTATTTTTTTTATTTTACTAACAGTTCCGTTTTAAAGCAGACCTGCCACAGAGAGATGATGTAAGCTGCCATTGCTGGACTTATCCTAAAGAATGCCAATTGTCTGGATACAAAGCTGATCTTTGGTTTCAGTAGTTTCATATACACATCTGAGAAGCATGGAGATATCAATTATCTGAATGTCTGAGCTGCATAATTATTCAGTGTCAGTGATTCAGAAAGTTAAAAGCGGAGAATCAAAACACCAACCCAACGAATGGTATTTTTTGAAAGTAGGTCAGAAATGGTCACTTACATAATGGGGTTGATTTTTTACTTTGGTAGATGAACAACGTAAATTCAGTTAGTAAATAATTCCCAATCCCACAATGAAAGATTAGCTTAAAGGGGTGCTTGTCAGGTCATCTGCCAAAAACCTCCTTTTTTTGCATTCGTGTACACCTAGCCCTCCGAGGACTGACATCACAGAAGGTTGTATCCTGCAGGATTTTACACATATATCATTTAATAATCAATGTATTCAGAAGAATTTTGCATAAATGTAAACTAAATGAATTGTGTTTAAATGCCCCGACTGTTGTACAAAGATGACATGGAATTGTATTCAGTTATAATAATTATCTCTGAGCTGGTCTTGCACACTCCCTATGAACATTTTTTATTAATGAATTGCGCAGAGGAAGCATGACGTCTTTGTTTTACAAGTCTTTATTGGGCAAAGCTTGGAGGGAAGTAGTTTTATTAGACACGCAATTAGCTGACAAATAGCATAAGTTTAAAGCTTTTCAAAGAGGCCATAGACTTATATTTTCATAATACTTACCTGGAAATAACTAAATAATGCGTCAGTACATTTCACAACTCACATAGATGAGGTAAAGAGAATTTTTATTGTTATTATATTTATATAAATACATATAAAATAATATTATTATATTATCAGTTATGTTCAGGACTGAAAAAATAATATTTTTACACTTGTTCAACTTCCTTTAAGCCAATTCACTATGAAATACTTCATAGGAATATGTACCATTTGTAGCCAGCAGGTGATATGCTGTAGTATGCATTCCAACATGTCTCTTAAGTAATATTAATGTTGTGGTGTGAGTAACCAATGTCATTTGGTCTCCTGTAATGCATTACCTATTCACAATGCACACTTAGCTGAATGAGGCAGAGAAAGGACACAATAAAGAAAATAATATACATAAAATAAAATTATTATTTAAATAAAACATTAGTTGTTTATGAAGCCTATATGAGGAGGCATATGTGTCTTAGAATAAACAAGTGTGTGGAGGGTTGCTTCGGCTGCCGGTTTATTTGAAAACTAGAATGGCATCTGATTGGAGTTGTTTCTCCAATAAAGACGAGGCCAGTACCTATTTGGTAGTTCCATGTGCATTTAATAAGCTTAAACAATTGTGATCATGGAGAAGTAGATTTTCACTGCAAAACGCGTAACCACCTGATTTGTTACTGCCTGAACTGTTATGATTATTTACCTTGCAATGGACTTTTGAAACTGAAAAATGACTCAAAAAGTCAAAGAACTTGAATTATATTATTATTTATTGATATAAGGATACAAACAGATTTATCTGTCTTTTTGTAAATTTGTGTTTATTAAATTATTTTGTTTTTAAAAAAGGAATTGGATTGCATTCACATAGTAAATAAGTGAATTAATAAATAATAAAGTGAATTTGCTTAAGTGAATGCACTTATGTGCATTCACTTAAGCAAACCCCAGCAAGTCATAATTTAGGGTGCAATAGTAAAGGTCGGCTTTACACAAAGAGCTGGAGAAGGTCCAAAAGGGTCACGGAAACTTTATTTCATCTCCATTTCAGCACGTCAAGCAAAAGTATATCCACTTAAGTACATAAATAGCACCAAAAAAAACTCATTAAATATTGTTAATTTCTCATACCTGTCTCTGCAATTAAAAGTTTTGTTTTTGGAACACAGTCAGTTAAATGAATGGAATAGCTGGTGTCATAATCACAGATTAACATGCTCACTCCTGTTTCTTTTTCTGCTGTTTGCAAACACATAAACCGCTTTGCCCGGCAGCCAACATTCCCAGGCTGTAGCTTCTGTTCTTACAAAGCTCAGATGCTACCTGACTCATAATGTATTGTTTTCAATAAAAGGCAGTATCTAGGTCAACAGATGGATGTCCGTCATTGGCTGGATCACCACTCCGTATATTAATATCAGGGATGGGAACTAAAAATTAATATGAGTCATAATTACTTATGCAGTGTATCATCCTGTCACTATGCTTTATTCCTAGAACCAGCAGATCACTGAGCACAGTACAATGAGGTGAGAAATAACTGAACCTTCTCCTTTCTGCCAAAAGTTTTTATGACTTATACCATTAGGAATTAAAAAGCAACTTCACCCAAGCCAAACTTTATTTTATTCAGTTAGGGAAGTGGTCATGCAGACTGAGATTTTTAAAGCAATCAATGACTCTGCTGGGGAAATTTCTTCTCACTTCCAGTTATGTTCCCCAAAAACAAAACGTGAGGAGATCTCTCCAGTTGCAACACAGCATTAAAATCCTGACAGTTTTCACCCGTTCCCTCTCTACTTTTAAAGTGTTTTATTTCTATCAGAACCCCTGAATAATTGACCAAATTGATTAAACGATTCTTTTTTTTTAATTCAATCAACCAAAATTGATCGATATTGAGTGCAAAATTGGAAAAAAATGATGAGTTTTTGAGACCTTTGAATTAACTTTTGGGCCATAAGCACATACACTTTCTTCCATAACTAAAAGATCAATTAAATGAAAATATAACAATTGATTTGCATTCAACAGGCCTGATTTATTAAAGTTCTTCAAGACTTGGAGAAGATAGACTATCATGGGAGAACCTGAGTGATTCAGCAAACCTGGAGTTAATTTCTTAAAATCCTCAGCTATTAATTGGCAAATAATTTAAATCTCGGACCAGATCCATTCCAAGTTCCAAAAGCAGGTCCAATGGATACTAAAGAATGAACTGTAAATCAAATAAAATAAAGTCATTGCGTTTACAGTTCTAGTTTATAGAATACTTTAACCCCCCTAGCGGTAATCCTGAGTGTGACTCGGGGTGGATTTTCCATGCAAAAAGCGGTAATCCCGAGTCACACTCGGGGTTGCTAAAAAGATCAAAAAAACCCCACTTACCTTGTTCCGTTGTCGTCCCCCGGCATCCTGCTGGTCCTCGCAGGTCTTCGGGATACGTCTTCTCCCTCTGATCCGAGCCAGCGAATGTAGACGGTCCCTGGGGTTTCCAGGTGACGTCGGTGAATCCGTTAGTGCGGGCGGGAGGAGCGTCGGGCAAATTGAAATAATTTTGTATTGGATTCAATACAAAAATGCTGTATTGAGTCCAATACGAAGAAATCTTGATATAATATATACCGTATATACCTGAGTATAGGCCGACTTTTTCAGCACCCAAAATGTGCTTAAAAAGTCACCCTTGGCTTATACTCCAGTCAGGGTCATTAAATTTATTAAATATCGGACATATTTCGGTGAGGTATGCCTAAGAGTTTTAGGCCTACAATGTAAGATAAATTTCCATGCAAAAAAGGTAACGCTTTTTGCGTGGAAATACGGACAGAATTACAACACTAAGGGGGTTAAAGGACACATTTAAAGGCTGAATAAAAGTGCAATAAAATACTTTTGATAATTTAAAAGTACATTTTATTTGAGTTATATGTAATAAATTTAAAAGATGGACAATGGAAAAGGAAAGATGAAATTTGGGAGCTATGTGACAAGTTATCTCAAATTCCCTTTAGTACTTTCATTCAAACCAAATCATTTTTCTATATTAGGTTTCTATAGCGGTTTGTCTCACTAAGGGGTTTTCCCTTTGTTTCCATGTGGTTACCAGGAAAGGAAATGAGGGAAATTCTCCATCAGGACCCAAAAGGGATTAGCAACACCATTCATAGTATAATAACTATGTAACACACGGAAGCACTGCTGCATATGTCTGCCATTTATATGACGTATAATCCAACCTTAATAGCCTGGAACAATTAAACTAGATGTGGCGTGTTTCTTCTTACTTAATTCCATGTGGTGTTGACATTCATTTTGCATGACATTTATTATTTTGGTTGTACTTCCTTGAGTAACAATTCTCTATGGGTCTAGAATATTCAGCCATTAATTAGACCAGCCTTTCTCAACCTTTTTTTAAGTAAGTCTGGGAGTGAAGTCAACATATACCATAAGATAACATAAGAAGTTAACATATACCATAATACATTTTTTAGAGCACCGTCAGACAACAAAGCCAGGTCCTCCACTCCCTGTAACATTGGTCTTTTTGGGAAAGTTCCCAGTATTTGGTATTGTGCAATCCATAAAAAGCCCGGCCAATACAGGATTACCTGTACCTCTCCCAATCTGAGTACTGCTGTGCGGGAAGGAAGGATGACATAAAAATATTAAAGCTTATACATGTCAAATCATGCAGTCTTTTTAATCACTTTGCGAAAAGAGTTATTATTAACAATATCAATTTCTCCTCTCCATCTTCATCCAGTCTGACCAATTTTTTATGACAAATGCATCCCCCAGAGGGGTTTCCTGTGTATTATATTTGATATTTCCTCTGAAGAAGCAGGCTTGTCCTGCAAAATGCGTTGGGGTTTCCATCTTTTACCGAAATACTTGTATCACCAAGATGCTGACCTCCTTGATTCTGTTATGGTGCTTTACATTTTGTTTTGGTGTTGATATTCTGTTGTATTTGTTTTGTGATTTCACATGTATCATGTTACTCACATATTAGACCTTGGTTTTATTACCTCTCTCTTTTCAGAGTTTCTCTGTGAGGATACATTCTGGGTAAATTCTCTATGAGTTTCGCGGAAATATCCGATCTGTTCCGAGTGTTTCTAAAAACACAAGCATCAGATTCTCTCTCCTGAGGAAGTGGATATTTCTGCGAAACGCATAGAGAATTAACCCAGAATGTATCCCTCACAGGGATACTCTGAAAGAAGATATTATTGTGTGTAATAATAATGGTTTTTATGTGGTTTTATGTATTGGAAATGAGCCTTTTAATGTAAATATTATTAAAATTTTGGTATTTTTAAAATTTATGTTGTTGATATTGGCCTAAAAAATCCCGCTACAAAAATTGGTGTTCTTTACCATATATTCTTTTTTTCTGGACTCTACATAAACATTAGAACAGTGCACAGTGGATGAGTGATGTTGTTGTTCTCAGCACATGTTAATAGAACAACATAGAGTAACGGTGATGTGAGAAAGCAATCCTTGTCCCAGGTGGCAGTTATGATGGTGAGTAATCCCAGAGAGGAAACTTGAGAGCTGTTTACTTATCCCCAGCCTTCTTCTACTGACTCATCAGAGGGTTCCAGTAACCATGTCCTCGTCTCCCGTCAGTTTCATTTCTATATCTATGGCAAAGTTCATGTTGCTTTAATAAAGTGTAGATCCACCTTAGTGGATCTAAATTAGATATTATAGGACACAGCAGGAAAACAATGGGTTGTCAAATAATAATAATTACCTGTGTTGTTACCTGGATCTCATTTATATAGGTAGCTGTTTTGAAGGCAGATTGCTGCCTGTAACTAAAAAATCTGAACACTCCCATTGACACTGGGTGAATGTAAACAGATAAAAATAAGGTTAAGTCACGCTCACAATTTTTAGGCAGCAATGGCGCATGGAGAAACATGCACCTAACTATCAAGGCCTGCCTGATATGTGACACCCTCCCCATTCCCCAGCCTAAAAAAACAAAACCTGTAGGGGAAAAATTTTAAGCAGAACTAAACCAAAAAAAAAAACAAATGCGAGAAGGACATTTTTTTTTCAGATACAAAGGTTTTTTATTGGGTTTAAGAAAAATATATAAACACTTACTTGAGTGCAAACGTAAATAAAAAAAAACATAGGCAGGATAGCAATACAATCCAAATCTGGCACAATACAGGTGAATATTGTAAAATTTTGAATACATCATAACAATTTTTGCACCAATAAAAATAATAATAAAAAAATAACAGGAGAATTGTGTGTATAAAGAATTCAGATAATACAAAAAAAAATCTAGAAAAACTAAACAAACCACATGGTTTGGAGATAAAGAGCATAAAAAAGGAAAGATGAAAATATGAAGAGGAAAATGGGAAAGAAAAGCATAAAGAAAATGGGAAAAGAGGGAAAGAAATGAAAGTGTCCTGTTAACTCACAGACAATTAAAAATTTCAAATATGAAGCAAAGAAAGCATTCTTGAAGAAGGCGGATAATATTCTAACCAAGGTTGCCAGACGGCTAGAAACCTCTCACGGGAATCATTAAGAATAGCAGTAATTTTCTCGTTAATCATAGTACCATGCATACGACCTTTCATTTCCATGAAATTCAAACCTGAAGAATTCCATACACATGCAATAGTCTGTTTAGTAGCCATAAAAATATGAGTAATGAGGATAGAAGATTTCCTATCAACTTGAGGATGAGGAACATAGAACAATGCATGATGGGTGTCCTTTGGTAGATTAATCCCCAAAACCGAATAAATCATATGGTAAACTCTTATCCAAAGTCTATGGAAGGCTATTTTTTTATTGCAGTAGTGACAGACTATGTCTTTTCTGCAATAAACCAAATGCACCTGTCGGTTTGCAACTATTCAACTAAACTCAACTTTCCTTGCTCTTTCGCCACCATGGTCATTTAACTGGCCTCTTTGAGGTTCAGGATCGTCGGCCATCTTGATTGGCCTGGCTGGAAAGACATTATTACCGCACATGCACACAGGAGTTCATTCATTGCTAGCAGCCAGGAATGCTGAATTCGTACAGTGAGCACTGCATGTGCAGCTTAGTGTACATTACAGAAATGACGGAGAACAGCAAAATAAGTGTTTTATTGAAAAAGAGACATTGTTCTTTATGCATTAAAAAACCTGCATGTGCACAAGGTTTTGACTATTGGGTTTTTTCTTCTTTAAAGCAGACCTAAACTCAAATTTTTACTTTACATAAAAGGGTAGACAATTCCTATATATGAAGTAAAAATATTGTTGTTTTTTAAGTGCAACACCCTTTTTGAACTCTTTCTCCAATTATACACTTTGAGATCATTACAAAAAACAAGAGGGCACTCTTTGTGTCTGAAGGAAAAGAAGTTTAAACTCCCGATAAGGAGTCTCAGAAACTAATATGGAATGTTTTAAGAAAAAGCTGAATGATTTCTAGAAACACAGCATATAACAAGGTAATAAAGTTTTAAAGTACAGATAGCAGTGACTGTTGATCCAGCGAACATCCGATTGCCTCAATGAATCAGGAAGGAATTTTTTTCCTGTTGAAGCAAATTGTACCAGGGTTTATTTGCCTTCCTCTGGACCAACTTTGTCCATAGTAAGAATGAGCGAGAATGCCTCTGACATTCTCGAAAATTTCCTCAAACCGATTTCAGGGACCCATCTGAGGATTGAGGAAATCATTACAGGAGAAGTACCAGGGCTGCATTCATGAATACAGCCGTGGGAATCCTCCTGTGCATGATCCCCGTCACAGGATGATTCCCACGGCTGCATTCATTCATGTTGAGCACAGCCACGGGACTCCTGTGTTCTTGGATAGAGAATCTCTATCCAAGAACACATACTACAGGGCTTCAAGAGCAATCAGGGGAGCAGAGCTGTCAGCTCCGCTTCCCTGATTGCTCTTGCAGGTCCCAAAAAATTTGAAGCAAAAACAGCCCGATTCGCCACGAGATCGAATTTTAAAATTTTGTCCACTCATCCCTAGTTCATAGGGTTTTATATCTGGGATATGTTTATTTCCCTTGTGGTTGAACTTGATGGACCTATGTCTTTTTTCAACCTGACCTACTATGTAACCTCCCCTTTCTGTCTTGATTGACGCGGTGATCAAGAAAAAATGGAAGCACAGATACATACGTCACACATCCCAGGAGGCTCTTGGCTGCTCCTTCTGTGCTTGCCCAATTTTGGGCATGCTCAGAATGGGCATTTTCCTTCACTGAGGGGAAGGGTTGCCAATCTTAGGCATGCACAGTGAGATTGGCACTCTTTTTTTCCCCTTTACAAGGGGCTATGTAACCCAATCTCGCATGACCGGGTGACGTACCCAGAAGAAGGAAGAAGAAGGCCGAAGATGGGGGCGCCTGGCATGAAGGTGATGAAGAATTTCAGGATGGTGCGGGACCCAATCTAGGAAAGATCCAGCGATCGAGGGATCTGTGGGTAAGTGTGATTTTTTTATTTTTCACTTTAGTTTTGCTTTAAATAGTATACACAGCTTTCTCCACATCCACCTGCAATGCTGGAAAATCTTCTTTCACTGAGATCTGTAGTGTAGCCAAATGTGTTGAGAACACCTTCCCAGCACCATGCTGCATTATTGATCTGTAGTAGTCAGCATTCCCTAGATAGTGAAGTTGCCCCCAACACTATAGAAGCTGCAGAAAAGGTAAGTATGTTATCTTTTTATTCCCCCCACAGATGTGTTTTGAATTCAGCATTATATCAAGGGGAGCACATTTAAAAAAGAAGACCCTGACTTACTGCAAGGTCTGCTTTGTATTTTCTTGCAATTTGTAGGTGAACTTCTGTAGCAGCCTACTATATTTCGGTAGCTACAGATTGCTGGTCCTATGATCGGTGACAGCTACAATGAACACTACGAATACAAAGTAAAGCGGAAAATTCTGTAGCCAGTAGCCATTAGTCACACAATACATACTAATTGATGGATATGCTCCAGCATAGACCTTTCCTTACCTGCAATACATTTCAATATTGCTGGTATAACAAGGCCCCTAACAGATCAACAAGTAAAAGTTATTCCAATTGCTCACAGTCAAGACTGGACTTCAATTTTGTACTATGACACTAAAAGCAGTATTCACATTTTCTCCTTGTGATTATGTCTGGTAAATGTCCTAGTAACTTTTACCACTGAGACTAAAAGTGAGAAAGAAATCCAGAATTTTTAGTTGTCATGAGAACATGAATACTAGAATAAAGTTGATTTCAAGAGTTGGCTGGCAACAAATTCATTAGGGAGTGGAACCACCAACTAGGACATGGTCGATGAAATGGATTGGGAAATCTGTATCTCAGGAACACAGTCTATGTGTGCACATACTGCCAAGCCAAGCAATCTAAAGGGGAAGGGCTAAAGCTAATCTTTCTGTAAGATAAGACCAGTACAATGCCTGTAGATTGCTTGTTCAGCATGATGGTGCAGGAATGTTCAGTTAATCTGATGCAAGGTCTTTTTCTAATCTGCAATGACTGTCAAACCATCTGTTTGTGTATAGATTGTCCATCTCCTGGTTTCTTTTCTGTCAGAATCTGATGTACCTGCCTGATGTGCCTCTGACTTTGCTTTGATCTTTGCTATCTACCTGTAGTGGGGACTATATATCACCTCACCAGCATGTCTCCATTTTGTAGAGGCCATTTGTACTTTTCTTACCCCAGCGGGACAAACAACTACAACAACACTATTTGTACAGTGGTGGCAAATACAGTGCTATGCAAACTGGGGGGAAGCAGATTTAAGATTTAAGTAAATTTAAGTAAAGATTTAAGATTTAAGTAAAGGTTAAAGCGGCATACACACGTGCAATATTAGTCGTTGGAAAGGATCTTTCACGATTCGGACGGTCCTTCAGATGATGGACGACTGGTGCTGTACACACACCAGATTCCCGCCCGATATCGGCCCTGAGCCGATTATCGGGCGAGAACCGTTGGACGTGTGTGCGTAGCTTAACACTGTAAATTGTAGACCATGATGCCTAAAAAAAAAAATAGCAGTATAAAAAATAAAGATACACAAATGTATAAAATAGTTCTAAATTTGACCTAAATGATACGTTGTTATATTGTGTGGAAAAAACAGACGTAATTTACAAGAAACATACTTATTAAATTTAACAGTGAAACCCACATACAACCACATTTCCATCCTGTCCATGCAATATCTAAGTTGTTTGCTTCTATTATTATAATTATAATCTATTGAAATTAGATAATAGATTATCAGCAGAGAAGATCTATCTTGTAAAATGGACTTGTAATGTTGAAGACAATTTACAGCCTTTCAATCTTCTGATGAAGCAACATGGAAGGTTGTGAAATGTCTATAACATTACAAAAAAAGTCCAGTAGAATGTGACTGATTACCACTAGTTATATAATGACCTGAATATTGGCAGTTGGCAGTCATTTTGGTGTGTACCGTATTTTTCGGACCATATGACGCACTGGACCATAAGACGCACCAGTTTTTAGAGAAGGGAAATGAAGAAAAAAAAGATTATGAAACAAATAGTGTCCTAAAATATTTTATGTGCATTAAAAACCAACAGCACAGTCATAAACACATGTAATAAACCCTGTAAAGTAAACAGCAGCATTTAGAACCATTATTAACAAATAAAGTCAGCAAAAGAATTACTGTAAAACACAATAACGAGAGACTTCAGTAATAAAATAGTTTGTGTTGTGTATGTGTGTGCTTTCACTGTGTTTGTGTTGTGTATATGTGATTTTACTATGTGTGCTGTACCTCACTGAAGATCCTGGTGAAGAGTGATCTTCAGTGAGGTTCAGCACGCTATTCAGGGAACACTCTCAGCATGATTGGCTGACAAAGTCATGTTGGGAGAATTCTCCCAGCATTCCTGCTCCCAGCATGACTTTGTCAGCCAATCATGCTGAGAGTGGGAGGACGCCGGGAGCAAGATACAAGAGTGACAGGAGTCACAGTCACTCTGGCCGCGCTGGACAGGAGAACAGGGTAAGTAAAAGGCGGAGGGGGAGGAGCTATACAGGGGGGACGGGACAGCAGCTGGGGAGGAGCTGAGGCGGGGCTTACTATGACTGGGCAGGCTAGTGCAGCGCTGCCTGGCGCGGTCCATACCCGTGCTCAAGCTCACCGCTCCGGGCACAGAGGGAGAGGAATGGACTGTGGAGAGACGACCCGGGCAAGCTGTGAGGCGGTCCGGACCCGTGCTCACCGCTCCGGGCACAGAGGAACAGAGGAGATACAAATAAAAAACATATGTTTAGGCTACATTTGGACCATAAGACGCAGGGACTTTTTCCCCCCACTTCTGGGGGAAAAAAAGTGCGTCTTATGGTCCGAAAAATACGGTATACCCTGATACTTGGGTTCATAAAAAAGGCTGCAAAACATCTTCAACATTACAAGAACAAATCTGGCTAAATGTGGCTAACTACTACTAGCTATATTGTAATGTCACTTTGTAACATTATGTGTTTGCATTGCAGCAAGGCACAAAGCCAGCTAGTGAAGGCAATACATTTATGCTTACTTGTCGGCCTATATCATGTGTTGTTTCATTTCAGTCAAATCACATCTATAGTTTTTAGAAACTGCTGCATGCTAGTCCCATGTATGCTGAGGGACTAGTGACTATTGTACAAGACAAGGGTTTGTAGTGAATGGTGTGCACTTCGCACAAATAAAAGCAGACAGCTGATCAGACATGTGGCATTTGATTTGTACAGTCGGGCAGTTTTAGACAAAATGAGGCCCAGGGGATATATAAAGTATGGGTCCAAAATTCACAGCATGACACTCCATGGGTTCCCTTCCATTCTGTTAGTTGGGAGCACAGATAAGGTGGAAGCTCTGGGCAATTATCCAGTTTATCCTACTCCCTCCCAAAACCAGCCATGCATACAATCTTCTTTAGACGTTCCAATGGCTAGTTCAAAAGTTGTAGGTAGACCCTTATAAAGCATCATTTTTTTGGACAGAGACTTTGCAATAGGTTTGTATTGCACATGGCTAGGTCAACAAACTATGTGTAAGGGCCTTTTTCAAGGATACTACCACACTTTTTTGCAAGTGGTAACTTGGGGTAGATCAGCTTGTATTTATGTGCATTCTACCAAAGTCTTTAGTTATTAGTGAGTTACTAGGACTTTCCTCTGCCTGGGCACAGCAATCAGGAAATTAAATAAATTAGACAAACCTTGCCAGTTTTATACATTATTCAGATTTTATTTATAACAATCATTCTGGTTCAGACACCAAACAATACCAAAAACTGAAATGTTTGTGTATAGTCCGAGACTAGATATAATCTCTGTTACATGTATCAGACACAACATGCAGCTGTGGACGGAGTTACGTCATGTCCTGTGAGATAACATTTCTTTCCTGTTGTCCACCAAATGATAGGCCCACAGGGATTATGCAGAAAGCGCTGATAATATCTGAAAACACACAGTGCTATACAAATTTACAAAGCACTGACTAGTACTCTTGCTTAAGGGTGTAATTCTAATCCTATACACATGGGAGAGGTGGGGGGAATGCAGCTATGATGGACAGAGGGTATTGGGGGCATACAAAGCATAAAAATAGCATTTCAATATTCCCAATGCACAGAGCAAACCTATGTTGAATGCACAGCAATTTGTCAAATTGTTTCCTTTATTTTCATAACAATGATAGCTTTTTTATGTACATATGTAGCAAATACTGCAAACAGTAAACATATTTTGCATCATAAACAATAAACTACAATAGTTACCAAAATCTAACAAAAGACAAACCTAAACCATAGGAAAAACAAAAATAACAGTTGATTTTTTACACACGCATTGATTTTGTCATTGAAAACTTTTCATGAGATGTTCATCCACTGTGTATGGAAGCTTTAAAATCAGGGGTTTTTGATTAGCTGCCAGTGATTAAAACCTTAGACAGTATGCAGGTTAAATGTATTATGTGGGGCCTGGTATTCTATTTGCTATTTAAGCTATTCATTCATTCAAGTCATTATGTAAAGATCAAAAGAGCTCTCTAATGCCCTTAGAAATAATGTAATGGATGCCCATAAATCTGTCCATAATACAACACTATATTAGTCTTTGCTTTAGCACAGAGGTCGGCAAACTCTGGCCAGATATGGCCTAGCCGGCAGTTAGTTCCAGCCTAACGCCCCCTAGCTGATCTCCCTTCCCTATTTACCACGGCTAGCGTTAACACTTCTGCAATGATCTCTTCAATTAGGCTGTAAGGAAAACTACACCACTACATGTGTTGTAGAATTTAAATGACTTTTAATTTGTGTAAGACTTGCGAGCCCAAGACTCCTAACCCAAGAGCTAGTCAATGCTGAAAGAAGTCTACAGGAACACCATGTATTTATACCAAAAATGTATTTGCAGGATGTTCAGGTAACTCCTGCAACAGTCTGTGTCAAAGTGCATGCATCTACAAACAGAAGGAGATTGCATAATATTAACCTTCAAAGGGCATATGCCGGAAAAAAGAACATTAGAACAAGACTACAGTTTGCCATTTAACATACACACAAAGACTAGGCCCTCTGGAACAATGGGTCTGATTTATTAAAGTTCTCCAAGGCTGGAGAGGATACGCTTTCATCAGTGAAGCTGGGTGACCTAGCAAACCTGAAATGGATCTGGTCCAGGACTGAAAACATTTACTAACAAATAGCAAATTACTTTTAGGAAATCCACTCCAGGTTTGCTGGATCATCCAGCTTCACTGATGAAAGTGTATCCTTTCCAGCCTTGGGGAGCTTTAACAAATCAGCTCCATTGTGTCACCTATCTATTCAGAACCATATCAAAGTATGCTTAATGATGATCATACTTTCCATGTGTTGTACTTTATCACTGCCACCAACACTATGGCTCCAGTGGTGTGCAGTCTGTCATCTCCATTTCAAGTACTGACACCTTTGTCCAGTCTTCTTCTGTGTTCAGGATCTTAATCCACCCCAAGAGAAGACCACCATCAAACATTTCCTGACCCCCTACCTCACATCTAAAAGTTGCAAAACTCAAGCTCTTTTTATTGGGGCTCTGTACAAAGGTACCACTCATCCAACCCCCCCCCCCCCCCTCATGTTCTTGTCCCAGAGTTAAATACCTTCTGTACTTGTGAACAGAAATACATTTCTTCCAGCTCAGATCAGTGTACAATGCCTTGTCTAAAAAGTTGCAAACAAAGAGATAAGAATCTTTTAATGCAGAGAACTGATAGTATGTCTCTTCTGCATTAAAAAGTTTACCTGTTCACAAATTGTTCACTTTTATTTTCTTTGGAGGTCATATTTGTTTAAGTGTGTAGCTATGTCACTGTCGTCATCAGAAAAGTTGTTGATGCAGGGAGTGTGCAGTTGCCTTAGGGTATCAGGTAGAACTTTTTCTGAAGTAAATAAGTTGTTTTCCTCCTATAGATCAACTGCTGATTAAGGGCTGATTTAGACCTGAGCTGTGCTCCAGTGCATGTTATGTTGTGTGCTAAACTTGTGTTGCATTAAATCGTACCTAAACTCAGAATTTTCACTTTACAAAAAGGGGTAGACAACCCTTTTATGTAAGGTAAAAATTCTGTTGTTTTTTTTTTTTTTTTTTAGGTGTAACACCACCCCCTTATTCTCGATTGCCTAGGCGATCGATCGTGAAAGAATGGGAGAGCAAAGCCTCCTGGGATACCTACATGAGGCATCCCAGGAGGCTCTTGGGTGCTCCTTCTGCGCATGCCTGAGCATCTGCGCATGTGCAGAAGGAGCCTTTTCGTGAGAGGAAAAAATTGCCGATCTTACACATGCGTAGTGAAATCGGCAATTTTTTTTTCCTTCTACATCACAAGATCTTGCGCCTGGGTCGGGTGATGTAGGATGAATTACCAGGAAGAAGAGGAGAAGATGGCGGCATCTGGAGCCCTGGGACAGATGTCAGGTTGACGCAGGACCAAATGCTAGACACCCCCGGAGGGATCGGACTGCTCTGCAGGATGGTGTATTTTTTTTTTTTGGCAGTTTTTACTTTAGTTCCTCTTTAGTATCCCATTGAAAATAGGTGGACAGGTCATGCACCCCAACATGCTTAAAAACAGTGCTGCGTATTATGTTGGTGCTTTTAAATACTGTTTATTATTATGCAGAATTTATATAGCATTGACATACTATGCAGTGCTGTACAATGTCCATAATCATGTCACTAGCTGTCCCTAAAAGGGGCTCACAATCTAATGTCCCTTCCATAGTCATATGTTAATAATACAGTCTAAGGTCAATTTGGGGGGAAGCCAATTAACCTAACTGCATGTTTTTGGAATGTGGGAAGAAACCAGAGTACCCAGAGGAAACCCAAGCAAACACCGGAAGAACCTGCAAAATTCATGTGGATAGTGTCCTGGCTAAGATTTGAACCTCGGACCAAGCTCTGCAAAGGCCAGAGTGCGAACTCCTGAGACACCATGGTGCCTGGTTTATAATATTGATAATAATATTCACAAGACCCTTGTTTTATATATATATTTTATATATAAATAAATATATATTTTAATACAGTGCACTACAATGCCACACCATATGTTGCCATTCATTGAAGCCCATCATTACAGAGGTGATTTGCCTTAAAGCATTGAGATGCTTCCAAAATGTAATAACCTATTTTCATTACTGGAACACAAGTATTAACATGCATGGTATACAATTTATATAATATAAATATTATTAATATTATTAATTATAATAATAATAATAATAATATTAAACAGGGTATATATAGCACCAACATATTACGCAGCGCTGTACATCAAATAGGGGTTGCAAATGGGGAGTGTTACAATTTAGGAGTATTATTATTACAGGGATAGGACTACATTATTACAACAAACATACAATGGCACCCCAAGGTATTAGGCAATTCAGAAACCTTGCAGATATCTCCAACACAGCCCACCTATATTTTTAAAAATGCCTAGCTGTCATGCTGCAATTATCTGATTGAGCCACAATCCCAAAAACATGTTACATGTTCGTGGTATATTTTCATATATATTAATATATATAATACCATAATATAATACTATCTATCTATCTATCTATCTATCTATCTATCATATATATATATATATATATATATTCTGTGCTAAGCAAAAAGGAATGAGAATCAGTGGTTTTCTTTTTAGTAAATAAAATGGAAAGCTGAAATCACGTTTCACAAAATCCACTTATGTCAGATTCACAAACAGCAAAACTACTCTAAGCCCATAAAAAAAACTTTTGAAACTGTATTCACATGAGACATACAGCGTGTAAAAAACGTTCACTGCCACACCTCACATACATGTGATTATAGTAAACGATGAACACACCCTTTGACTTGTTTACTTGTGGAATGAAGATAAGGGTATGATGGCCTCTGGAAAGAGTTATTGGTGGAAATAGCTTTCCAGGAACTCATCCTATGTGTTCAGAGTACAGGACTGAAATACACACCATTGCTTTCATCAGCTGGTCACATAATGACTAGACACATTTATATAGCCAGGGCTCTACTTAAAAAAGGGAGGCCAGAGGGATATTGTTTTTTTTTCTTTTCTCTAAATTTAACAGATTTTAGGATAAGCTCATTTATTTTTCTATTGGGCAGACACTTTTAAAAGTGTAAATGGAGTTTTGCCAATCTGCCTGTATATGGTATTTATACATACGGTATACCACAATTTATGTTTTAATGGCCAGCTTGTAAATGTCAGTAAGCTATTTGCTTTTCTTTTACTTATAACTATCTTTATTCATTGAAAAATTTAACAACTTTCAAAACAAAAAAAGAATAATTAACAATTCCAACATTTAAAGACAACACTCACTCACATATTATAAACAGAATTATTATAGCCTAAATATCCTATACACACACCACAATACACAACACAATAAAAGTTAGAAGAAAAAAAGAGGAAAAAAACACATAACACTTTTATAATATTAATTAAAATACTCCTCACCCAAATACCATTTACAGAGTAAGATAATATCCGTATTCCCAAGATTTTTGATACTGTTTCCAATGTTACCACGTAGATACATAATCTCTCTTCAGTCCCATACATTGATGATGTAAACTCATCCACATACATTATATCATTATTCCTCCCAAACCACAACACAAGAGATGGAGGACTTACTTTTCTCCATAACGCAGGTATACGCACTAGTCCCATCTATCAAATGCCTTAGCAATTACTTTTTATATACTTTCATTTGATAACAATTAGCTATTCATTTGATAACAATTAGCTAAAATACCCTTTATAACCTTTTAGTTAACCTTTTGATAGTGTTATGTGCAGAGCTTAACAATAGCGCAGACTGTAACTTAAAACTAGAATTATGCAGGCTTCAGTAAGTTTTGAAAAGGGTTGACTAATATTAGCTGAAATCCACAGCAGATTTAAAAGCAAATTATTATAGACATATTTTAAAAATTTTAAATGCAACTATTCTAGTACCTATATTTCTTCTGATCAGATTCTTGTAAGTAGTTTGGATTTCCATCATTCAGGGCTGCCATAACAAAATGCATTACATTTTGCATGTATATATTTTATAGTTCAATAAGTCTTTATTAAAATTTTAGGTTTTACATAACAAGAATACACATTTGAAAAAAAGGTAAATAAAAAAATAATAAGAGAAAGAAAAAAACAAAATAAAAATAGAAATATAAGTGTAAGTATAAGAATAAGTATTGCATGTGTAGTATGCATGTGTATATTTTAATAATGCTTGTACAGTTGTACACGGGAAGTAAGTTTGGGGAATTGTTTTTACCATTCTGAACCCCCAGTACAAATTACAATGATGTGCATAACATGGCAGTAACAAAGTTTGAACAGTTGTACACAGAAAGATTTTGTAAAGAAAGAAAATCTCATTCACTCTGAACCCTTTATCTGGAATGGATTTTTTAAAAGTAATTTGTTAATTTGTTATTTGTTAACAAATCTTTTCAATCCTGGACCAGATCTTTTCCACCCACTGACGAGAGTGTATCCTAACCAGCCATAAGAGCTTTAATAAATCAGGGCCTATGTAGAGTTTTAAATCCTTACGCATTTATATTATTTCATCCTAATTTCTAAAGGGGCTTTTTTTTAAAGTTTTCTACTGTTCAGCTCCTCAAAGCAGCTTCTATCTAGGTGGTCCATGATAATAATCCAAAATAATGAAAAATGAAGGACACAACACATCCATAATTTCATATATATGAAACATTTAAAAGCAACACTAGCCGAATAAAAGAAAAGGGCAGTGGTGGCAAAAAAACAAACAAAAAACAAGCAACTCAAACCATTTACATAACAAGCAGTCTGAATATTTATTTCAGCATTCCATCTCAAGGTTGTTGATTGGGGACCCAAAAAACAAAAAAGGAGAACATAAACTTTGTGTATTAATTCCGAACCCTTATTTTCTTTTGAGGAAAAAGGAGAAAAACAGTCAGTGCATGCAGTTATTATTATTATTATTATTATTAATAATAAACAGGATTTATATAGCGCCAACATAGTACACAGCGCTGTACATTAAATAGGGGTTGCAAATGACAGACTAATACAGACAGTGACAAAGCAGGGGAGGACCCTGCCCTGAAGAGCTTACAATCTACTAGGTGGAGGGAATTTACACACAATAGGATGGGAGATATGTAGTGGTGGGAAGTAGTGATGGTTTCAAAAGACAGAAGAAGATGGGTAGGCAAGTTTGAAAAAATGGGGTTTGAGTGCTCTTTTAAATGAGCAGAAAGTATGCAGTCTTTGCTCCTCGGGCCATATCTGAAGAGGGGGTCCAGTCAGAAGAAGTATAAGCAGAATACGGGGGAGATGGATAAGCATCTGCCTTTTGTCCAAAGTTGGATGAGCAGTGTCCCACAACATAGAAGTGACTTTGGATAAGAAAGAAAGGCTTATTCTTAATTTTGGGTCTCCATTCACTTGCCAACAGTCACCGTTGCTGCGCCCATGAAGGACTAGCACTAACCAGTAGCACCACCACCATGGATGGGAGAATGTGGTCTAACATAAAGGCAGCATATTTTGTTTAGGAAGAGCTATCCACAGTAAAGGTGCGTACACACTTCCAATTTTTATCGTTCAAAACGAACGATCGATTGGGCAAAAATCGTTCGTAAAAAAAGTAACCAACGACGCCGACGAACGAGGAAAGTCGTTGGAAACGAACGACCGGACCGGCGGATCGGATTGGACGACGATCGTTGAACATCGTTCGTGTGTACGATCGTTCGTTGATCGTCCATGGTCTGAGCATGCGTGATGAACGAACGTCCGTTCACTTTCCTGTCGTGCACATAGTTCCTCTATCGCTCAAACGATCGTATCTATTGTGTGTACAATATCTACGAACGATCGTGTCGTTATCTCTATGTGCAGGATCGGTGCTATACGATCGTTCGTAGATATCGTGCAGGATCGTTCGTCGTTCGTTTTCCAACGATAATAATTGGAAGTGTGTACGTAGCTTTAGAATCCGCAAGTAGCTATTGGTCATGATGATCAATAACTTTGTAAGCTCCAATTTTGAACTCCTTTAGCCTCAAAATTAATAAAGACCCAATTATTATTGAGTTTCCAAGATGGACATGTGGTTGGGTTTTTACAGTATACTGGAAGTGCTCACCTATCCTGCTGCAAGCGTCTTATTGAAAAGGGTGTTTAGAACAGCTTAGAGGGTGGTGACAGACAGGAGCATACTGTCTACAGACAATGTCAACCAAATGACCTTTCTCAAAATGAATCAGGCTCAAATCTCTGATGACTTTTACATCACCCTGGTGGACTACATCTATTAGCTGCAGCACAGTTCTACTTGTGTAGAACTGAGCATATGTTTACTAAATTGGGAGCAGACTATCTGTCCTCTGCTGCTAATTTTATTTATGACTTCATAATACTCTCCTTACAGCACTTATGTATTCTGAAACAATTCTGATTATTAAACTATTGGTGCTGAGCTGTCCAGCAATCCCAGTTTTCCTAGCTTTCTTCTCATTCAAACCCACTATCCTCCCTTCTTTTTATTTCTATACCACCCAAAGCAATAGAAAAGCCCTTATTTATTAGGAATAGGAATGAACGATCGAGTTTTTAAAACTTGTTCTCGCTTACTGAAATTGTAACCGAGAACGGCTGGTGCAAATTCCCCAAATGTGATCGAACTTAAAAAAAGATTGCAGGCTCTGCTGATCAATGAATTCAGGGCCAGCTGCATTCTTTATCAGCTCAGTGTTTGATCCCCGGAACTAGAGGTTAAATGGGGACAAGTCTCCCTACTCAAAACCTCTAGTGCTCTCTGATTGGCTAAGGAAAGCTTTCCTCAGCCAATCAGAGAGCTCTAGAGGTTTTGAATGGGGAGACTTGTCCCCATTTAACCTCTAGTTCCAAGGACGCACACAGGATTTCCAGGGCTGCATGAACAAATGCAGCCCTGAGAATCCACTGTGATCCCGGGACACTAGAGGTTAATTAACCTTTAGTGCCTGGGGATCGCAAACAGGAGGATTCCCAGGGCTGCATGAACGAATGCCGGCGAACTCTCAATAGAGTTTCTCAACTGAGAGTTCATCTGCAGTTCAGTTCCCATGTTCAGATGAACTCTAAATGGAGAAACTCTATTCGCGGACCCATCGGAACTTTGAGGAAATTTTTGCGAGAATGCTAGAGGCTCATTCCTAGTTAGGAAGAACCCTGCAGGGCTATTTGGGGCTGCTATGAGAGCTGAATAATGTTTTAAAAAGACCCCTCCAAAGCCTGAGATCTAAATATAATTTTCATAAGAACTCCTCCAAAGCCTGGACATTTATTTCATTATTCTCATAAGATTATATTTGCTCTGGGTAAATTAAAATTATGAGATCCATAAATGCTGCAGGGAGCTGCCATCTTGGATGTAAAGTCAGCATATTATATATACTCTAAAGTTCATGTAAAGAGGTGAAGGCATTACAGACAGTAATCTAATCAGACAATGCCAGAAGAGTAGAGAGATGTGCAAACAGGAAAAAGGTTATGCAAAGGAATTGACTAGTTAACTTTTCAAATGTAAAGGGCAAGTAAAATAAAAACTATTTATGGAAAGGAAAAACAGTAATCAAGTGAAAAAGATTTTTCTCTGCTCCTGTCTTCCAATTTAAAGTTGATAAAAAGTCAAAGAACATGCCCTTGCAGCAGAGATGAGTGGTATGGTGGTATATTGGCATGCTTTTTATTGTTTATGTATATATGAAACAAGAAGCCCCTACGTATCTGAAAAAGACAAGAAGTAAAAAAAGGCCATGTCCTTAAAGTCAATAGATAGAGTTTTTGAACAAAAAGTTCAGAGTGGGACTTTCAGGGGTCATATATTTAAAACCAACAAATTTCATTTTATATAAAAAATATTTATAAACAACATATGATTCCATGAAAACAAATAAAAGCAAATTGTTTTTCACAGATTGTCGGAGAGTCTAAAGCCGCATACACACGTGCAATTCTTGTCATTGGAAAGGATCTTTCACAATCCATTCCAACATTAAGAACTGTACGATGCATGAACGAGTGCTGTACATACAGCAGCATTCTGCTCTATGGAGAGTTTCGCAGCAAAAGGGGGCAAGTACCAGCAGCTGTGTCCTACCCAAAGGATCAGGGGGCAGAGTGGTTACTCTTGGATCTTGAATTTTAATACACCTGAATTACTTTGATTGTCGCCATAAACAGCTTGACAGTGAAGTTCTTTTTTTGCCATCTCTTAAAGGGCATCATTCATCTTATAGAATGTCATATTTTGTATCAATATTGGAATTTAGTAGATAATGGGATATTACTTACACAGTCCCGTGGTATATTTTGCAGGTGTGTACGCAGCTTTAGATTTGAGCCTCCATCTAGGTACAATACCAGCAAGGCTCTGGACCTCTGAAGATTTTTATTTAGGCAGTTCCCCTGATGGAGTAACAACTGTAATCCAGTGTTGTCATCTTATCTTAAGTATTTCAGAGAAGACTACTAATGGCCATTGCACAAGCATGAAAGAGTTCCAGGGACAGAAAGCAAGTGGCTGAAATGGACTGCAAATGATCAACAGCACTGAGATATATAAAATTTGATTAACAAACAGTTTTTATTAGTTATTTTAGATGTGCAGGGCTTTCGCACACTAAAGCTACGTACACACGTCAAATTTTTCTCGTCCGATAATCGTCTCAGGGCAGATATCGGGCCAGAATCTGTGTGTACAGCCCGCATTGTTCATCGTCCGTGGATCCGTCCTGGCCTAACCACGGACAATGAACGACAAGTGATCCTAATGCAAGGGAAGGGGAAAAGCGCGCAGCAGGGTGCAGCTCCGTCGCCCTCCCCCTCCCCTCTCCATTAAGCAGGATGGTGCTGTATGTCCAGCACTCGTTCATGCATCGTGAGGTTCTTATCATTGGAAAGGATCATAAAAGTTCCTTTTCAATGACAAGAATTGCACGTGTGTACGCAGCTTAAGTGTGATCCAACTGGGTAATGCCAGGACAAGCCATTGGCACCCACAATGGAAAGGCTAAAGTGAACCCTTCAAGAGCTACGAACTACCTGAAGTGGAAATAAAATTACACTTTTAGGTTTGTATGATTAGGCAAATTATTATTGTAGAAAGGGACAGGCATTGTCCCTTCTGCAAAAGTACTACTTACCTGCCAGATCGCTCAGAGTTTCTGGCAAAAAGCTGAGCTGCAAGGGGACGAGAAACCCGGTATTCCAGGCTTTATTGCATGTGCCGAGATGATGGTATGGTTATGTCATGCTGGCACTGCCAATTAGGATGACCAAAGATCACCAGGGAGCAGAAGAATAGAAGGAAGATGGAAGCAGGGGCAGGTAAGTGTACAAGTGAGTTGGGTATGTTTAATTCAGCTTTAAGCAGCATTGGCTGATGATTCCTCCTTTTTGTACCCTGCTCATTCAAGGTGACTGTAACATCTGCTTACCCCTTGGTCCGGCCCTGGAGTAAAGAGTTACATATAGTTACATAGTTAGATTAAAAAAAGACGTAAATCCATCAGCTGAACCACTAGGGACATAAACACACTAGAAACCAGCATATGCCAGATAAAAGCATATATACATAGTTGATCCAAAGGAAAGCAAAAATCCCCTGATAAAGTATGGTTTATTTACTCCAACATTTACTCCTTAGAATCAAATCCAAGCTCCTGTGCTTTGCCTTCAAAAAACCCAACAGTTCGTGTCCCACTTACCTTTCTGACCTGATAGAAAAATACTCCCCCAATCGCTCCCTCCTCCAATGACCTACTAATAACTTCCTCACTCATAACCTCATCACACGCATGGCTCCAAGATGTTTCAGGAGCTGTCCCAACTCTCTGGAATGGTCTGCCTCGACATATTCGGCTTGCTCCTGCTCTCTGCACATTTAAAAAAGCACTCAAAACCCATCTTTTCAAACTTGCCTACCCATCTTCTTCTGTCTCTTGTATGCTACATTCCCCTCCTTCCCCTCCTTTTTCTTCTGTCTATTGTATGCTACATTCCCCTCCTTTTTAATTGTAAGCTCTTCTGGGCAGGGTACTTTCCTCCTGTTTAAATGTCTGTATCTGTCTGCCATTTGCTACCCCTATTTAATGTACAGCGCTGCGTAATATGTTGACGCTATATACACAGTGTTTATTATTAATAATATTAATATTAACAAGGGAAAAAATTCCTTCTTTTACTCTGCATAGTTAGCTTGTATGATGTAAACCTCATATAACATCTGCACTGTTTTATGTTATAGGCCTTGCATTATTCATAACCACACTTACAGCTTTTAATGATGCGGTGATTAGCCTGTGCTCTGGTTATATATGAGTTGCTCTGTGTACTAGCTCAGCTATGAAGGGTTGGATTTCAACATTAGCAGCACGACTTGTATCCCATAGTTCACATGCCTCACCGCAGTGTGCCAGCATGCCGCTACAGCTGTGCACCTAATGTTTATATTTTGTTTTGCAGCTTGAAATACCCTTTATAGGATAAAGCCTGGGCTAGGCAGGGAATATGTGTTTGGGTTTCAGCTATAAGAAAAACCTTCAAGATTCTCTGTTAATGCACTGCCTGTACTTGATGTAATGATGGTCATTTTAGGACTGGTTTATGTAAATGACTTTCTACAAGCTGTCTGTGATTTAATTACCTGAGTGGTCTTTTGATGACTATTGCCGTGGGTAAATCAGTGAGCTCTTTCAATATGTCACACATAGCAAAAAAGGTAACATATAGTTTGCCTATATGGGCCAAAAAGGGCCAAACTTCTAAAACTCTTTAAAATTGATAGCCATATTATTCTCCTGCTTCTGTCTTTAAAAAAACCTTGCTGAATCAAAGAGGTACAGAAGGTGAGCAAATTTTGATATGATATCTCTTGCAGATGATTTAATTGTGATTGATTTCCAATCTGACAACCAATTGAAACCAACCGGTCTGGTGGCCAAAGAACACCCAGCCAATAGAAACCAACTGATTATTCATATTTTCATAGCTAGATTGAACATTTTGGTAAAAACTCACCTGTGTACAGGGTCCAAGCACTTTTTAAAGGGATCAGTCGTTCAAGTGCAAAACTGGCTGAAGATCTGCTTTTGTCTAGCAGCTCTAGGGTTTATGTAGATGGACAAATGAAGCTTGCTTGCAGGTATTTTCAAGTAGAATGTGAGCTCAGTTTGGGTTGGTTTTGAGATCCATTGGAGGTGCTTCTAACCTGCTTATTAACCGCATTGAGCCGCTTCAAGTTGCTTGGCGTTCCCCTTGACTTGTAATAAGAGTAAAATATTCCTGACACAAATAAATACCCTTATATAGCCCATGTATATGATATGACCATAGCCCTCAATGGTATATTTAATCAGATGGGTTGAATAAACATTTCTTAACTAATATCTTTGTCTCTATTATGGCAAAGACAACCTTACAAGTCTTTGGACGCTCCCCGTAGATTTGAGTGAGGTGCGTTGATCTGAGTCCCAGGTAAGATGGATAGCTCCTGCTAAATTCTATGAGCAGACATATACTTGCCGTTTTCAGGTTACAGACATTGGATGACCACCAACCTCTGAATGAGGGCACTCAAAATGTTTATTTTTATGTATACCAAAACTAAACTAAAATATAGTGAAAATATAAATGTACCCCATTAATGTAATGGTAACATACAGTAAAAACTAATCAAAAAAATATATCACAATGAACAGCAGAACAATGTCTGTTCCATCAGATCAGAAAATGATGGTAAAATTGGTCAAAAGACAAACAAATTGATCAGAACCCAAAGGAGAAAGTTTTTTAGCACATCCTACCCAGCATATCCCAACCTTGTCATGAAATCAGTTGTCACTAATATAAGAACAGTCAAAGGAGTCACATCTTTACTACACAGATTGGTGATCCTTCTCCAAGTTGCAGTTGGTTCATTATAATAGCCTAGTATAGGGGTTAGTAATTCTCTGTTTTGGATCAACAGGATCACAGCATCCAGAATCATCAAAAATAGAGATCCCCCCCACTGGCAACTGAGGCCAATTGTCAAAGGAGGAGGACCAAAGAAAAAACTATTCTTTAAAGAAGAACCTCAGATGATGGATCCAAATTGTGGTGGCCATTCCAATGTGGTGGCCATACTTCGACCTCAGGTCAACTTAAGGAAAATCAAATGACCAGACTGAATTGTCTATGGCTTTGTTCACACTGGTGGTGAGGTTATGGTGCATTTACCACTTCCTCATGCCAGGGAACGACTACCTTTTGGGAGACACTACATAAAGTGTCTCCTGGATGCAGCTCCAAAAAGAAATGACTAGGGGCTTCAGTAAGTAGTACTAGTGCCACTCACTTCCACTGGTTATCAAATGTGCAGATGCTGATTCTTTAAAAACCATCAGTGCAGTGCAAGTGACCAAACGCCTGGCAAGATGCCAGCTACAAGGAGCTGTGTAGGATCACATTTTCACCATAGATTCTTTGAGACAAAGTGGGCACTGTGGTTTTATACTCAGCAAGCGATACAAACTAGCCCTATTGATAAAATATTATTAAGTTGTTAGACTAAGCATTTGACATCTATGGACACCATAACAATTTATGAGTGAGCTGGCACACACTGGTATGTATCATGGACAACGTTACAAGAATTGGTAATGACCCCTATTAGTTATCACAGCATTCCACCTTTTAGAGATTGTATTTCAAAGGGGTTTTTGTTACTTGACAAGGCCAGCAATAAAGTTATTTTCAAGGCCTGCCTGTTCTGTCTACTCATCATTCATGGGTCATTTGGAATTTTCTATCCAAGGTTATCTTTAAATCCACTGATACAGCGGGGGTAAAGCTTGGTACAGACATCAGATGGACATGAGATGATCGATGCTGGAAACAATCTTTCATGATCATCTCCAGTGACAGGTGAACCTACGTGCCCAGTACACACAGCAGTGTTGATGAGCGACATCCAAAGATTACTGTACACTTGTCAGGTGAGAATCATCTGACATGAGTACGTAGCTTTAGTAAGGATATCGTAGATCCTTACTTTTAGAAACGAATGAGCCGAGGTTCCTAGAGGTACTGAATATCATTTATGTATTTTGAGAAATGAAGGGTCACTAGAGAGTCTGTTCTTTAAAATTGTGCTTAATGCTTTACTTGCTATCGGACACCAAAATAAAAGAAGGGAAAAATATTGTACCAATATGTACTAATACTGTATAGGTACCATATGCCCTTTTTGATCTATTGGTTAATATTTATTCTAGTATTCAATATCTAATTACAAAGTTGTTTTGTTATTTGTATGTTTGAAAATGATATAATTTAGATTCAATATGATTAAGACGTAATGATACAAGTACAACTCTCGCATTACCTTAATACTTGCAACAGCATTACATTGTTATGAACTTCATATATGTTTGTATGTTCTTTTGTGTTAGTGTATATATGAGTTCTCTCCATCCCCTGAGGAAGCCTAACCGGCGAAACACGTCAGGACTTGAGACCCAGTTTACCTGCTTTGTATACTTGTTTTCTCTTTTTTTCTCTATTTAGAACCAAAACGTTGATACATGGTTGATATTTATTTAGCATCAGCTAAATGCTAAATGCATCAGCACCAAGCCCATGAGAAAGTGTGCAGCCAGTACCACATTGCATGAATATTTGTATTGTTTATCAGTTTGATTCACTATTATTTGTTCACATAATCACATCTAAAACTTTTTTTCCCTCAAAGAAACTCCTACTATTTCCTCCTTCTTTTTTATTCTTCCTTATTTAAACCATTTAGGGGTAGGCATGATCTTTAAATAGGACTGTAAGCACCCACCCTTGTTTATTTGCTTTACCTGTGCTAAAGAGTGAGAAGCAGAACTAAGCTAAGTAGTAAAACAGAAAATAATAGTCAAATTAAGAAATAAAGATGTTATCACTTAAGGTTTAGATTTATAGTAAAATATGTTTTTATAATAGCATTAAAGGATTAATGTGCTGTATTATGATTTGACAAAACATTCCTTGACAAAAAAATCACTGACTGATGATTCTGATGAAACTCTCCAGAGCTGTATAAAAGCCAGAATGTAATTTAAACCAGGCAGGAGATTGATGTTCGTCATCTGCGCCTCAGCAACAGAATTCAATCAAGTAAGAACCATGAAGTTTACAGGTTGTTACTAATAAATCATTGAGCTGAGGATAGCTTTTCCAAGAAAACATTACTGAGTGTGTTCTACTGTACGTACATAACATTCACCGTAGCACATGTTAACAGACATGTGGGAGATCAGCTATATGACATGAAAGAATGCAGGGACTTTAGATGCCATTTATTTATTTTATTATACAAAAAATGTGTAAAAAGTAAACTTTTCAAAGGGACAGATAAAGCATAAATAAAGGCAATAACAAACCTAATTGCATTACTTGTTTACCAGGCCACACATTTTTGTTCAGCAAAAATATCAATGAGAAGGACGAGACAAGGGGGCTAATTTATTAAAGCTCTCTAAGGCTGCAAATGGTACACTTTCTTCAGTGAACCTGGGTGATCCAGAAAACCTGAAATGCATCTGGTCCAAGATTAAAAACTTTTACTAAAAAATAGCAAATTACTTAGCCTAAAGAAATCCATAGCATGTTTGCTGGATCACCAGGTTCACTGATTAAAGTGTATCTTGCCCAGCCATAGAGAGCTTTAATGAATCAGGCCTAAACAGTTTAACATTGACAGGAGGCTCATTTAGATTTTTCCCAAAATGAAAAAGAAACGTTGCTGTAGCTGCTTAAAAAACTGGAGTTAGTTTTTATTTTTTTCATTTAGGGTCAATGTAAATCAGAGGTAGGAAAACTCCGGCCTATAGGTGGGATACAGCCTAGCCAGTATTCCAGTCTGACCTAATACCCCCCTAGTTATTTATTGTTGGATCCGACCTAATTGAATTGTTGCATCATCGCGAGTTCCCGCAATATCATCGAGGTCCAGCACAGTAACCCCAATTACTATGTCTAAAGGTTGACCTTGAACGTCTTGTCTTCCACCCTGAATGGACTGACGAATTATTCTTTGTCCAATGCAGCAACAAAGCCCTGTGTTTAGTGTGCAACGACACCAACAGCACTTTCAAGTGGTCGAATCTCAAGGGGCATTTCGATACCAAGCACGCGCACACGTACAGACACTACACTGCTGATGAGCGGAGTCTGCTCGCTTGCAGTCACGGTTGGAAAAAACCTTTCCTTGGACACCTTGTTTCTTCTGGCCTAGTGTGCCTTCCTGACCTCCTGAAATGGCCTAATAGTCCAAAAAGTTTGCCGACCCCTGATGTAAAACTACCAGTTCATCTGATATTTCCCTCTCTGCTGTTGGGCTGTTTTCCTTAAACCTTATATAGGCATCAGATGATTGTAGCTGGAAATGATCTTTCGCAATTGTTTCCAAGAACAGATTGTACGCACATTCTGTTGTATAGAGAGGGGAAGATGAGCAGGCGGTACCCCGTCCTACTCCTATATAAAGGAGTGCACAGTGGTTGTTCCTGATCAGTTCTGCTGTACACATATCAGATTTGCACCAAAGAAGAGCAGGTCTATTTGTCTCAGGCGAGAATCATCCGCCATGTGTACAGAGCTTACATTTTGGTGCTTACTTGAATGCACACTCCTTGCTGCAGCGTAGCTTTAGTCAGTTAGTTTGCCACTGGCAAGCTTACCAGGGTAAAAAGCATAAAAAAAGCCAGCATACTAAATAATTAGTGAGCTGCATTATATTACATTATGGTTCTTGGGTTTAGATCTGTTTAATCTTTGTTTGGTCACCAATTTGGTTTTTGGATATTTGTACTTGCATATGTTATCCTACTATCAAAAATTCCCTGAAGAAGCGGTTGTATCTGTGAAATGCGCCGAGACTTACTAAAATAATAGTATTTTATTTTATATATTGTATGATGTCTGAGGCCTTTTGTTTGGGCCTTATGCTTTTATCAATGTACATGGAATGTTTAATATTGTTTTGTACACTAAATAAAAATATTGATTTTTTTTCTGTTCTGTTCTACAGTGTTTAACTTTGTCTACTAAAATATTTTTCTTTACATTTAAAAAATTTTAGGAAAAAGTTTCAAGAGCTCATTTCGCATAAAGGACCCCACAAAAATGTAATTCATAGCAGTCATTAGGTGTGATGGCTGCATTAGATTTTTTTTCAGGCTAAGAACATTTGCAGCATTCCTGTCACTTCCTGTAGAAGAAAGCGCTAGGAACATGATATTATTTCTGTAAACTACTTGTCCCACCAATCCACCAAAGGCAGACATGTTTGAAATCCTGTTAGTGTGAAAATTATAGTGGTGGCTCCTATAGGTATAGGGAAAAAAAACATATTGTGTTATTTGCAGGATTACCAGGTGAAAATAAAGGGAATAGGAATGCGGTTATCACATAGTGACTGGTAAGCTGCAATATATCACAATTTTATTTTGGGGTTCAGATAGGCTTTAAAATGCTTTTTAGTTGAGCAGGGGCAGTAGAAACAGAGGTTGTACAGGTGACACAAAATGGTTACCTTTGCCACACACAAGCCCTGGACCTGCATCATCCTACCCCCACCTTTGTACATTGTTGGTGGAGCAGTGTTATAAAGGGAATGTTTTCAGATAAACATGTAAAGGGGACAGAGAGATCCAAATATTGTGTTTTAATGTTCCACAATGATTTGCTGTGCTGCGCAATATTTGTGTGTACAATATCTCACAATAAATGTCTGTGGGATTTATTTACTAAGGGAGTAATTCATATGTCATTAAATATCTTGCACCTTGCATATGATTGGGTACTCAAAACAAAGTAAAGGTCGATCTGTTTATTAAAATACACTTTGCACTGTGAACACTGATTTTGATAACAGAACATCTACTCCTTTAATCCGTAGTGACGCATGTGCAAATATTTCTACCCTATGTTCTGTTCTGTGAATATTTTTAAGATGCAAAATGTAGGTAAGTATACACCTGGGACATGGGGTGCATTGGCTTACTTTAGATTTGCGATTAAGCAGATTGAGAATTGCTCTTTTTGTGTAAGGCTGTGTACACGTAAAGCTACGTACACACGTCAAATATCGGCGAGAATCTGGCATGTGTACAGCCCGCGTCGTTCATCCTCCGTGGATCCGTCCTGGCGGATCCATGAATGATGAATGACGAGCGATACTAATGCAAGGGAAGGGGGAGAGCGCACAACGAGGTGGCGCTCCGTCGCTCTCCCCCTCCTCTCTCCATAGAGCAGAACAGTGCTTTATGTACAGCACTCGTTCATGCATCGTGCGGTTCTTATCGTTGAAAAGGATCGTGAAAGATCCTTTCCAACGACAAGAATTGCACGTGTAATATGTTGGCGCTATATAAATCCTGTTTAATAATAATAATAAAAAATGACAATAGACTGAAAGATGCACAAAAAAGCACTATACATACAGCTCCATTCTGCTTTATGGAGAGGGGAGGGTGGAGAATGAGCGAGCAGCACCCCGCTGCGTTCTCTTGTATTGTGATCATTCATCATTCAAGGATCCGCCAGAGCAGATCCACGAATGAAGAAGCACGGCCGTTGTGCACACGTCAGTTTCTCGTCCAATACTAACCCTGTAGCAATAATCGGACGAGAATCATCTGAGTGTACATGGCCTAAAGCTGCGTACACACTTCCAATTTTTATCGTTGGAAACGAACGACGAACGAACGACCGATTGGCCAAAAATCGTTCGTAAAAAAAGTAACCAACGACGCCGACGAACGAGGATAGTCGTTGGAAATGAACGACCGGACCGGCGGATCGGATTGGACGACGATCGTTGACCATCTATCGTGTGTACGGTCGTTCAGTGATCGTCCATGGTCTGAGCATGCGCAGTGAACGAACGTTCGCTCACTTCCTGTGGTGCACGTCACTTCCTGTATCGTTCAAACGATCGCATCTATCGTGTGTACAATATCTTTGAACGATCGTGTCGTTATCTGTAGGTACAGGATCGGTGCCATACGATCGTTCGCAGATATCGTGCAGGATCGTTCGTCGTTTGTTTACCAACGAAAAAAATTGGAAGTGTGTACGTAGCTTAAGTGTACTTAAAGTACTAAACATGCCCACACAATCACAAATGTTAGTCCTTTCACACTTTCCACATTTTATTTGTGCTACAACCCCTGATTATCACACAATAAAAATAGTTACTAATAAAAACTTTCAAGCTGTTTACACAAGAATGTTTTGTTACAGAGCAGTGTATTGTGGTATTTAAAAATGTTGCTTGCAGTATGTTTAGATCATTTTGGTAAAAATATGTGTTACATTATCTCCCCTCCTTTTGTGTGATACTTCCCCCACCTCTTCGATTGCAAGCTCTTCTGGTCAGGGTCCTCTCCTGCTCTTGTGTCACTGTCTGTATCTGTCTGTCATTTGCAAACCCCATTTAATGTACAGCGCTGCGTAATATGTTGGTGCTATATAAATTGTGTTTATTATTAATAATAACAATAATAATAATACAAAAAATTATAATCAAAAGACAACATGAAAAATGTAGTATGCATTTAATGCTTTATTCAAGCCACATGATCATATTTTACAGAAACCTTCGGGAACAAATGAAAAAGCACACAAATGCATTTAAACTGTGCCCTGCATTATTTTACATTTTAACACAAAAACACATTATACTCTTGAAGGAAAGCATGTGTTTTCTAACATGAAGGTGTGAAGGAGTCTTTAGTTTTTAGATGATGGAACTGTTACTGTGGCCAGCAAAGACACTTTGTTTCTCTGTTACCAGGGATAAACAAAAAACACAGTAACACAGTGTTAAAGAAGAATGTAATTACCAGGAGCCAACCACATGTTATTCAATGTACAAGAAGATTAAAATATCAGCAGAGACTGGGGACAATTTAAGGGCCCATTCATACTCTGCAGGAACATATGCAAAAAAGTGCAGCTCATTGGTATGCTGCATACCACCCATTGTGCAATGAGATGCCATGTGTTTTTTATGGCATTCTATTCTATACCATGTTGTGGTGTGCTCCTAAAACAAAAGTGCCCCACTGTGGGGCATTGGTCACCCAATTCAATGACATAAACATGTGAACGTACACATAATAGGGCCAAAAAAAGCAAAAATAAAATATACTGCTCCCCAAAAGGTTTCTGAACAGTTGGAGTTTTTTTTTTTTTCCTATTTGTAGGTAACCATTAAAAAAAATTTGAGAAATAGAGAATGACTAAGTGTTTTAGATAACTGATTTGATGGGAATTATGACTGAGGGTGCGGAATCGGTGTGTTTGCATACCTAAATAATTTATGAATAATTAATGTTACTATTTCCCATCTTTTTGGGAAGTACAGAAAAACACAACCTTCTTGGTATAAGATAAGCATTCTCTTGCCAGTGATTTGATATAAACACTTTCTGTTCATATGCGTATAGGTGGATTATAGGTGCTTTTTCTTATGTAAAGAAGAGTGTAGGTGGGTTTACCATGTGCAATTATTGTCTACAATTTTTGGTTACAAATTTTTCTGCATACCGTATTTAACAAATATGCCTATAGACCATGCAATAAAACATTTATTCTCTATCCTATTGTATCACGGCATGCATAAACACAACAAAGAAATCAGATATTTAGGCAATGAATATGTCCTTCAAATATAAAATTTTGGTCAGCTTACACTTTTGTCTAAAGCCCCATACAGACGTCAGAGAATTGTCCCTGGAAATAATATTTCATGAACGTTTCCAATGACAGATGAACAAATGAGCACTGTACACATACTGCTGTTCTGTTCTATGGGAAGGGGAGGTTGAGAATTTGGCACCCCGCTGTGCTCTCCTTCATTGAAAAGCACAGTGATCGATACTGATCGGTTGTTCATGAATCTGTCATCAGGGGACTGCGGTACGCAATTTAGATTTTTTAAAGATTAGTCATGCTCTCAGGTGATGATTATCTGACATTTGTACATAGCTTTAGTGACACTTGCACCAGTCTAGGTCTGTTGGTAAGCAACCTACTTCTATAGACATGTGAGACAAAAATATATAAATCCACAAAAGCCACAATTGTATCCAGAACCATATAACGCTGAGGTCATGCCATTAGAATCGCAGCCTTAAACATGGGGTACGTCTAAAATGCTTGTGTAGCCCAGAGACGTTACCGCAAAAGTAGCCTTATAGTTACAAAAGTCGTATGATTATGTAGCACTCATTGTCGTAGGAGCAGCTATTTGTACCCGGGTTCTTTCTGGTACGGTGACTCCAGAAACTCACACAGGCTCACAGAATTGTTCTTGTGTAGTTTTATTATAAAAGTCCAACACACACAGAAGAAAGGTTAGGAGTAGTAGAACAATACAATAGACAGTTCAACTCTGGCATGCAAAGTCCCAACACACTAGGTAGTAGTAAGCAGGTCCAAACGCAATACTGATACCTCCAAAGAAAAATAAGAATCTAGCCTAAACTTTTCCAGTCCAGTGGGATTCTATCATTTGTTTGTAGCTTCCAGCCCTAATCTAGCCACAGACCCTCAGGGCCGAGTGCCCTGATTTTCCACGCTCTCAGCACTCCATGATTCCTGGATGGTTTACCCCTAGTAAACCAGTTATTCCATATTTAAACACATGAAAGTTACCCACCCAACAAATTGCACCAAAATAGCCCACCGGCCACAAAGTAACCTTTGGTTGTAGGATTTTACCTATGCCCACACAGATACCATTGATGCTGCAACAGGCATTCAACTATCACTCTCTAGTTCTAGTATTATCTAGAAACCCTAAACTCTTTAAAGCAGGACTAAATCCAATATGCTCTCTTGTTTCATCACAGGGCACTGTAATCTTCTACCTACCTCTTTACATCATACCTCTACTCTACATCATACCTCTTTACACCTACCTCTACTATCCTCACCCATTTTGATTGGCCAAGCCAAAACGGGATTGCCAGTGATCAGGTAAATAACATGGGTTATTGCAGAAGGGACATCGCATGTCCTTTTTTCCTTAATGACCTACCTCATTAAACTTTTTTAAAAATAAAACTTTAGTTCCACTTTAACACTTAAGGTGACGCTGTCTTGCTAAAGGGGCATTACAAGTATGAGCAGATTTCCATGTGGGTCCAGCAGATTAGAGTATGTCATTTTCTGTTCTGGGTGTACTGACAACCTTTAAAAGGAACTGTATTCCTGGAATAAATTGGTACTGGACAAATCCCCGGGAAGGCCTCATTTCTTGGAAACCAGGAACATTGTACTGATCGGCATGCACAAACATTCCTTTTGTAAATGTTCTTAAGCATCCTTCTCAGACACTGCAATGATGTGCCTGTAGATTTCTTTGAATATTCACAACACAGGAGTTGCAATGAAAAGTGAATAAATAAAATTACTCTGCAAGCATTCTGACCTACAAAAGTACTCAGTATTATAGGTGTTGCTCTAGATTACAATGTCTTCCTTTCAGCCTTGCTTTTTTTCCTTTTCACTTTCAGACAGTTGCATCAGAAAAACAGATTATTGCACATATCTGCCAGCATGCTCTGATAAACATTGAGCAACCGGTATTTACACTAAATATACTTCCCTCTGCCATACATCCTGTTCTCACATTTCTGCTCATAGGCAACTCCTGAAAGGCAACTGGAAAAAACAGCACACATATAAAGAGATGATCCTCATTGGACAGTAGTATAGTATTTGGACATTTGTATTGGTGATATAGTAGCTGATTTACTAAAGTAAATGATCAACAGCATGGACAGATTTTTGGGGTTCTTAGTGGTCTTGCATGTGGGTGGGTGAAAAGTCACATTGCAATCCATAACCCAATGGAGAAGATTATAAACTAATGTTTAATGTGAATGGCATGGTGCTAAATTGCTCATTTTTCCTTCTGTTCCTATAGGTGCTTTAGGTAATGTGCATAATTTCTGGTGATTTCTTTTTTAAAAGTGCACACTATAATCAAAATGTTTAATTCTTCTCCAGCCACTCTTGACACTAATTTTGTTCCTCCATAATGTTACGTTGACTCAACATTCTTCAGCACCAGTCACCTCTGGGTGTCCTGGAAGCCAAATGATGGGTGCTGTTGTTCCATCCCCTGACCCCTCAATACAGTGACATTGGGGCTGGTGAATAGAACTACAGGGCACATCAGGGAGACCAAGCATGGAATACAACTGGAAGTATCAGATGCATTAAATTTTATTTTAGCCACCACAGCTGTGCAACAGATAAAAGATGGGCAAAGATAGTGATAAGACAGGTAGGTATATACTACATCTCTTTACAAGGTTCATGTTTTGAATATAAATTTTAGTAATTGGGTGATCAGTTTTTTGAGCAAAACAAATGTGATCTAAAAAACTCTGCATAGGAAAACAGGCAGTACATGTCATTTTTAAATGAAATCTGCGTTACAAACACTATGGAGTTTGCAGTTTAAAATGCTGGCTGTTGTCAGGGTGTGGGCTAGATAACCTTCCTTAATTTCTATAGAACTAGCGCTGATAAACCCGTACCTAGGTCTTGTTCCTGCAGTGAACTGAGGGGACAGCTTCTGTTACTCCATATGGGAAAATGCAGATGTAAGCAGCTGGTGCCTTTGGGTTCCATGCCAATATAGAAAATACAAATCAGATGGCATCCTATGTGCTTATTAAAATACTTGACCAAGCAATCAAAGGGAAAGGGTGTCCAATGCTAACCTTGCTTACAGCTTGCAGGTGTGTGTCTTGGCCTGGGTCGTTATGCCATATGGATAGTTCCCAATTGATCTCATTACTTACAAATTTTGTACACTGTCCTATGGTGTCTGTGCCCAGAAGCTGCCCTAAAGAATGGCAGTGAGCACTGAGTCTTTGTGTTTCACCACCTAACATTGTATGCTGTGCTGGCACTGACCTTTGTACAGAGTGATCTTCTGTAATCACAATACTCCCATCAACAAAAGTAGAGCTGCAGCTACGAGAGTGCAATTAAGTAACCACTAAAGCAAAAGCTTCATCTCATGTCAAATAAAACATGTCGGGTGAAAATCTGACAAAAGTACAGAGGTCTCCCAACAACGTTCATCAATCCGTCGCAGTGATTAGTAATGACCGCTGCGCAAGCCTATGGAGGAGCGCACAGCCAAACACCACTCAGTCATGTCCCCTCCCCTCTCTATAGACCAGAATTGTGCTGTGTGTACAGTGCTCATTCATTCATCTGTCATTGGAAATGATAATGAAAGATCCTTCTAGTGACACTAATCTGACATTCATTGGACTTCTGTACAAAGCATTATTTTTGCTTCTATTAGCAAAATTGATATGAAACTTATTTCCTACACTTGATACCAATGATTTCAGATTTATTTACTCCCACTGTCAGCAATAATTTAGGGGGTTTATTTTATTGCACTGTCACTATAATGACCATTGTTTCCTCCCACTGACAACAGTGATAGGGCTACAATTGTAGGGAATGTGCTACTCCTAATAACTCCAATGGTGGAACCTTTTTATACTCCCATGGACACAATATGACACAATCTTTCCTGCTTGTAATGTTTTGAAAATTAGGTTTAAATATTATTACTATTATTATTATTATTATTATTATTATTAATAAACAGAATTTATATCATGAATTTCATTGTATCATATGTACACCAAAACATTACGCAGTACTGTACAATAAATAGGGGTTGCAAATGGCAGATAGATACAATCAGTGACACAGGTGGAGGAGAAGACCCTTCCCCAAAGAGCTTACATTCTAGGAGGTTTATTTACACTCTTCATTATAGATTACTGACACCAGTGACTATTTTAACTCACTGACACCATTGATGTGACTTTACTGACACCACTCATTTTATTCTCACTGATTCCAACCATTAGAGCTTATAAGTGCAACGCCCTTTTTTAAAAAAAAATAAAAATAAAAAGGTGCTGCACCTCCCCCTAATTCTGAATTCATTATGAATGGGAGCACAAAGCCTCCTGGGATACTTACATCACGCATTTCGGGGGGTTCTTGGGTGCCCCTTCTGCGCATGCCCCAGCATCTTGGGCATGCACAGATGGAGCCTTTTCATGAAAGGAGAAAAATTTGCGCATGCGTGAGATCTGCAATTTTTTTTCCAACCTATGTCACCCGATCTTGCGCCTGGGTTGGGTGAAGTAGGAAGGAGAACCCAGGGGAAGAGGCAAAGATGGTGGCGCC
>NC_092862.1:24395080-24398358 GCF_032062135.1 Pyxicephalus adspersus
CATGTTGCAGTTCTGCTCTCCTGTCACGCAGGCTGCAATGTGCCCACCCTTATCAGCAGTGGGTGAGGGGTCCCTATCAGTGTTTTCCCCACATATCCTTTGTAAACAAACATGGAACCAGCCAGCTCGCAGTGCTGTGTTCCTGCTATAGATAACATTGTGCATGCGGCTGCCCCAGGTTACAGGCAGGTCACACACAGCCACGCCCCTACCCCCGCCGCGTGCTTTGTGTCTTTGAATTGCGGCGACGCCACGCCCCCTCACCAGGCACCCACTGACTGACAGACACACCAAAACAAGGTGACGTAACTAACGTACGAGCAGCTTCAAAAACAGAAGGGGCGGGGGCAAAGTCTGAGAAAGACAAAGGGGGGTAACTCAGAATGGTTCAGTCCTGATATGTAAGAAGTTTCATCAGTTATCATCTAAAGCATAGGACGTTTCTAAAGACTACAAGAACCTATATTGTTGCCAATAATAATGGGGGGATGTGTTATAGAAAAGTAGGAAATGAATTAGCGACGTTTTAGATTAGACTTCCCCTTCTTTAAAAAAGTGGTACGGTCGAAACAATCACTACGTCACCCATTGTTTACAAACCCAGCAGCAGGGCCGGTGGAAGCCGGGCGGTGGTGCGTCACACGGTGGCTTTGCTCGGTCTCAGCATGCCGTGCCGCAAGGAGAGTTTCCTGCTGCTGGAGCAGTCGGTGACGGTGGGCTCCAAGGAGGTGGACACCTTGGTAGCCCGTATCGGGGAAGCCCTGCAGCTGAATGCCCACAGAGCCCCGACTTCCTGCAGCATGGCGTACGGAGGGGCTCTGAAACCAGCCGCCGTCCCCCGGCCTACCGCCATGTGCGCGTGTGTCAGGGGAAGGACTACGCCGTACCCGGTGTGCACCCCCAGAGCAGCTGGACGCTGCCACCACCAGCCGGCCGGGGCCAGGCACTGTCCGGGCGGGAGTAAGCAGCTGTGCGGCCGGGGATGGATGCGAAGGAAACACGAGGAGGATGAGGAGGACCCCCACCAGCTGCTGCAGGAGCTCCTTCTGTCCGGTAACCTCATCAAGGAGGCGGTCAGGAGGTTACACCTAGCAGGGGAGAGTGACGGTTCACCGGAGGACTCGGTGCATTGCAGTGTGGCAGAGCCCACCGAGACCACCGTGCAATGACAGCTGGGACACCGAGCAGAGGAATTCACCCTGCAGAGACTACACCGAGGTCTCTGCCATTCACCGACCAGGGGTCTCCACCATTCATCGACACCATTGATCCAAGGTCTTTGCCATTCACCAATCCAAGGTCTCCACAAATTCACCGACATCATTGATTTGAGGGCTCCCCATTCACCAGTCCAAGGTCTCTGCCATTCACTGGCACCATTGATCAATAGTCTCCACCATTTGGGTGATCAGAAGACTCCAGCAATGGCAGCCTCCTTGAATCCTGCATGATGGCGGTCAGAGGTCTCCACCATTCAGTATCACCAATGATCAGAGGTCTCCACCATTCACTGACACCATTTATCAGAGATTTCCACCATTCATTGATCAGAAAACCCTGCCAATCAATGACAACACTGATCAGAGGACTCCCCCATTCAGTGCCAATGTCAAGCCAACATCACTCTGCAGTGGCAGCTTCCAATGTTTCAACCAATTTTCCACCCTTCACTGTCTGCCTCCAGTCATCATCCCTGCAGGGAAATCGATGATCAGAAGGTGCCATCATTTGGTGACAATATCTAACAGACCTCCCTGTCTCCATCTATTTGTATTTTGCAGTGGCAGCCTCCGGTAGTCATCACTGTGCAGTGAGATCAGTTGTCGGAGGATTCCACCATTCATTGACAACCTTCATCACTGTGCAGTGAGAGTCGGTATCCGAGGGCTTCACCATTCGCTGATCTCCACCAGCAGATGTTATCCATGACCACTGGTAGCCTCTATCACATGGTGTCCAGAAGACAGCAAATATCAAAGAACCCCAGTGTGCAGTGACCTGGAAGATCTCCATGCAGCATAGCTATGACTGTATGCGCCAAGATAGCCCACCCTGCATCATTATAGTCCCACAGATCAGCATATGATGGCAGTCTGCATCAACGGAGACATTCTTTGGTTTGTCAGACAACGGTTAAGTGACCACCTAACAACAATGTTGACGCTATCAGTCTTCAGTTCACATACACCCCACATACAGCTTTGCATTTGTTCCAGCAATAATGTGGCGTTGGACAAACCTATTTCCCAGGTCGTGTTTTTACTGTGCAGTTGATAATGACAAGCTAAATGATAGATGAATATGGTGGCGTTGCGTTTCATTCATTTCTAGTGACACGTCTCCTGTCATCATTTTTCTATGAATTGAACGTCCCATCCTCTCATTTTTGAAATACCAACGATCATTCATCGAGCAGCCGGTGTGCACTGGATTGCCTGCAGAGAGGAGCCTTGTGACTGCTTATAAAAGGGACTTTGTAGCGTTGTTCCTTCAACCAAAATAACTCCAGATATTGATACTGATACTGCGATTTTGAGCCAAGAGGATCATGTTTTTGGCGTTCATCAACATAATGACGCAGATGTTTTCACTATTGCCAGCCACAAAAATGTTTTTGTAAAAGTCACCAACCATGCGTTTTGGACCACCCTACCCAAATGGTGGCTGTGTGTCCATTTGCATTCTGGTTTTTGGAGGTGTCAGGCAACAAGGCTGTGAAACCTCAGGGACAAATGGTCATGGTTATCTACTACAAATTACAAACAAGACTAGTTTTATGTGCAATTCATCAAACGAGCCAGTGGCATGCCATGAAGTTTGTACCTGTTGTTTAGTTCACCTTTTTCCTCCTATGTGGTTTTTTTTTTTTTATTATACTTGAATTGATTCACTCAGCTTGAACCTCCCTTAGGGCCTCCAGTTTAAACAACAGGCATGCATTTTTTTTCTAATATTTGTTTTGTGATCTTGAAAAAGAAACCAAGTTTGTTGAATTTAGTTTTGCCTAGGACGCACAGACTACACGCACCACTACAGAGTTGGTAAATCATGTTAAATGATCCCAAAGGATTCTGTGTGGGACGTGTAAATGTTTTTCCTTATTTGGTATTACGTAATTGTTCTCGGCTTCTTGTTTACAGCTTGCAAGAGGAGATTGGTGTGTGCTTGTGTTATTATTGTTTGCCTGGCATAGCTTGCTGGCTTTACTTACTGAAGGTCAATCCTTGCTTGTTCAGTTGCACAGCCAAGCAAACCCTTTATAATTTTTTTTTTTTTTT
>NC_092862.1:24398771-24513695 GCF_032062135.1 Pyxicephalus adspersus
TTTTATTTCAGTGTTAGGGGAGTAAAAGGAGTTTGAATACAGAACCATCCCAGCTTCCACCATCCAAGTTTTTTCCTTATGCAACACCAGGCTGGTTCTATGTTTATAAGATGAACCAGCCTAAGAATTTTTTAACGAAACACATTGCACAGATCACCGGCTGTTTAATCCTCGGTGCCAGATTTCTTGAAAGGAATGCAACTAGATCCATCCAGTGACAGTGTTTTTAAATGTGTTTGTGCTCATCAATGTAGATGGCTTGGGGTTGGTACTGCAGAAGAGACATGTATATTAATTCATAATCTGCTAGCTGATATGCTTCTTCAGAAAATACGAACCATGGCTGTGAAAAGAGGGGATTTATGTATCTCTATGATTTTCTACAGAAAGATGTTCAATGTACGTGTGAGGGACCTAAACTCCTAACTATTGGTGCTGTACTCATGGTCCTTAAATACAGTGTGAAAGGTCAAGGCTATGAGTATGTAGCTGACTTATTTTATGCTGAAGAGTGTTTCTGATTTTGACTTGGTGGTGCTGATTTATCAAAACTTTTGATTATAGCAACCAGTTAAGTTTAAAGAGCCTGGTTGGCATGGGAAGTGATTCTACTTTTCTGTTTTCTTTGCGTTTTTTTTTGTTTTTTTTTTTTTTAAATGCCTCATGTGGATTGAAAAAAAAAATAAAGCATAAGTGGTGCTGTTGGATATAGCAACTAATAATGTATCGAGCCTAATTTACTAAAACCTGTAAAAAAAAATCCCTGTTTAATTTTTTCATCTCCTGAGGAGGTGTGAAATGAAAACAGGAAACTTACCATACTTGTTAAATGATTGGATAGTTAAGTGCATATTCACATCTTTTATTAAGTGCAGGTTATCAACTCCTTTAGTAAATCAGCCTTCACATCTTTGCCTAGTAGGTTGTCCTTGATGACAGCTCTCCAATTATGCTCCTTCTGATGGGCAGTATATGTTCTTGATCTTAAACATGAAACTTTTGATTTAATTTTTCTGTACAGTTTTGCGCCATGTGTTTAAGCTAAACGGGGGAAAAAAAAAAAAAAAACTTTGAACCAATGGTCAGTTTGTTTTTGTTGGCCATTGGAAAGTGTACTCTTCGTACCGAAGTGATGATGAATTGTGTTCCTGGAGTTTCAGGATTTATGAATAAAATGTGTACAATAAACTTTTTTTCATATTTAATGGTTTCTCGAGCCTTATTTTTCATTAAGCCTGTGACTAAGTAGATATGAGAGTAATGATTTGCAGTAACCACGCATAGCTTTTTGATATACTTCATTAAAATGATTTCAGATTGGTAGTTATGGCCACTTCATCTCACTGGGTGTGTGTCTACTCTTCTGTGTCAAGTTAAACCACAAAGGTGATGATTTACTGAATACACATTATTCTAGAACATCTTTGTTTTACACTTTGCATTGCATGAATAACACTAAATGTGCTAATGAATAACAATTAGGCTACACCAAGGGTCCTTTTTATGAAGAGGTGACTAGACCTGTTGGCCAGAAAAATAGGGTTATTTATACTTATTGCTTTGTGTCAATTCCCACTTTTAAAGGTGGTGATCATGGCTCAAAATAACAGCTGCTCCCTTTCTATTGCTACTGTAGCAAAACAATCTGCCCCATCCCTATTATCAAACAAATCACAAGTGGGACTTTTTTTGCCAGCTTCACATCAATCTAAGATAATTATTATCATTACAGTCCAGAGGAAGGCAAAAAAAAACCCGGGTACACCTTGCTTCAACAGGAGAAAAAAAATTCCTGATTTCATGAGGCAAACGGATGTTCCCTGGATCAACAGTCACTGTTAATTTTACGCTTTGAAATAACTGAGTTTAGCTCTTTGAGGACACGTGGATGGTTATTGTAACAAATACACATGGGATTTCTAGATGAACAGTGTCTCTATGCGATTCATAGAAACAGAATCTGATTCATCAGGAGGCATATGATAAAGCAAAATCAATAGTGTTGTTATAATGTTTATTGATTTTTGCTTTATCATATGCTAGCCCTCTAGACTGCTTGCTGAAGTGGACACTGTTTCCATGAAATGCGTAAGGAACACTTATGATATTCAAACATACACATGAGTGTTTGCTTTGTTTTTAATTGTCTTTAATATTAAAAAATGATTGTTGTACATTTTCATGAGATTGTTGTACATTTTCATGTTGTACATTTTCATATTCTGAGTGACCATCCTATTGCAACTTAGTAAATAAAATTGCCCCCATCGAGCGTAGTGCAGTTGTGTGAACAGACCCAAGTTAAAAATAACTTAACTAAATCAATTGCTTTATTAATTTCAATGCCTGAAATGTTGGGATTGTAATTTTTAAAGACCTATTTAGAGATAAACAAACCAGACACTTTTACAGATGAAGATGTAAAACTGATTACGTTGTGTATAAAACATTTATCTTACACAATTGCGTTTGCACAATTGTTTGCCGCAAGTAATAATTTAATTTGCAGACCTGCGGAAGATTTCCTGTGCACCAGAGATTTGAGGGTGGTATAAAGACTTTTATCTGTTACTTTGAATCTCAGTGTTTTCCTAACGTATATATGTTCTGTCCCTTTTCTCAGGAAGACTTTTGTCCCGCTTGCCTTTAGCCCTGTGCTGTAAACATTTCAAACAAGGATGAATGCATTCACTTGCTGCTGCCTGACACTGAGCAGCCTGAGGCATCAGCCCATACCATACATTAGGTGCTCAGGAGGCCGTGCATGCTGTCACGTCCACCACACTCTAAAGACTACACACAAGCTGGCATGGGAACATCTGGGTTTCTTGAATGGAGGGGGAGTAAAAGTCAAAAGATGTTTGTAATTTTCTGACCTTAAGAATTTCCCAATATCCTCTATCTCCCATTGATTCAATCTGTTTACATTTTGTAGTGTAGTAATGCTAAAACCTGGAGCTACATGGTTCATTATAGAGACTGATAATAACTAGATTAAAACAAAAAAATGCATCCCCATAATGTAGCCACAGAAAAGTTTTTTTCCCTAATCACATACCAAACAAAATAACCTAATTCTGTAGTAAATAAGATAATTTGCTATTTTTCCCATATGTATAATTTTGATATGCATTACACTGTAAATTGAATTGCAATACACAACACATTTTCTGATTGGATCCTATAAACACATTTCCACCCCTTTAAAACTACATTTAATTTAGACCAAATATATACAGTAGAACACCGGTTATCCGGGACTCAGATAACCAGAAAATTCAGATAACCAGCACCTGACAGCTCAATTTTCTTGATTGCTCAGCCCTAGCGGAGCGTGTGTTCTTCATCCAAGAACACATAGCACAGCTCTGCTAGGGTTGCGTGAGCAATCAAGGAAGCAGAGCTCCGCTGATTGCTCCTCTCATTGATTGGCTAAGGAAAGGGAAACCCTTAAGACGCTTGAGCCGTCATCAGGGTTTCCCTTTTCTTAGCCATTCAGCACTAGAGGTGAATGGGCACAAGTCTCCCTATTCAAGTCTAGTGCTGATTGGCTGAGAAAAGAAAACCCCAGTTAACCGGAAACTACAGTTATCAGGAATCGGCCATTCCCCGTGGGTGCCGGATAACTGAGGTTCTACTGGGTTTAGTTGGGCCCATCGTACGTCCACTGGATCCTTTCTAAGTCGCCTTTTGAATGATCTAGTTCTGAGAACAACCATGCAGAATGGAGTTGCCAGAATTGAGAAATGGCTTTGAAGGGAAAAAGTTGAGTTATCAACTATTCTTGTTCCCCTGCAGCCAAAAGTAAAGGACTACTTTGGGCTTGGTTCCTTTTCAACATTAAGGAAGAACCAATTGGCATATCTGTATGTCAGTGGTATTATTGCCTGAAAAGACATAAAACAGCTTGAGAATCATTTCACCCATCTGCTGCAAACACAATACAATGTATTTTAATGAAGGCCATAAATTAGAATCAATCACGGAAATAGGAAAACATTGCTATTAAATGCACGCCAATAACCAAGTTGTGTTTAGGGCAGAGGCAAGTATGCAAAGCCAATGCTGCTGGCTAAATATGTTCACTTAACCATGTAGAATAGTTAATTATCAAGCAATTAACAGCAGTGGTAATAGCAATCAGCATGGAAGTTTACAATGAGCTAAGCGTACCTCTGCTCTAAGGTGATTTTGAGGTCATTCACTCCACTGATAGCACTACTCTGTAAACACTGATCAAACTGGAATGGGACTTTTTGTTATTTCTAGGTTGACCTTCAAGTAAACTGGTCACAGACATGGCAAGTCAAACTGAGCATAGAATAAAAGAAAAGTTTTATTCCACCTAAATAACACATTTTATTGTGTATTATGGCAATAAAGTTAATCATATCTAGATTGCAAGCTCTTTGGGGCAGGGTCCTCTCCTCCTCCACTGTCTGTCATTTGCTACCCCTATTTAATGTACAGTGATGCGTAACATGTTGGCACTAAATAAATACTGTTTATTTGTAATATTATTTGTAATATTATTTTTATTATTATTATTATTGTTAATAATAATATTAATAATATCATTATGTGGTCTGACTAAAGTGTATAGGAGTGATGTTAAAACAAATAATCATAAAGCCACAATTACCATAACAGAATTACCATTTTTTTTTTTAAATTTGGTGTGGCGGCCCCCCCACTCCACCCCCAACAAACCAACCATGGTTTACATACCTCACCCTTTGCTACTCGCTTTCCACATGGCAGGAACACAAAAAGCTCACCAAAAACTTTTGTTTATGTGACAGCTGCATACTTGAACCTCAAATTGGTTAGATCATGAATTTAACAACAGGTGCTAGTCTGTTGTAGGGACCTTTATTGCCCATATGTGCCAAGATAATATGTTCATGTCTGTGTTTTATATGCAGTACTGTGGCTCAGAGGTTAGCATTCTGACTTTTGCAGCGCTGGGTCCCGGGTTTGAATCTTGGCCAGGACACTATCTGCATGGAGTTTGCAGGTTCTCCCCATGTTTGCATGGGTTTCCCACATTCCAAAGCATGCAGATCAGTAATTTGCTTCCCCCTAAAATTAATTTACATAAAGTTATAATATACAACTATGGTAGAGACATTAGATTGTGTGCTCCTTTGATGGACAGTTAGTGACATGACTATGGACTTTGTAAAGCACTGTATATGTCGGCGCTATACACTGTGTATTAATATTCTCTTAGAGCACTACACAACAAACAATGGCCAGGCATCTTTGGATTGTCACTGATGAAATCCTGGAAATGCTAGTTGCCTGGCAGATTTTATACTTTGATTTACTGACCTGGATTAAGCATACAATCCTCTTGATTGAAAAATAGTTGTGGGGCAGCAGCACAGAAAACAATGAATCCCTGGGCTGAGCATAACATTAAATTTAATTAGAAGAGCAGCTGTGCCAGCCATCATCCTTCTCTCCTGAGGTTTTGTTAAGCATAACAGTCTTTGCAGGGTGGATGGAAATAACAGACTTCATCAATGTGCATTTTCCATTTCTGAATTTGTATACACTGACTGCATGCTGTAACTCTTTTTGGGTAACGACTTATTGGTTGCTAGCCAACCTCTGGAAATTAGGATAAGTATTGAAAAGGCTAGCAAACTATGTTTTTTTCTTTGGCTGTTTGTATTAAACAAAGATTTATATAAGTATAAAAAAAGATGCGATACAGAATTCAAAACATAAAACATAAATTGAGAATTAACCAAGCCTCATCCAAACAAGTGGTTTTTTTTGGGGGGATCCTAAACTATACATACACTTCTACTGAAATGCATATGTGATCATAATAGGAATAGGTTACTTGAAACAGCAAGTGCAATCCTTAGGTCTCTATAATCTCAACGTTATTACAAGCAGCCAAAAAGTCCCTGATGCTTGCCTTTTCAATACATCTTTAATTATACCAAGGAGAATTATATTAATAATTCCTAATCGTGATTAGTTTTGTAGTATTGACAATATCTATGATGACGAGTTTGTTCACTTAGATACAACTAATAGATATACATGGATTATGGTGTGCACATCAGATTGTGAGTCCCTTTAGGGACAACTAGTGACATGACTATGGACTTTGTAAAGTGCTGCGTAATATGATGGTGTTATATAAATACTGTGTAATATTGCACATACAGTATTCTCCGGTTTTAGAAGGTTCTGCTTTGCTTTAAAGGACGCCACTAATCATCCACATATTGTCAGATTCAAGTTTCATAGGAAAAAATGGTAATACCGTATATATTCGAGTATAAGCTGAGGTACCTATTTTTACCTGGGAAAACACAAAAAAATTGATTGACTCGAGTATAAACCGAGGGTGGGAAATACTGCAGCTACTGGCAAGGAACTTTACAGTTTCAGATCAACAACAGCCATAATACGGTAAACAAATACCATAGTGAGAATTTAGTGGTTAGTTAGGTATACTAGTTACCCTACCTAACCACTAAATTCTATTTAACCTCCCTGGCAGTATGATTCTGTCCGGAAAAAGTGGCTGAAAGGGGTACAAAGCGCTACTGCATTCAGCCACTATAGTAGTGTCAGTGTAGTGCAGGCAGGGCTGTAGGGATAGCTGTAGGGTCAAACAGTAGTGATCTGATGACATACAATGTTGCACTGTAACGGTATTTACTACTGTTCACACTTTTAAATTTGGCGCCGGAATCACGCCGGCGTGTAGAAGCTGTAACTCCACCATCCTTCTGGCTTTTGCGGCCAGTGTATTTCAGCCGCAGCCTGATGACATTGTCATCAGGAAAGGAACCGCTGGACGCGGCTGCCGGAACGGTCAGAGGACGCTGCAGGTGTGCAGGGACAAGGTAGGAGACCTGTTTTTTTCTCTGCCCTGAGTGTGCCCTCAGGGTTACCGTTCCTAGCAAATTTTTCTTACCTCGAGCCACACTCGGGGTTACAAGCCGCAGGTACCTGAGGGGTCTGGCGGGCGCCACCGCGCTGTCACTAATAGTGCATTTGGCCAGGTACATTTTATTATTGTGTCAGCGGGGGTTTTCAGGGGCAGGAGCGGGAATCGGCTGGCAGAGGGTGCTTTTCTGGAGGGACCCATGCACCTGACTGAAGTGAGGGTGACCGAGGGTGACTTTTTCAGCACATTTTGGGTGCTGAAAAAGTCGACTTATACTCAGGTATATACGGTAACTCACATTTACAAACAATGGACACCCTCTATCTCATAGTGGGAGACTTGGTGTTGTAGCTCAATTAGAAGCAGAGAAGTCAGATCTCAGTTTCGGAAAAGGGATACTACTTACAACAACTTTGGATGATACATACCACTTTAGAACATTGCTAGAAACCAGGATACAGTAAGCTTCTGAAATAAGGAGAACATTTTAAGACTGACAGCAACAAAAAAGAAAGCACAGGACTTAAAGTATCACCCACTGCTGCTGTGAGCCCTGATCTCGACTGATCCTGCAGCTCTGGCCACGTTGATCTTCAGCACCCAGGCCCGCATAGCAGAGTAAGCTGTTTTATTTGTTTTTAAATATGTGTGTATTACCACTTTTTATTTACTCTACACTATGCAGGAACATGCTGGTGTTCCTTTGTTCTTTCTAGTGTTTGTAGAGCTCCTCCAGGCATATTTGGAGAACAAGTTTTGCAGCATTGGGCTGTACATAACTTCCAGAAAACATCATGACATCCTGCCTTTGTGCTTCTCTCAAGAACTCGTGCTAAGTTTAGACAGTGGTTTGGTAGAGCTAATACAAATACAAAATGCCCTGACAGATGCCAGTCTGGAGTAATATTGGGTGATCCTAGGCTGCATGTGACTCTGGGCTTCCATGATTGAAACAACTGAAATTCAAAGGATGGAAGGGGCAGGCCAGGGACAGTCAGGGGGGGTAAAGGGACAGATGTTGCTGGGTGTATTTTTCCCAGAATTTTTTTTAAGCTGGGTGGGAAGAAGCTTAGGGCTGGTGACCCAAATTTTCTGTAACAACCCACAAAATGAAAAAAGTGCTGAAAGGGGCTAGGGAGAAGACTGTTATATATACCTATACTTATTTTATATCAAAACTATTTAGCATTTGAATTGTTTGTAACATTGTATGTATGCATGAATTGTACATGAATTTCAAAATGATTCTGTTCTTTAAAGTCCCAAAATGTTGCTTTGTGCTAATTCAAAATCAGTTTCTAGAAACAGTCTTTTGCCTCATCCATTTTTGGCAAAGAGAATCTTAACCTCCTTAGCAATAATCCTGAGTGTGGCTCACTCAAGGTGGAATTGCCAGGGAGTTTAAACAGCTAACCAGGTAAACGGTGCCCACGGGGAACTTAAGCAATGCTCAGCATCTTCAGGTCGGGTATCTGTGTAACCTGGCGATGCCCGGCTGGCATCTGCGTCCCCGGTGTGCGAATGTTGGGGACACAAGGCCAGGGGAAGCAGATGCCAGCCGGGCATCTGCCCGCGAGCCTTAGCCTGGGTGGCGGGACCATGCAGCTGGGAGGTGGGACCAGGTGAAAAACTCAAAATATTAAGTATTTTTAAATGTACCGCTTTTACATTTAAAATACTTAATATGCATACCTCCAGGAAGGGTAAACCAGCGCCATTGTCCAGTTAGTCTTTGCTGTTGGTTTATTGATTCATCCCATGGTGTTTCCCAGTATAAAGGAACATATGACCTCTTCCCAGTATGCAGCCTTTAGGCCTGAGCAACCAATCCCCAGGCTCAAATACTGTCACCTGAATCTCTGCATGTTATTATCATTATTACTTTTATTATTAATATCAATAAACAGGATTTATATAGCCCCAACATATTATGCAGCGCTGTACATTAAATAGGGCTTGCAAATGACAGACAGATACAGACAGTGACACAGGAGGACGAGAGGACCCTGCCCTGAAGAGCTTACAATCTAGGAGGTGGCATTAGCACAATGCACATGTGTAAATGTAGTATGCGGAGGACGTCATCAACCTGTATAAGCTACAACACCATTGTACTTGTTATACTGCCAGCTAAGAATATAAAATGTTGTTACCTAATACAGAGCCTCTGTTCACTGATTTTAAGTGAATGATTTTCTCTAAGGAAATAATAATCGGATTTTGATTAATTAGTTACCACAACTAATCTGTCTAGTAAATATTTATATTATAGTGCCCTGAAATAACTTTTGAGTTAATGATTATTTTATTGTCACGATTTTGAAAATACTTGTTTTGCTCACGCTCAAGGTGAAAGGCAAACTGTTTTTGCTGATTTGTTGGGTCGATACTTTATAGCAACAATATAAAAACAGCATGTGTCCGAACATGTGCCATGATATTGGGTGGGTGAAACATAAGAAGGCAGATTCACGAGTGTGCTTATGGAAAGTATTTCAGAAGCACATGTAGATATTACACTCATCAGATGAATGAAGTGAACAGAATGAACCTAAAGCAAATGTGAGATGAAATAAATACATTTCTATATCTATATATATATTTAATAAAGCGTTTTGGATGTACCAGGGCTGGGTGCCATTGTGATCCTCTTGCTTCAAGATTTGAAATTTATGACACTCTAGGTTGATTAAATAATCTAAGTAATAAAGCTGAGGTTTAGCATGACAGCCAGGTAGACAACATTTTCGGAAAGAACCACAACATAAGTATGTACATATGGTAAGCTGTGGTGCAGATTCATTGGCAGCTATTGTAAATATGCATTGGGGTTCCGGTGCACACATACTAATATTGACACCACAATGCCACTCGTATATGTAAGTAAACATGCATTAAGGCAGGAAATAGCCACAAAAAATATAATCTTAATTTTGTATGTGAAGAACATATATTAGGCATTTTTTTATATAGTAACCATTAAGGGAACAATACCAGTACTGTATATGATACAAACTGAATTTATCCTAGTCCCCATCCACCAAGGTTCTTTTGGATTGTGGAACAAAATGTACACAAAAATAAAAAAAACAGAAGGGTATGAACCCCAACTAGATGGGAAAAGGTACTTGGAATAAACTGATAGGGTACAGAATGGTTGCTGATAATAATATATTTATATAGTGCCAACATATGACGTGTGTCTACTGCTGTGCATTAAAGCATCTCATTCAATTTAGTGCACTACCATCACACTACTGCAGACTTAGAATTGGACTTTTATGATGCTTTATTTACAATTTATGCTTTATTGTAAAACCATTGCCACAACATGTTTATTGTAAAAGCACTGCCACAACATGTTTGAAAAGCCAAAAATTTGGGGCTGCACAGGATCCGTTCTTCAAGGCAACATAGTGGATCAACTAATAACAAAACTCCACCCATGTGTGTTAATGTGTGCCATACACTGAGATGTTCTAAAATTACTATTATTATCCAGTATTTATATAGCGCTGACATATCATGCAGCGCTGTACAAAGTCCATAGTCATGTTACTAACTGTCCCTCAAAGGGGCTCAATCTAATGTCCCTACCATAGTCACATGTTAATGTTTTTATATACTGTATTTTAATCTCTAATACTGTCAAAAGGTAAATTCTGGGGGGAAGCCAAATAACCAAACTGCATGTTTTTGTAATGTAGGAGAAGACCCACGCAAACATGGGGAGAACTTGTAAACTTCATGCAGATAGTGTCTTGGCGGAGATTCAAACCTGAGACCCAGTGCTGCAAAGGCCAAAGTGCTAAACACTGAGCCACCATGCTTCCCATTTAGTCTTTAGATATTTCTTGACCTATATATCAACCCTTTCTTGGTCTGATAAGCTTCAGTGGTGAGCACTCCCTAATAATTGTCATAGTTATTATAGTGAACAGTCAGTACTACCTCCTGAATAAAATGACCCTGTTGGTGTAAGGGGATAGTCCATGGGTGTATGGTGGTTACGCCATGTAAACCTATCAACCAGTGTATGGACATCTTACTACTTTGACTATAATTATTATTATTATTATTATCATTAATAATAATAATAATAAACAGGATTTATTTAGCGCCAACATATTACACAGTGCTGTGCATTAAATAGGGGTTGCAAATGACAAACAGGTACAGACAGTGACACAGGAAGAGGAGAGGACCCTGCCCTGAAGAGCTTACAATCTAGGAGGAGGGAGAAGTATCACACAATCACAGCAGTCACCTGGACTTCTCCTTATTGGTCGCCCATTTGCTGCATGAACACAAAAATTAAGAATTTCAATTGTGTGATATTAATTTCTAAACTGCACCTAATGGCGGGGATATCAAATCAGTCTGTGTCAGTGACAGTGTCCCAAGGGTGAAAATGGATAAGCAATTAGCTAGATGATCATTGGCCTCTTTTTTTGACCTAGTAGGAACCCTGCTGAAAACAGCTCCTGAAGAGTTGCTGCTTTGCTCCTGATGTGAGTACACATCTGTTAGATAAGGAGAAGAAGCAGTGATGGCCGGGCCCCCTGACCTCCTCATCCCAGGGCGGGGGTGCTCTCTGTCTCCCTTGCGGCTACAACTAAAGTATGGTAGCTTGAATCCTGAATTTATAGCCCAGCAGCTTGCCATGCTCACTCACTCCAAAGCCTGGATCTATTGATTACTTCTTATGAAAGTGTTTAGTTGAGCATGAACGTTGCCCCTTTGCTGACTTCCACTAGAGCAAAATGATGCAAAACTGTGTGACACTTATATTTATGAAACTATTATATCCCAAACCATAGTGATTATTAATACTCATTGTATGCATCAATACCAACCATATATTCTTATCAGACCTCCAATGTGGCTATTGTTTTCCATTGAATATCACCTTCTAATTACATGACAATAATGGATTACAGACTGTAAAACTAGATTCTATTTATTACTAAAATTTATAATATAAATAAAAATTTCGAAATTTTTCTTGCCACCAGAATTTATTGGTATTGGACAATTTACTAGATGCCATTTGCTAGGCCCAAACACTGTCACATGAGGGAAGCAATATCGCCAATGATCCCAGTGGTAGAAGTAGGTATGGGTATATGGTCAAGGGGCGAGCTTTAGAAAAACAATGTCGTTTTGCCAACATATACAAGTTGTCAGGTTCTTTTTAAAATTCAACTCAAGACTCCATATAAGGGGTGGGCAAACTTTTTGGCTCAATGAGTTTTAAAATTTGACAGATGGGCCGGGCCAGTATCAGATGAATGGAAAATGTTTGTATGAACTGATATACATTACATGTAAAAGCCATTACCTAAAAGTAAAAGAAAACATACATTCAAATTACACTTAATTTCAGAGTGAACAGCATTGCTGGTCACCCTTTTTTGGCAGGAGACATTTTTGTACCAATATTTGATAGGTTTAAAAGGCCCATGGGCTGTAGTTTGCCCATGCCTGCTTTATATCCTTGGTATTGTTTTTCCATAGCTGGTTGTAGCTGGGTAAACATAAAGCATACCTAAACTCAGAACCCTTCTATGTAAGGTAAAAAAAGGGTGGAGCAGAATCCCCTTAATTTTTGGTCACCTAGACGATCGAGAATAAATGGGAGCAAAAAGCCTCCCAGGAGACGTCAAGCATCCCGGGGGGCTCTTGGGTGCTCCTTCTGTGCATGGCCGAGCACCTTGGGCAAGAGCAGAAGGAGCCATTTCGTCAAAAGAAAAAAAAAGCCGATCTTACACATGCGCAGTGAGATCGGCAAGTTTTTTCCCCAAAGTACATCACCCGATCTCGCGCCTGTGTCAGGTGACGTAGGAAGAAAAACCCGGAAGAAGATGGCAACGCCCGGAGTGCCGGCCCAAAGGCGGATACCGGGACGACGCGGGACTGAAGGTAAGTTTTTTTTTTTTTATTTTGGGCACTTTTGATATAAAACACTATAATTTTTTTTTTTGTGTTAGCAATTACATTTTTAACTTACATGCAAACCAAGTCTTATTGTTAACAGCATAAGGCTGCTTATAGACTTGATAAATACATTCACCTCTCCCTGTATGACTTTTCTAATGTCTTCTACATGAATTTCCTGGTAATGTAATAGCACCGATTGCACTCTGTCCTTGACAAGCATGTGGATTCCTTTAGGGAAGGGAGGGGGCTGGGGCTTGGAATCCTGGGGTGGGTTGTAAATTTGCTACTGTCTCTGGGCAGAGCTGCATGCAAATTATAGACTGAGATATACAGAGAAGTGTAATGCCCTGATCAAATAAAATTAAAGTGGATAAAGAGATAAATACATTTTGATTGAAAAAGCAAAAATACCAGGGACTTTAAAAACATACCAATAACTTACTGCGAACAAAGCAATTTTTTATGAAAAAAACAAATAATCAACTACTTTATTTCAATCTTTATACAAAAAGGAAAAATAAAACAAAAGACAATAGTACATATTAAAAACATCAATGATTTGGTAGTCCTCACATATTCCCTAAAAACAGACTTAACGCGTTTTGCAGAACATAGTGTCTGCTTCTTTAGGAGCAAAATAGACCATATCAGACCTTTGTCACAAACAATAGAATTAAAAAAATACAAATCACCCCATCCATATTTGACCCATAGCTGAGGACAGTCGAGCCACAGCACTTGACATTGAATAGATTGATCCAACCACAGCATAAGTAAAGTATATTAATTAGTGCTACATGTTAGGTTAAACAGACTTATTTTCAATTCAGCTATTGTGAAGCTTAATTGCATCTTACTGAAAAGTTAGCTGCATAAATTATGTGTCTGCACAGGTCCAGTCTACAAACACTAATATAATATTCAAAAACAAATGTTTTTGGGTAATATATTTCTTTGAAAAGTCTAAATTAAGTAAAGGAAACAAATACACAGTATAATTAAATTATTTATTTTAAAGAAAAACTATCACCTATACATTCTGGCCACCACCGCCTTGCTCAGTAAGCAGTAATGTCAGATGGTTTTGGAGTTGACATAGAGTACATAACTTCACTGACCCTTCTTTCAACAATCTTGTGTTTTGGCAAGTGGGCACTGGGGGAAAGGTTACATGTACTCCTAAACCTGGAGTTCTTGCTCAGTTTAAACAAGTGACTGCGGATTTGTTTCTTATGATAACTCTGCTATTGCTACTGGATTTTGTTTTTGTTTTTGGAGGGGAGGGTTGTGCCTGCCACTTCAAGGACATTCATATAAATAGAAGTCTGTTTTAATGAGCCATTAATATTTTTCAATACATTATCATGGGTGCAATGCAGTTAAAATAACACTTTCCTTTGCCAGTATTTACAGATCCTGCTTCCAGATATGGGCTTCTCAGCTTATAAACAATTCCACATTGAACAAACACTTTGTATTCCTTCTTTGGCATCACCAACGTGCCTCTTACATTGCACAAAAATGGTGCAGCCAGCACATCAAGTCATTGTAGATGGACAATAATGAGAGATGTTGCCTTTTGCAAAATCAGTAAAAGCATTGTCTACTGGTTGAGTGTTTTGGGGACAGAAAAAGAGTGATGGAGTTGAATATCAAATGTGCTATTAAGGATTTTATGGTTGGTGAATGGTAAGGTTCACACTAAAGGAGTTTTCCATTAACCAACATTGACAGAGCTAGATCTAGTGCAGAATATTTTCTATTCTCCAAAATGCACAGCTTCCACATTTTTTAAGAAAACATATATGTCAGAACGGTTTAAAGTGGAGGTCCAATGGAAACACCAACAAAGATTAAAAAACTTTCGCTTATTCAAGAAAAATTGCAATAGTGCCTTTGAAGTTTTCTAATCCCATTGTGCTGCCCTATGTTTTAAAAGTTGCTTTCCGGAAGGAGGAAGTTTACTGAAACTTAACAAAGTAAGTTGTATTGTCACATATCATATGGACAAGACATTTGCTCTAAAAACATGCCACACACAGCTGTCAATCAATATCTTAAGGAAGTGCTGATGTGATTGTGAGTCAGCAATGGCAGCCCTTGTTCAGCTAAGGGCTATAGTTTTCATAACTACACCCCCTACCCCCAATGCATAAACTAGCTTTTCACCGAGATTGTAGTGATGAGCTGAAGATTAGCGGCTACACACTCATCTGGTGTAGAGATTTGCATAGTGACTTTTCTGTGTAATACGTTTGACAGCTGGACCTAACCCTGAGCTAAACTAATCCTTGCCATTGCTCTAATGTACCTCCCTTGCTATAAATTTGGCTGTTCTCTCCACACATCTGCTCTCGGTCTGGGACACATCTGATGTTTTCTTTCTAATCTGCTTGCATGTAGTAAATAAATTGTCAAAACTGAAAATAAATACAAACCACAAAATTGCTTGCAAATCCTTTAACAACTGCAATAACTGGCACATCATATAGTAAATATCATACATTACATAAAGTCAATTTGAAGCACAGAAAATAGGATTATATAATACCTCCACACTATGCACCATATAATATGAAGCATTTTAAATATTTTAGGCATACTGTATATGAAACATGCAAAATAATGAAGGGTCCTTAGGTGGAGAAACCATGCGGCAAGCAAAGGAGGACTGGCAGGGGGTCTGGTGGCCCTGAAAAGATGAGAAGTGATATTTTCCTATTCAGACATTGATCTGAGTAGGACCTGGCACAGTCAGTGAAACATACTCAGAATTATGTAGTTATCTGCTCCCTGATTCTATTTGCAATAACAGGGAAACTTCCCCCAACAATTTCCACTGTGGCTTTAAAAAGTAGTGGAAGGCCAAAAAGGAAGCTGACACTGGAAAATGTATAAAGGGGGTCACAAGAAACCCACATTTCACCATGGTGTCTAATTAAACTGACACAATGACACATATAGTACATTTGCTTTAGCCCACAGTAATTTGTCCCTACCCTGAAAGATCTTCTTTATTTGTGTCCACCTCCACAAGCCAAAGGTGCCCAATTTTTCCCCGGGGGTAACAATAGAAGGCTATCCATTTGACCGCATGGCAGGGGTCCTAAATTCCAGTCCTCGAGGACCACACACAAGCAGATTTTGGTATAAACATTATTATCTGACTATTTGTAAACTATTCCTAACCTTGTTCACAGCTTTGTATTTTGTGAAATACTAAAATGTGCTTAGTCCTGGCCCTTGGGGACTTAAGGACCCCTGATCTAAGGTCTGTGATGGATGTATTTGATGGGTGAAACATTGCAAGGCTCTTAAACTGCGACTTGGGATCTGCTCAGGAAAAAATCAGATTTATAAGACTAATCAGACATTAAACCTTACAGCATAGATGGTGAATTTACATATTTTGTTTGAAATTCAAACTTATACCATTGAATGGCTTCTGGGGAAAAGTTGCATGTAAAACGCACACCAGCCATCCCCCTACATTATATTTTGTAGGTAACACAAAGAGGCTGGTTTACAAGCATTATACATCCGCAAATGAATTCCAAGGAAAGGTTACATTGGTGTGGTTTGGGGCTATGCTAGGTAACCCACCGAAACAGACGTTTTGTGTTATTGTGTTGATCACTTTAAGCTGAATTGTGGGTTGGTGTAAAATTTAAACTTGCATTGTTCTCCCTATTGTATTGCATCAGTTATTTGCTAATTCTGTCTGGGGGGAAAACAATTAAATTCAAATTCCTAACTGATTCCTCATTCCAATGGCAGCTGAAGCTTTTCTCTGTTATCCAAAGCCCCCAGGATGTGGGCAGGTCCTTACCATTCCCATGTACAATACAGCCGGAGACCAGAGAAGTGACACAGTTTGGGGTTTGGTCATATGAATATGAGGTATTAGGTAACAAGGTAAATATTGCTGCTTTTTTGATTAACCAACAAAATGAGCATTTGGGCAGCATGGTGGCTCAGGGGTTAGCATTCTGGCCTTTGCAGCGCTAGGTCCTAGGTTCAAATCCCAGCCAGGACACTGTGTGCATGGAGTTTGCAGGTTCTCTGTGTGGGTTTCATCCCAAAAACATGCCGTTAGGTTTTTTGGCTTCCCCCTAAAATTGACCTTAGGCTACATTAATGACATATGACTATAGTAGGGACATTAGATTGTGAGCTCCTTTGAGGGACAGCTGGTGACACGACTATGTACAGCTCTGCGTAATATGATGGTGCTATATAAATACTGTGTAATAATAATAGAAACATTTACAGTATCCCATTCACTGTGACAGAGAGTGGGGGGGATTCATTGCATGGTTACATTTTACAGCACACTGGAGTTGGTCTTTGGATACGTTTATAACAATCATTGTTAGCTTTTTTAAAAAAGCTTTCATCGGACTCCATAGCTGCTGGCAATGTAGAGTAATTCACCCTTTAAAGATCACAGCAGAAGTACGAAAGGCATTGAGGTCATTTTTCCTACATCCTACCGTTTGAGAGATTGCGATCCAATGACTATAAATGTGTGTTGCTTTAAGTTGCTTCTTATAAAATATGTACCACGGCTACATTGTGTATAAGTTGTAAAGGTCATTTCGGGCTCACATATATGGATGCAGACATACAGTACCGTATTCACAGATTAAATTGGGTTCCTAGTTTTTTTGTTCTTCCACTAACATGTAGGGAAAATGGAAAAATACGGGTAGAAAATACGGGTAGCCTAGCTGACTTTTAGGCCTTATATGTGTAGATAACAAAACACACACTACAACACAACATACTATATATACAACATACATACTATATATACAACACTATAAATACAATATATGAATAAATAAATATAATAATATAATTTATATATAATAAATATATTGTGAATAGTACCTAATAGAAACTCTTTCTATTTTTGGACATTGTTTTAAGGTAAAATCAGAACACTATGGATGAAGAATAGCAGCAGGATAGTTAGTGTCAGTTAAGGTAGTAATTTAAGTACATCTGTTGCACGTGTGTTGTTGTTAAGAGGCTAGAACAAAATCCTGACTGTAAAGGGCTTGTGATGTCACTTAGATTTGCTGCTATTAGCTCACCAGCCTGGAGGAGCTGCAGATTCCTGCGGTCACTGATCACATCTCCGCTTATTAAAAGAGATTTTATTTAATACCAGGCTGCTATGACCACTCGCATGCCTCAGTGTGACCTGCTACAGCTAAAAACCAGCAAACATAGTATAGTTATGTTCTATTTTCACATTATCATCTGATTTATTAAAATAGTGAAGATGCTAAAAAATATTTTTGTTTTCAATTTTTATTTGAAAACCCAGAAAAACAACATTGACTTACAATGAATAAAGATAGTGCAGCATAATCAAGATTAGTAAAATATAAAACATATAATTAACTACAAAATACACCAAAAAATATATTTAAAAAAAAAAGTATATTATTAGATATAACTATAAGGATCTGCTTCATTTAAGCGAACAATGATGTTTTGTATTCTGGGTGTCAATAAGCAAGATTTTTCTTATTTCAGAAGAACAAGTAGGACAGTAAAAGGTTAAAGAAAAAATGATAAGTACATGATATTGGGGTATAGAAAAAAGGAAGAGATAAAATAGAGAAGAGAAAAAACTGGGGCACAGTCACCCTAACATACAACCTGAAAGGGAAGGAAGGTGGAATAGGAAGGAGAATTTACCATTAATCCATGGCCAAAAGTATAACCAAAATTCTCTAATTCAAGAATGAATTGAAATTTCAATGTAAAAAAGTCAAAGTTTCTTAGTAAATGAAGCATGTTACCTCTGCTTTTAATATAGTCATTAGTCATCCAGCTTTATGAAGTTTTAATAGTTTAGTAGTGGACTAATTGAGGGTAAATCACTAGTTTCCACCTATTTATTTATTTCATTCCATGTGTTGTGAAAGAATTATGGGTAAACAATAAAAGTGTTTTTAATGCTGCAGACATTTTCCACTTTTAGATGCATTATACCTTTCTATCATGCTTGTATGTTACTATTCAGCAGTGATGATAATAAAGTGTATTTTTAGGCATGCAGCTGACTACTCTTGAGAACTCGAGTGATTTATTATTTAACTAGTCTGCATGTCCGGTGTTAGGTCATAATATGCCAGTTTGTAACTCAGAAAAATGTCTCCTTAAGGATGTGTTGTCAGCCTTTATCCTGTTTGCTTCCTGAAAACTGAACCTGTAAAAACAAATATCAGTCTTTCATTTAAAGCTTGAACTTTGAACATAGTCGGATCCTTCCACTTGTCATTAAAACCAACCAGACTATGCGGTGCCCCAAATGCCACAGACCTGGCATCTATGCCCAGCAGAGTGGCTATAATGTTGTGTGACCAGGGACCAGTGGATACCATGTTCATTTACTTCTTCTGGCATGTACATGATTAGATTTAGATTAAAGGAAAGCAGAAGTTGTGGAAGTAGGCATCACTATATTTGGCCAGATAAATGTTTAGATTACATAACCTTCTGGAATACTGCAGCTTAACCATGTAATACAGGTAGGACACAAAAGTTGGTTAATTTTCATACATGCTATGTGGTTTACATCACACCATGCATGGGCAATCAATATGAATGAAGGTAGAACTACAATGCTCAGAAGTGATCAGGTTAGGGATCACCTGTATGATGCCGTTACTTAGAAGAAAGGAAATTGGGCAAGACATTTTAAACAATATTCATGGTTGCCTTACAAATTATTTGAGAATACAGAATATTAAATAGTGTATTTATTATTATTATTATTATTATTATTATCCCTGAAAATAAGACCTAGGGCATATTTTGGCATTTCAAAAAATATAAGACAGTGCCTTATAATCGGGGAAACAGGGTAGCACAGAACACATAAATATAGGTGTGTATGCTGCTAGGTGAGACAGTACAGGTTCTTGGTAATAGATTGGGTATGAATTGTTATTGAGACATTTCTCACTGTTATGTTTAAATAAATGTCGTGTCCTCCTTTTTATTTTTTTTTTTAATCCTGCTCCCTCCCTTTTTTGCCCCTCTCTTACCACCCCTCTCCCTTTTTTTTCCTTCCTCTTCTTTCTTCTTTTAGACCTCCTTACCCTTTTCCCATATTTCCCCCTTTTTCCTTATTTTTACCTCTCCATGACTTCTTCCATACTTTTATTTTTTCATTTCATTTGTAAGTGCAATCAAAAGCACAGGTTCACTTTATAGGCGGTCCCACCAGCTATACTTACCTTCAACCCTTTTGCTGCCCTGCTGAACCTATGGGAATAAAGGAATATGGGGGAGGTGTATAATTTAAATCCAAAACACTGGTGATTGGTTGTCATTCACCCAGGACTGTTACATGGGGGCCAATATAGATCCCATAGTCCTGGATAACTCACAACAGTCCAATATCTTCATATGTGTAAAAAGCACTAAATGTTTGTTTTGCTGTTTTAGTCCTTTTTTTTTAAAAGGATGACAACATTTACATATTATACCTATTTATTGTACAGCTCTGCATAGTATGTTGGTGCTATATAAATCATCCTGTTTATTATTATTATTATTATTATTATTAATAATAATAATAATAATATAATAATAATATATTAATAATATTATAATAAAATAATTCTGTATTATGGGTATAATTCTCAGTATCTGATCTTATTCTGTATGTATGAGCTTTTTGAAGTACCACTTCTCTTATTCTGTATTTTGGGTGTAATTCTTAGTGTCTTTTTCCTATATTATATGTATTGACATGGCAAAGTAGTCCTTCCTTTGTACTGTATGCCGAGTGTAGGTTCTACGGTAATGGATTCGTAATTCATAATAGATAACATCATCCGCTGTACTCCAAAATGCAAGTAAACACTGTGGCTCACATTTCACATCCTTTTCTTGTTCTGTGTGCTGGTTATCTTTAAATGCAGGAAATGGCATAGAGAAAAAACTCCTTGGTTTTAAGAGAAGTTGACAGACCATGAGACAGACCATGAGATCGAAGTCATATCTCAATTTTTTTGTTTTTTCATAAATTTCTTTTGTGCTTCACTTTTTTTAAATGTTTAATCTTTTTTGTGTTTTTAACAGTGGGCAGATTAAGGTCATACTTATATTTTAATTTCCCCCCATGCATTATTGGTATGAACATGGCATGGTATGCTTGCACCCTAATTCTTGACATTTGTTATTTGTTCTCAGTTTATAATTTTTCAAATGTTCCTCTTTTAAAACCACAGACAGCTTTCAGTGCAGCACTTCCTATACCTTATCACCCTATTTCATTGTTCTCCTAGTCTGACGCCTCTGTAAATGTGAAAAAAAAGTAAACCAAATGAATATAATAATAATAAAAGTCAATGTATCTGGATTAGATAAAAGCTCTTTTGAAATGTTATAATTGCTTAGAACAGGGATCTTTTCTCTTTTAAGATATAGTTTTACCTCAAATATTTAAGGGTCATGGCTACAAATGTTGAGACCTTCTAGCAAAATCTATTTCCTTGAGGCTTTTAAGTGTTGAGTAAATATACCCCTAGGCCAGATTCCACAGATTTAAGGTCATTTGGCCTCCGCCAATGGACACAATCACTCAGGTTTGTTTGTGTCTTATCATATTTCCAAATAAGAATAGCTCTTTTCTACCACCAGAGCACATTCTAAAGGTTTATAGGTATTTGTATAGAAAGAAAGCCTTCTATATTTTTTGTAACAATACATAACCTTGTCTTTATTGTACTCATATATAATCCAGTGCTGGTATATTTTGACGTTTATGGGAAGCATTGAAGCTTTCACATCAGTCCTTGACTTTAAAAGACAACAGAGCAGGCCTGAAGTTATAAATGAATGGCAGCACAGAAGGATTTCTGCCCTAGGTCAAAGCCAACAAAAGTTATGGTTTAGGGCAGCAGGGTTGATCAGCTACCAATATATCAAGTTTCTGTCTGTCAGCAACTTATTCTCAACATTCTATCGGTAACATAAAATGTTTTAGGTAGCACCTTCCCTACCAATGCATCCTGGATGCATCCTAGATTGTAAGCTCTTCGGGGCAGGGTCCTCTGTTCCTCCTGTGTCACTGTCTGTATCTGTCTGTCATTTGCAACCCCTATTTAATGTACAGTGCTGCGTATATATGTTGGCGCTGTTTATTATTGTTATTAATAATATAATACTAATAATAATCAATCAATATTAATATATATAAATATATATATCAATAATAATATAATTAATAATAATAATAATAATAATAATAATAATATTATTAATCTTCCTAATTTTGTATGGGTGGAATAGTATACCATTAGGCTTACAATTGACTGTAGTTTGACACTTGCTAACAAACTGTATACCTTATACTGCAGATGTCTGTGTTTTTAAGTAGTTGGAGAGCTTAATTGATTGATATAGCAATGTAAAAGGACATAATCCTAGTGGTATGAATGTACAGTACAGAATTATGTTACCAATGGAATGGAATGTATAGCACAGCATATACAATGTTGAATTTTACATTGGTGGTATGTACCGTATTTTTCGCCGTATAAAACGCTCCGGAATATAAGACGCACCCAATTTTAAAGGAGGAAAATCTAGAAAAAAAGATTCTGAAAGATTATTCCCCTTCTGATCACTCATGTGCCATTCATACCGGTATTCCCCTTCTGATCACTCATGTGCCATTCAAATTCCCTTTCTGATCACTCTGTGCTTTTTTTCTATTGTACGGCAGTTAGGACAGGGAACAGCAGGTGGCGCTGTGCCGGCTTCTTTCGCTTTGCTTTACAGACAGGAGAAAACACGATGCTGGCAGAGGAGAGAAGAGAGACACGCTGCAGCCAGAGACACACGCAGGATCGGGTATCGGGTGAGTATAATATTTTAATTATTTTTTTTAACACATTTGTCGTATAGGACGCACTAACTTTTCCCCCTCAGTTTTGGGGAAGAAAAAGTGCGTCTTATATGGCAAAAAATACGGTAGATTATAGCACATCAGACACCATGTTTATGTCTTTACAGGCAGCCAGTGGAAACGCTCACTACAGGTATAGTAGTGGAGAAGTTACCTTTCGCATTTGGCAGTAGGTACTTACCTGCTAGACTTGATCTGCTGGCTCAGGAGTGATGTTGGCACCCAATCTATGCGGGCACTGTTGAGTGGATCAGTCTGCCCAAGCTGCAGAGTGATCTGTCCATGTGCAGCCTATGCAGAAATGTACATTTGCTGCTTACACATTACCAGTATGCCGCATGCCGCCATATTTTTGAGAGCACATTGAAATTTAGTGGTGGGCAGACTAAAGCTTACTAAAACCTGTCAACGGCCTAGGTCCAGTCTACATAGACTAGTGTTTGTAGACTGATAAGCAAGTCACACTGCATCAATGCAAAATGGTAGGTCTTGTAGTTTGCTCCAAGTCCCATTGATGCACTTGAGGGGGAAGGGAGGATGGAACAGGATATGGCTAGCGTGTCTGGTCTAACCCTACAGAATGGCTAATGTATCAGGTTGATGCTGTTGTACTATGTTGTTAGAAAAAAAAAATGCTGGCCATAAAAAAGATGTCAGAACACACAATTTGCTTCATTTAAGGAATGAGGGAGAACCACAGACCAGTTATAGTGCCCAATATAGTGGGAAATCTTTGTATTTTTTATTTTTTTAATATGCTTTTTTCATCTAATTTGGTGCCAGATACTACAAGACACCGTAAGAGTTCCTGTCGTATCCATGTCTTGACAGTTTAGTGTAAATATGGTGGCACACGGGGGACCTACACAATATTCAGCGGGTGATTTTAAAGTTTTGACTGACTAATGTGTTTATTCATATTTGTACAGAACTGACAGAGACATATTTGATGAGTAATGAGGGACTCAGGGACTTGGTTTCAAAGTAGTGAAATCCCCTTAAAACAAGGTAAAGTTGGGATGTAAGAGCTCATTGGATTGCTATTGAGACGAGACAGTCAACTGGAGTAGGAGGGTAGGGGCACATGGAGGGCACTGTGGGCACACAGAAGTGTAGGACATTTAGACATTAAAAATGCGTCTCCAGTTATGTAAATGAAACATTATTTGGCCACTATGTATGATATATATTTTATTTTTTTTTTTTCTTTACCATATCTGGCTCAAACAATAATTTCTCACAATATGGTTTGTTTTTTTTCTTAGGAAAATAGTAACATATCCATATAACCATTCTGCAGAAGGATAAATTCGTATCTGAACATAACACTTTATTTGTGTGTGAACTTATGAATCAGCTGAATCAGATAATCCTTCATGCATCAGTGGAGTGTCCTGGTCCCGTAAAGCCTGTTCCCTTTTCCTCATCTATACTCAGATCTCCCAAAGTGCTTATTACAGGACAAGGATTTGTCTGGTGAAGGGTAGAAAATGAAAACCTGTATACAGTGGTACCTTGGTATAAGTCCGTTCCAGATCCTTTCCCATAAGAAATAAAAGGAAAATGATTAATCCGTTCCCATGAAAAAAATATCCTATTGTTATTGGCATATTATACATTGATAGGGCTGTATGAAATAATTTAAACACCGCTTAATAATAAAATACATAAATACAAAAGCAATTAGATGAAATAAATGAAAATGTAACCTCACTTTACCTTGCTGAGAAGAGTGGAGTGCCTACTAGGATGGTGCTGAGAAGGGAGGAGGAGGAGATGTTATGTAATTCACAGGGAGTTATAGCGCCGGTTGTTCACTGAATAGTGGCAACTGGCATACTGACGCTCACGGGCAGTCGTGGCTTTGTCTAGCGAGAGGTAAATAAGGGTAGCGCGTAGTTAGACGTATTCCAAAGCGGACTTATACCGAGGTATCACTGTATAACTTTTTGCTTTAGACTACACTGCCATTTCAGTTGAAGTTTTTAAATTTATTTTGAGTTTTTCAGTCCTTCTATTCTTACGTGTTAAATATTATTTTTTGGAGGTCTTAAAGATTTTTTTACATATATATATATATATATATATATATATATATATATACTGTATATATTGTTTTTTAGTTTTTATCAGGAAGCAATATTAAGAATGTATTATTATTAAAAACTTGTACAAGTTTTTCTACTTATTCAGAATTTCATGCATTTCACACAGCAGTGCATATTAAATGTTATCATATATATATATATATATATATATATATATATTATATATTTACCTATATAGAACTAAAATATTACTCACTGCTTTACATGTTAGTGACATGACTATGAATTTACAGTCTTGGTAGTAAGGGTTTGTTTACACCTGCTGTAAGGCGCGTACACACGTCATTCTTTCTTTAGCGATCCTTTCCAAGGACAAAGTACTAAAAGATGCATGAGCGAGCGCTACTATGCTCTATAGAGGGTGGAGAACGAGCAAGTGGCACCCTTCTGTGCTCTCCCCCCATCACTTGCATTGCAGTCATTCATTATTCATTGATCCGGCAGGACGGATCTATGAACAACATCAGACAGTGCTGTACACATGCCAGATTCTCGTCCGATACTACGAGAATCATCTAACGCGCGAACATAGCCTTAGGGAAACGTGGTTGTTACCACTCCTGAAAGCCTACTATGCACAGCCGGGCGTCCAGGATTGTTTCCAGCTAAAGCCGGCCATTGCAAACACATGTACAAGCCTTTTTAGTTATTTTTTAAACACTTCCCATTCAAGTATATGAAGTGAGCAGAAGTGGAAAACTGCCATTAAAACTGTTCAAAAATGCTGAGCAACATACACACGTACAAATATTGTCATTGGAAAAGATCTCTCACAATCCTTTCTAAAGACTAGCGACTGCACGATGCATGAATGAGTGCTGTACATACAGAACTGTTCTGCTCTATGTAGAGGGGAGGAGGAAAACGACGGAGCAGCACCCCACTGTGCGCTCTCCCCCTTCCCTTCCATTAAAATTGTTGTACGGGTGCTGTACACATGCACAATTCTTGTCCGATATCAAACGAAAACCATTGGTCGCATCCTAACTGTCCTGCAAAGGAGATCACAATCAAAATGTTCCTACCATAGTCCTTTCCAAAGCCAACTTTCACGGAAGTCAATAATAGGACTAGTATTTTACAATTAGAAAGTATTTCCTCAGAACATACATTCTGATTCTGAAAAGGTTCATATGCATGCATTGTGGTCACAAGATAATGATAAATCACCTTGTCTCTATGTAATCTTTCATATTGTCTGACCCATTCATAAGCATCAGGTAACTTCTGATTTTATCCTTTGCATTAATATATAGATATTTATATTATACATATTGTTTTTTTTATACTTTGTTATATTATTATTAATATTAATGTTAATAATATTAAACAGAATTTATATAGCACCAACATATTACGCCTCGATGTACAATAAAAAGGGGTTGCAAATGACAGACAGATACAGACAGTGACAGAGGAGGAGGAGAGGACCCTGCCCCAAAGAGCTTACAATCTAAGATGAGAGGGAAGTATCACACAATAGGAGGGGAAATATGTAGTGGTGGGAAGTAGTAACGGTTTCAAACGATAGAAGAAGACGAGTAGGCAAGTTTGAAAAAATGGGTTTTAAGGACCCTGCCCCGAAGAGTTTACAATCTAGGAGTATATATATGATCAAAGAAGTGTGAACAGTCCTGGTTTTTAATGTCGGAATCGGTGGAGTTGCTTTTATCCAACTGCAAGTAAGTGCACCCTCGGCTATCTATAATGATTGAATGAGGGTAGTTTAGGATCACGTCTGCCACCTACCAGAAGCCAACAGCTTCAACACTTCTCGTATGATCTGAACCCTAAAGAAAAGTTTTTTTTCAGACAGTCAGTGGAATCAGTGATTCCTAGGCAATGGTTGGCACCCTTTTAGGTGCTGACTACCCCATCTGATCAACATATACCCACACTACAACCTCATCACCTATCTGATGTAGCCCTTACGGATTCTATAAATTTCTGACACAAATGTTTGGTTCTGTAACCGACAGTTTAAAAAAAACCTATTTATTGACCGGTGACAGTTAATACTTAATAATATGGTATTCACCTGTGCCCAGGCAGTGACAGCTGTCATCCCAGGGGAATATTGGGAATATTTCAGATGAGTCACAATAATGTTGTTGTGTGCATAACACTGCAGATGAGTTGGAGAGGAATCACACATCCAAACGTCTGCAGCACATCACCAACAACAAGCATGCCAACCTCGATCATTGTCCAGTAGCGGTCCTATTCGCTCTATGCTCCAAATAGCATGTGGGCTGTTCCTTGGCAGGATAAAAATAGCTTGTTTTCATTTCAGTAGTAAAGGAATCTGGGAAAACAAAGAAGTCAAGCATGTTTCCCAACAATAATTGTGTGACGGCTGAATATCAATCTATCATAATTTCACAGAAGTGGAAAAAGATGTTGTTGTAATGTATGCAATGTGTGACCTACATTGTGAATTGTAGTGGTACAATGCAGTGTTTACCTTTTGATTGAGCAGTAATGGGTGCATAAAAATGACATTAACATCTATAAACCCTTACACTGGAATTTCATATGACCTAGTAGCTGGTAGAATACATAGGAAAGTCTGTATAAGATACTAGTATCTTTTTGCTCCCAGCATTGAACGGATCTAAGAAAAGGTAAGGAAATGCTTGGAAGGGTTACAGGGTTATAGCTGAACTTTTGGCACAACAATATTCTATTAAAATATGTTCCTTAATAGTCGCAAAAATTCTACCTTCTGTGTAGCAAATGCATTAATAAACTCAGATATTACCTTGTAGAAGAAGCAGTGATATCACCGCTGATGTGCATAACCTGTGCAGAGAGCAGGGCTGTAGAAAACTGGGAGAGGGGGGGAAAACTGAGACCTTTCACCCTTGGAGAGAGACTTAGGATGTTCCTGAACAAAGGAAAGTTTTCACACTGAATTACTGCACAGATCTGAAAGAAACACACAAAGCACAAGGGATTTCTATTAACCTCACCCTCGCTTCCCTAGCAGCAAGCTAGCTCCCCTTCCCTTGGATTTTCTGAGTTGTAGACAGGCCCTCCGTATGCTCAGTTACAATTCTTAATATTTTAATTACATTTTTTAAATTATTATTACAATTATACATCACAAACACATTACACAGCACTGTGCAATAAATAGGGGCAGCAGATGACAAGCCTGATGATTGGGAATTCCATGAATTCCTTTATTTTGTGATGAGACTACAGAGAATGCTCATAGGAGGAACCTGCAAGAATACGGTTAAAGAGGAACTATACTGAAAACTCAAAAAAAACAAAACAAAAACACACCTTCCATCCCACAGGGCAGTCTGATCACTCCAGGTGTGTCTTGCATCAGGTCCTGCTTCGTCTCAGCATCCGTCCAGGAGCCGGCGCTCCGGGTGCCGCCATCTTCGTCTTCTCTTCGGGTTCTTCATCCTATGTCACCCAACCCAGGCGTGAGATCGGCAAATTTTTCTCTTTGAGCAAAAAAGCTCCTTTTGGGCATGCACAGAAGGAGTACCCAAGAGCCTCCCGGAATGCCTGATGTAGGTATCCCGGGAGTCTTTCTGCTCCCATTCATTCTCGACAGCCTAGAATTAGGGGGTAGTGCTGCGCCCTTTTTTTTTTTTAAAAGGATGTTGCAAAAAAACCCAAAAAACTAAATTTTTAACTTACACAAAAGGGTTCCCTACCCTTTTATGTAAAGTAAAAATTTTGAGTTTAGGTATGCTTTAAGAACAAATATTTTACTATTCCCTACACCTAAATAAGTACAGTACACTTACAATGCAGAGGTAGCCCCACTGCAAGGTTAATTTTTTTTTTTTCTTGGGGTTGACCTTAAAGTTTCTCTTGTAAAATGAAGCTGCTATCTTACATAGTATTGATATTATTAATAATAATAATAATAATAATAATAATAAACAGTGTTTATATAGCACTAACATATTACGCAGCGCTGTACAATAAATAGGGGTTGCAAATGAGGGTCTGCTTTACGTTGGTTCAAATGAAAAGATTGTGTAATTGCCTACAGGCTACATTGCATGGGAAAAGATCATTGGAATTCTGCACTTCCACACATAGGGCGCTCTGTATACATAGGGCTTCCCATACAGGGAATCTGACATTCCCTCAAATATTCCCTCGTGGGAATTAACTACAGCTTTTGAAACACATGAACCTTAACGATTCCCACCAGGGAATTTTTGAGGGAATGTCAGATTCCCTGTTTTTTTAACAGAGTCCAAAGTATGTGCACAGTAATGATTCTTATAAATGAGGCTGTTCAATGCATAAATTGCAAACCTTTCTACCAGAACAAACAAATAAAAATGTTTTATTTGTTTACCAGCTTTGATTTAAAATTGCAAAGAGTTTATTTCTAAAACCTACTAAAATTTTTAATCAACTACAAAGCAAAAAGCATATGAAATGGGACATGGAATTGAACTATGCTAACATTTTTAACATTCAAATGAATTTGTTTCTATTTTCATGTTCATATTGCAGATTGTGTTATTGCTGTCACTAAACTACATAGATAGGGAATAGATTTTGGATTCATCATCTGTGGAGGTTGGAGGCCCCCTAGTGGACACTCTAGAAATTTGTTCCGTAACCAATAATGGAATTCCAAAATTCAACATCTAATTCAGCTTTAGTAATGTAAAGCTTGTACGTATGTACTAATGTCTCGTTCAATGCATTAAGAAAGCCCATTTACTTTACACAAATTGGTAGAGAGAGAGAAAAGAGGAGGGGGGAGAGACAGAGAGAGAGAGAGAGGGAGAGGGGGGAAAGAGAGAGAGAGGGAGAGGGGGAAAGAGAGAGGGGGGGAGAGAGAGAGAGAGAGAGAGAGGGGAGAGAGAGAGAGAAGAGAAAGGGAGAGAGAGAGAAGAGGAGAGGGGGAGAGAGAGAGAGTAAGAAAGAGAGGAGACAGATAAAGAGGGAGATAGAGAAGAGAGAGGGAGGGAGAGAGAGAGAGGGAAAGAGAGGGAAGAGGACAGAGAGGGAGAGAGAGAGAGAGAAAGAGAGGGAAGAGGACAGAGAGGGAGAGAGAGAGAGAGAGAGGAGGAGAGAGAGTGAGGAAGGGAGAGGCAGAGGGGGGGAGAGAGAGAGAGAGAGAGAGGGAGAGAGAGAGAAAGAATAGGAGAAAGAGAGAGAAGAGGACAGAGAGGGGGAGGAGAGAGAGGGGGGAGAAAGAGAGGAAGCGAGAGAGAGAGAGAGAGAGAGAGAGAGAGAGAGAGAAAGAAGAGGAGAGAGAGAGAGAAGAGGACAGAGAGGGGGGAGAGAGAGAGAGAGGAGGAGGAGGAGAGAGGGGGGAGAAAGAGAGGAAGCGAGAGAGAGAGAGAGGAGGAGGAGAGAGAGGGGGGAGAAAGAGAGGAAGCGAGAGAGAGAGAGAAAAGAGGGCAGATAGGGAGAGAGAGAGAGAGTTATACCACTGGAAGTATCCATCAGAAGATGAGACCACCATGGCCATAAAGGGATGGACATGGTCAGCACCAATACTAGCTCATGGCATTTGAACAATGCTTTATTGGTATTAAGGGGCCCCAAGTGTGCCATGAAAATACCCCTATTACACCACCAGCCTTAACCCTAAATACAAGGCAGAATGGATCAATGCTTTCATGTCGTTGATGCCAAATTCTGACCTTATCAATCTTCTCTTGTCTATCTTTGGTTAGCCCATTTGAATTCTAGCTTCAGTTACCTGTTCTTAGCTGACATAAAAACAGACCATTTACCGGTTTCCTCTTATGTTACACATGTGAGATGATTCTCGCTATATATGAACAGTAGGGCCCATCTCAGGCGAGAATCTTACATGTGCATAGCAGTTGCCTGACATTATTCAGAAATCCATCAGGAGGGATCCATGAACGGCCAATGGGGAACAACTACTATACAAGTCAAGGGAGGAGAGCACAGCGGGGTGCTGCTCACACATTTATTTGTCTCTATTTGTTGCTGGAAGCGATCATGAAAGATTGTTTACAGCGATGAAAACAAAAAAAAAACTGAAAACTGTGTTCGCAGCCTTACAGAATTTATCAATAGACACCCCCCCATCTACCCAAGTGACTTGCAGCTTTCTTCTCTGCTTATAGGAGAAGGCACTTGTACGAAATGCAATCAAGGTAGTGATTTAGTAAATGGTTATTGAGAACAGTTACTAGTCATTGGTTGTATTGTGCAAATCATTTATAAGCCCTCCAGGGTAAATAATGTTGTCTTCTTGCTCATACCACTGACAAAGTAGATTTCTTATTATCTTTCCTATTGTCCACACATGTATTTTCCCATAAGTTCCCTAAAAAATCCAAGCCTCTCCACCCCCCTTTCCCCAATAAATATTTACCTTGATCCTACCCTTCTACAAAATCATCTTTGTGCTGGCAGCATATGCAGTTATTCCCTGCAAACTTCTATGTGACCCCCCTGTAATTTAAGGACAGGTGCTATATTGGATTAAAGTTTTTCTTAAAGCTTTCTAAAATTCTGTTATTGTAATACATTTTTTCAACTGTACTAAATTGTGATATACCGGTATATATCTATCTAATTATCTCCAATTTTTGGTGCCATTTCTATTTTTAATCCATAGGGGTGTATACCACAATTACTTTTTCGGTTTCTCTCCCTGGGACTGTTTATTGTGCTTTCTAATAAGCTATTCTTACATACTTTATTAGAAGAGGTCACATACAGAGGTTTAAAATTTACATAAAATAGACACGTATTAATACTGAGGTTATTTTTGTGAACAGAGGAGGTTAGTCCCGCAAGAACAATTGGAAACCTTTATGTTCCTGCACTCCTGCCAGATTAGAAGCTTAACCATCCTCTGACATTTTAAGCTTTCCAAAATTTCACTTTGAGACCATTTTTTTTTCTTACTTTCAGCTAAATATCACAAAATAGAACGCTGGGTGGACTTTAATAACTATGTACAAAATTTGTCATTAGGATCTACCTGCTAGCAGGCAACTAAAACAACGAACAATTGATTCACAACTGTGAATGGCACAATGCATACTGAAGTACAGTAGAATAGTGTTGGTGTTCAAATTCGGGTTGTCCTTATATTCGACCTGGATATGGCTGCTCAAATTTTGATAGGGGAGATTTGTCCTCATTTAACCTCTAGTGCCCAGGGATCCCACACTGACAGGAGGATTCCCACAGCCGTGATCAGAATCACCCGAAAAATATTGGGCTATTCGATCAAATAGCCGCCGATTTGAAAACTGAGGAATTCGACCAACACTACAGAAGAATATCATCCAGTTTTAAAATGATTTGTAGACTTATTGTATTATGAAGTGTGAGAACTATAAGCAAAGCACAAGCAATGCTGCACAGCACAAAATAGTGTAACTAATGACAATCCAACAAGAGGATTGGCTGTTGGTTAGTGAACTTTATAATATTGATTATAGAACTATATTAAAATATTGATTAAAGTTTTCAGTGTAATAGTACAATAAGCTCAGTACAGGTAAAAAATACATTTTGTTCTCCAAACACGTAAACAGTTTATTAGTTTTTGTGCGTCAATATACCGTAATAGATACAGGATTAAAGAATTTTCAGGCACAAGTCACAATAAAGCAGTGTATATATATGCTGTGAAAAAGAAAATGCATATTTACACCTGAGGCTGTAATTTGTCCATCATCAGGGGCCAGTAGTATACAAATTGGACAGCCGGTCATAGTAACCTTTGTACTATAGTGCATGAACACACACACCTATTGTCATGACTGATGAAACATTTTTAACGAGCAGCACTATAAAAGTAAAAAACAGAACACAACCAGGTTTATAAACTTAGAAAGTTTTGTCTGTGAACAAAAAGCTTTATAGCGGCACCAAGTGCCCCGGAGTTGCCAGGTTTATATACAAACTTAAATGACATGTGCAGGGGGGTAACTGTCTTTAAACACAGTGAAGGAACAAGAGTGTGCTGCCCAGATTTGAGAATTTGCTCCAAAACCAAAAGACATCTTATAGTCAACCATCATCAGAAATATGCAGTACAAACTTTTTTTTTTGGTCTCAAACTTTGTGTGAAGATAGTGTGCCTGTTGCTGAAACTTTGCACAGAATGAAATCTCATACCAAGGTTACATTTCAACACAGCATGGTCAAGAATGATAGGCTCAGGTAGCATGATGAAAATCTAGGGTTGGTTCAGTTGCCCCCCAATGTCTATTAGTGATCCCTTTTGCTGGATCAGCAAGGACTGTTTTCTGCTCTGAAGGACTCCGTGTTCATCCTCCTACGTAAAACAGAACAGTCTGTACAACACTTGTTCTACTACAGCTGAAAGTGATTAACTATTTTTCCTTATAAACTATACAAAACCTGAACTACAGAGGAAAGTCTAGGTGGGTAAGAACCAATTACCAAGTGCACCGGGTCTAACTTTGATATGACTGCAGTCCATAAGAACCAGAGACCCTGCACAACTGCTGCAACCTGAATATGGAGATTGCCAATGCAACACCTTTCTGACTGCAAATTTACTTCTGTGACTCAGAATGTGTTTTAGAAGGGGAGCACAATTTACTAAAGACAACTAATCAATAAAAAAGGAAAAAAGACTAAGAAAATTACTTGGCTTGACACTTTATTCAAACATGGCAAAAGGTGGAAGGTCCATTTGGTAAAACCCCCACTGGTGCATTATAAAGACAATAAAAAAAAGAATTTATTTGAGGTGAATAATTATTAAAGCGCTAGTTCATACTTTAAGCAGTTTTGTAATATATAATGTTCAAAAGCTAAACACAAAATATATACATATATTATATATAAAGGTAATGTAACAAATAAACAAAGTTCAAAAAAAAAAAAAGCAAGGGCAGGAGTGCATCATGCAAGTGCAATCGCACACACAGGTAATCAAATGGTTTCATGTTACCAGCACATAAGACTTTTTTTTGGAAGAATTTTTTTTTTTTTTTTTTAAGTATATATTTTTTCTACAGTTTTTAATATCAAACTAAAAAGGTTACAAAGGACATCTGAAAAGTTGTAGACATTTAAACATGATAAAAAAAAAAATTGTATCCAAAGAAAAGTTTGCAAATATATCAGAGCACACCGACAGAACAGTCGATTCTTAAATATGGCAAACCATTTACATGACAAAATGAACCCTTTATTTTTTTTTGAGTCAACTAAAAATATACATAAAATAAATGTCACCGACTGTATTAACACTTTTGGAGAAGATGTGAAGACTAACCTGAAAGTTAGTAAATAAGAAGTATTTATATTATACTCAGCGATTTGCTCTATTTATCCTGACAGGTCATTCCAAAAAGGAAGCATAATACCTGCTGAATTAAACATAGTAATGTGTTAGTGTGTAATTGGAAAGTCATTTCCCTTTAGCAGTGTGATGCAGTGTTTACAGCGGATCTCAACTCTGGGTTCAGTAGCTTTGCACATTAGAAAATCATTTCATTTGCCCAGTTCTTCATGAGTTGTCAACCTTCCTGATAAAGTTCAAGTCCTAGAAGTCTAACTGAGCAAATGGGCTTCCAAAATTTCAGGAGTCAAAATTCATGTCTGATCAAACTTAAAGATTCCGATGGGACCAACCAAGTGGGCTGCTTGCTCAGCAAGAGGACAACTTACAAAATAAACTGGTTGAGGACAATCTGTGGCAGAAAAAAAAGGTTAAGATTAAAATAGGGGCAAATAAATAAAAAAGGAAAAACAAATATATGGAGCAAAACTGACCTCAAAATTTCACATTTACAAATTAGCCATATCATCTTTTCATACTGCTTAATATTTTAACTGCTCTATCCTTGGCCAGCTCCAACATTTTGCAGCACTGTACAGTCTATAGTCATGTCACTAGCTATCACATAATCTAATGTCTCTACCATAGCCATAGGTCTTTAATACATTGTAAGGTCAATTTTGGGAGAAGCCAATTAACCTAACTGCATGTTTTTGGTATGTGGGAGGAAACCGGAGCAAACAGGGAGAACCTGCAAATTGCATGCAGAAAGTGTCCTGGTAGATATTCAAACCTGTTACCCAGCACTGCAAAGGCCAGAGTGCTAACCACTGAGCCACTGTTTTCCCTGAGTACCTTTGGAGAATATGCCATCACTTACATTAGACTATACAGAAAAAAAAAAAAACCTAACAAATCTTTATATCATACGCAGGGAAAACTGTAGCTACAGAACAGTAACAGGGGCCTGGAAATAGAGAAAAGAACACATGCACTTACCTCCTCTAGATAATTATCAGGAAGAACTATATGCACACCCATTCCTTAGGGTGGGTGATCAGTGTCCGGGCCTGGTCAGTTACTGGGAGGAGAGCCTCTTCTGGAGAGTACTAAGAAAAAAGCAAAAAGGAAAACAGCTGAAAATATCTGTTTGTGACACAGTCCAATCAAGTGAATATTGGCTGTGGGTGCCTATGCCTAGTATGTTTACCACTACAAAAACAATTTGTGCACAATGCATTTAGAACTGATAAACTGCAAACTTATAATTGTTGGAGAATGGTTTTTAGTTTAATAAGCTGTGAAGGTGGTCTTACCTGATAACCTTGGAAGAAGTTCAGGATCTCTTTCATACCAGAGTTATAAGCCAGGCCCTGCATGCGCACCACTGTGGCTCCATTATGCGGAGGCATGCTGCTGGCACTTGGTGCTGCAGGGAAGAAGCCAAGATTGCTTGGAGAACCTGGAGGGCTGAGCAGGAAGAAAAACAGATTGATATAAAGTTCAAAATACCTGCGTTTGTGGCAATGATGGCTAGTTCTTATTTTACATTGAAGGGTTGAGGATAAAATAAAAATAGGTCACATGCAGGTTTAATATTAACATATTTAGCCCGTGCCTAAATCTGCATAGATTGTGCATGCATAAATCTATGTTCCATTTGTTAATATACTGTGAGAGACTAACGCAAAACCATAGTAAGGAGATCTCTGATCCAATGACATGGTTTGCTGGCTTCTTTAAACAGATGCCCAAAATGTCCTAATTAGTGTTCCATCCTAATAATCACACCATCCTGATCAGCAAATCCCCAATACTAGGACAAGATCAACTTTTATGAATTCCTGAAGAGACTTACCAAGTAATTGCATCAGTAAACAAAAATAGTTTCATGCGGTCATGTTATCTAGTATTGATTTAAATTAGATTGTAGGTTTGCTGCTCTCTGAATAGTTTGGCATTTCAGGAAACTTTAATAATATAATATAAAATGCATCAGTGTCTGTTCCATTGCACACAAGAGAAGAGAGCAAAACCTAAATGTATTGAGCTCAGAGCTCAAAGTTGCATTATCTAACCTGGATTAATGACTGATAAGTGCAATTGTGCTTTCTCCATTGCTGAAACTGCTATTTATGCCAAATTTTTGCCAAAACCTCTATCCTTTAAATAAAAGGCATTTGTTGTAATCCCAGGGTCACCAATTAATTCTACTTTAGCAATTAAAGGCTTTACTGTGCAAATAACCAGAATAGTGACAGACTTGTTTTTTGGTTCCAAAGTTTTGCCCTTTATCGTTTGGAAACTTATGAAAATGTATTGAACACTTTTCCTGCATTGTGTGGAGGTGCTGTAATTAAACTAACTCTGGTTCGACTTCAAATACTGTGTGACCTCTCCTATGCTTTAATCATCACAGATCACCTTGTCCAGCCGCCACCAACCTTTCAGACCTCGCAGACCACTAAATTCATCATTTTAAATCTTGTGGACCATTAATATGATTTTTTTTTAAAAAAAAGAGAAATAAGTTAAAAAGAGAAACACGCTTGTAAAATAATGATCTTCCTAATGGTGCCTGACTAGGACTGTGGCGGCTCTGATTCATTGATCAGCTCACAGTTAAGTGAAGTGTTACTAGTGTTACTATCATTAGCTACATTATCTTTGGTATTACTAAGGAAATGCAAAATATTTGTTTGCTCTCTCACTCATTATGGGTTTATTTCAAAGCAAACAAGAAATGATAGTTATCAAAGTCGAATGCTGCCATTAAATATAACAGTTAAAGAAAATAGACAGTTAAGGACATACTTAAAAGAGCAATAAACAAAAAAAATAAATAAATAAAACAATCGGATGAGAATCGGTATTAGTGGAGCGGGGTTGTAATGGTGGAAACAATACTGAAGCGTACGGCTCGGCAATGGTTTCCTCTTACAACTTAACACTACACTGACGTCACGCTGCGCCTCCCTTGTTTTTCCATTTCTTGTACAGTTTGTGAATTTAGCGCAATATAAAAATGAAAAATTGCCATCAATGTCAAGCTATCCAATACATTCATTAGTAATGGCATCAAACTACTACTACAGCAAGAGCAACAACTTTCTCAAAATCTAAAAATACTTTACGTCTTATGCAGGATCGTGGGTCTACACCTCACCATCTTGGAAACAATACAACAGTACAAGCATAGCAATGTTTTCTGCATAGATGACATTCTTCAAACTCTACAGAAGGCTGTAGAATGCTACGAAAGGAAGGCTGACCTTGCATGCAACTATTTTTACTCCAGGGCAACTATTTGGCAGCTTGAAAGGTTTTTGCTCATTACAGAAGCTTTAACTGCACGAGATTTACTGCCGCTCACTCACCCATTACCACTTACTGCTGCCCCCATGGCCTGGAATTTAAGTATATAATATTTGAAAGTCTACTGCTTTCCTTAGATATATTCTACCAGTGCGTTAGCCTGCACTTTCCTCCTACATCTCCTACTGAAAATATATTATGGGTTTAAGTTCGGGAGTAGCAATTAAATACGGACAAAAAGGTTTTGTTTTTTTTTGCCAAGGATTCAAAGCAAACACGTCACAAATATATTAAAATGCATAAAAATAAGCAAGTTACTTTTGTTAGCCAGTAGAGCCTTTTCTGTGTGCACCAATCATCTTAGCTTAAAGTGGCACTTGCAAAATACAAGCCCCAAAAATGTCAATATGTTTATCCGTCAGGCCCCTGTGTTACTGTGGTGTTCTGTGGTGACCTAGGGGTGGACTAAGGTTATGTACACACATGCAGTGCTCTTTCACAATCTTCTCAACGACAAAAGACTGAAAGATACATGAACGAGCTCTGTACATAGACCACCGTTCTGCTCTATGGAGAGGGGAGGGGAAGGACAGAGCGGCACCCCACTGCGCTGTCTCCCCCTTCACTTCCATTATGATTGTTCGTCGTCCATTGTTAATGGATCCATCAGGACAGTCCTTCGGATGACGAGTCTTGTACACACGCAAGATTCTTGTCTGATATCAGCTCCAAGCCGATTATCAGACGAGTACCAGTGCACGTCTGTACCTAGACTAAGCCATGCTACACATATCAAGTATTGGATAACAATAATCTTTAAGAAAGGCAGAAAAACAGTGAAGAATCTTGTCTCAGATGGAGAGATTTTAGAGGCAGGCTGCAGATCAGAAGGTATAACACCTTGTTAGAGGATTTCTGGGCTCCCCATGCATCCATACTGCACAGACACTACGGGGGTATCTCTGCAAAAGAGAACTCAGGAAGTCTCCCTCCTGCCCTCATTGCTGGAGACAGCTGCAGTTAATGAGGTTTCAACAACTATGACAAAGAGGAGAAGGCTGAAAGTTGGGGCAGAGCATGAAGAACATGGGAGAGGTTACAGATCTTAGCGGGTGAAACAGAGCCTGCAGTGTTTTCAATTTTTTTAACTGTATGTAATAGTGAACCTTCAAAGTTACTGTCATTGCATAAGTGGGTTTTGTTGCAATACCTAGTCAAGAAATTAAAGAAGCTAAAGCCCTAAATTCAAAGAGTAGCAGCAGGTAGTTCTCTACTAAAACATTTGAAATGGATTGCAGGTAAAGAATAAAACGCTTATTTGGGTAATATGTTTAGATATATACTTTCATATATTTGGATATTGGGGCTTAATAAAGAAAAACCCTACAAAATGCAGTAAATCCACTATAACAAATCGGACTTAGGATGCTAAACGCTATAGAACCAATATGGTGATCTAAGCCAAATCTTTGTTTTTTGAAGCTGAAGTGTTTTGAGTTTGGGAATGCAGCTTTGTGTGTGTGTGTCTGGCTAGAAATGCCAGCATAAACACTAAATATAAATAAAATAACAAAATATAAAATCAGATATAGGTTTTCTTTTTACATAAAAATAACCCACTTACCTTGGGTAGTAAGCGGTGTAGTTCATGAAGAGCTGAGCTCCGGCTGGGTAATATGCAGTGGATGGTGCAAGGGCCCGAGGATTCAGGAGCAGTGAGGGCTGGTACAGGGTTGCGGCCTCGGCAGGAATTACAGCTGCTGGTGCAGGGAAGGAGTACGATGGAGGAGACAGACCTAGCAGAAGACAAAACAAAAATAAACAACAGGAAAATACTTTTATCTTGAAATTTTGAACTTTTGTAAAATTGTGGCTCTGGACCAATGTAGAAATTGGCATCAGAATAACTCAGCTTGTTTGAATACATGGAAAAAAACCTTTATCTTTTATTAGCTACCTATCTAATGTCATAAAAATTATTTGCTCGGCCAAAATAATAAAAACACCTGTCATTGAAATGCCAGAACATCTCTAAACCAATTAAAGTTCAGCCTCTACAAAACCTCAGGTGTCCTGTGGTATCCGGCAAGATGTAAAGCAGATAACTATCACTGCTACTGCATCCCAATGTCATCTCTTTCCTAGGTAAAGTGATAGACATGTACCTGATCAACCACATGACCCCCCCCCCCCAAAAAAATGCTTATTCCATAATACCAGACTTATTTCTTCCTTAGATCACTCCATGGTCTAGTTCTGTGGCCCATGTACTTATTGTAGGAGCTTTTGATGGTGGACAGGGACATGGCAACTTGCATTGTACTGCACATTCCTTTTATCACACAACCAGCATTAGGTTTTCGTCAGTTTGTGCTACAATAGCTGTCCTTTGGGAGATGACTGGGTCTCCCCCACCTCATATACATCAGTGAATCTTGGATTCCCATGACCTTGTCCCCAATTCACCTACTATCCTGTTGACCATTTGGTATGTGCTAGCTGTTTTGACCGAGTCTAGCAGTCTCAATTTTGCCCTTTTAAAATCATTCAAATTTGTCCACTTAGTAGTTTGAATGTATTGGCTGATCAGTGTATTTGTATACTAAGATTTCATAATCGAGCATTAAATGCTGAATATGGGTTTGAAGAGCTACGCCCATGTATTAATGATTCCCTCTAACACTTCTGGGTAGGACAGGGTGTGTAGATTACAATAAGATTTAACAATGCCCTAAATGGTTTAGATAACATTTAGTTCCTCTGAAATGTTTGTTAACGCAGGTACCAAGGGGAAAATAAATTAAGTACTAATAATGAGACTTCTTCAGCGAACCCTATTGCAAGCAAGGAAAGGGGAAAAAAAATAGCCCTGGAGTGTGCATGTCATAAAACCCGTCATTAATGGTCACTCCCATATTTGTATCTGGCAAGGCTATGTTTAAATCTGCTTATGAATGACAGATTCTGGAATGTTTTGGAAGAAGTTGTATGGTTCATTCAAGAGCTTGCTTTAGGTGTCATACTGACAGGTATTGCTTAGACAAATGCATGTCAAATGTGGGTCAGCAAAATCCCAAAGACATTAAAAGTGCAGTAGACAAGGCAATTCAGCAAAGTTGCTGACGTCCTGCTTGCATTGAGTTTTTTTAATGCATTATGTCCTTAGAGATTCATTTTCACTGCAGACAAAGCAAATCAAATGCATTTTTTTGTTTTTTTGTTAAAAGCTGTGTTTACCATTCAAATGCAGTGTTAAAAAAGAATAGCCATCAATAAAACTAATAGACATAAGTAGCTACATGATTTGAAAATCATTGCTTCTACTACTGCTTCTATGGTTAATGGTATTCATAATACCATTAGATAAGATTACCCTAAGATAAGCTTCATACAGTCACCTTAAAAAGGTGCCTGGAACTCAAAAAAAGAAAGCTCAAATGCATAAGTCTGACACTTGAACAACCCTTACGAAAAGTGTTCTATAAAACAAGAACGTGTTTGAAAATGCATAAACATGCATGCTTGCAGTTTATGATATTGAAAACTGGATTATTTCTAAGACAAAAGGTTTGGTAATAGTTGGGGTATAATACATTAGATGGGAAGATATGTTCTAGTTAAATAAAATGGAATTTTATTCAAGGCCAAGGTAACCATAAACTACTAAACAGTTTGTCTTTTACTTCAAACCCCTTGCATCATATTAACATTAAATATTAGTTTACCAGTAATTCTAAGTAGTTCAAAACAACTACCAGAACAAACTGGGTTTAAGTACAGTGTGTTACATAAAAATATCTGGGTTTAATGTACAGCGCTGCGTAATATGTTGGTGCTGTATAAATCCTGTTTATTAATAATAACTATGAATTGGACAGCCTTAAAATGTTTGGACCCACTGTGCTTACAGCGTTGCACCTTATGTGGTCATCTTTGTAAATGTCAATCCACTATTCAAAAATGTTTTTTTTTTTTTTTTTTTTTTTTTTTTTTTTAAATTAAACGTTCAAGTGAAAAGGAAATCAGCTCATAGTTTTATGAACAGAAAGCTAGCGAGTCTGTCAATTTGGCATTGAGATTTGAAATTGGGTCATTCTGTTATTTGACATTGAGATTTAATATGGCCATGGCTTTTCACCGAAGCATTCTTGGTTTCATTTTTAGCTTTTAGAGTTGGGTGAAAGGTATTTGGGTGAAAGGTGTAATGTATTCACGTAAACTGAAAAATCTAAAATTAAATAGGCTAAGTATTTAGAAAAAAAGCTAAAGTTGTAAATATTTATGATTTTGGTTTATGGACATATCTTGTTAATCAAGCTGAACTTTTGCAGATGGTTTACCCAATGCAGGTATGCAGGAAACACAGAACAATTTATTGTATCAAGTTTGTTATAAGTAAGGTTTCTTTCAGACTCAAAAAGCTCATGGTAAGCTTCTCCTAACTGATCCTGTTCAATGTCTGAGCTTTTATTAGTGTCAGCCACAGCATTTGACAACCCCTCTTGTTGAATGTAGTTGAGGTTCTTCCTCCAGAGGAAAGGAAAGTGCACAGCCAGAAGTGACTTCATGGTACCACACCGCAATCTGCTGCAGCCACATGCAAGTGTGTGCATAAAAACGGTCCCCAACCATTCCCATTCTGTTGAATGGAAGCAGCTGGAAATACGATTGAGTCTGCGGTAGAATGCTGCAGTCAACCGTAAGTCTGAAATGGCCCTTAATATCATCAGAAGGTAGATTTGCATGGCATCTAGTTAAAGCATAGAAAATATAAGGTGTGACACAAATATTTAAATGTTTGTATATTTTATCTGTGCAGGGCTGTATATGCTTTCATCAAGAGTGCAAGAATGAAGAATGCAGTTTCACACTTTGCTTTGGATAAAAAGCTTCTAATCTACTAAAGTGTTTTAAAGGGGAACTAAACCCAAAAACATCCAACTGTTTTGTTGGAACATATTAGGTTTTATCTGCCTATAAATTGTTTTATATTTGCCATCTCTTCATATGGATGACCTTGCTCTACAAACATTGAGGCAATAACCTTCACACTACTACTAGTTGCCACCTTGATTAGACAGCCACAGAGCTGCTCTCCAGGACCACACACCAACCAACCATTTCACAGCAGTCCAAAGGAAACATTTTCTAAAAGCCACACTAACTTGGTGACCTCTTTCACTAAGGCCACAAGTGATATTAAATTTACTTCATTAAAAAAAAATCCCTAAATAAATCTAAAAAGAATGTTGAGGCTATATGTACCCTTTACATTTTACCAGGAAAAAGGGTACCGGCTACCATTCATAGACCCTATAAAATGCTAGTTGTCGGTCTAGTTTTATTACTTCCAGTTTTGTGGCAATTATAACACAACAGACACACTAACTTTGGGAATTGCGTGGCATATAAATAAAACTATAAACTTCCCAGAATTACTGCACAACAATACTTGCACTGTGCGTCAATAGACATCACTATGAAATGGTGGCTGCAGTAGATGGCAGGGGTGGACAACCACTAAACTGCTCATTCCAGGCATTGTGGAAGATCCCTGTAGAGGCTTTTTTAGCCATGACAAAGCCAGGACCTGGTATGCAATCCCGAATGTAGGATGGCATTTGTTAACTTTTGCTTTAGTTCCCCTTTAAAAAGGGCAGCATCCCTTTGGCGCTCCCGAAATTTCATTCACCACCAAGAAAAATTTCAATCATTTATTTTTATGTTTACAAAAAAAACCTAATAAAATGGCCAATGACGACCCAAAATACCAACAGGAAGGAAAGTTCCAACACGTACCAGCTCAAAAGCGCAGAGAAGCGGCAGAACCCTCAAGCCCAAACTTACATGGTAACTTACATGGCGGCGGGGACAAGCCATTGCGATTTAAAGTTCCCCCCATTAAGACAAAGTTCATCTCCTCTGCAGAACACTGAAACACCTCCACATATCTGTCCTTCATGGTCTTCTTGTGACACTTCTGCGCCGCCAGGAATGCCCTCTCTGCTGACTTCATCTGAATGAAGGAGTCTCCTGAAGGTCGGCCCTTGGGGAAAAAAAATTAAGACCATAAACTCGCTATTAATAGAACCCAAAAATAAACCTGGGGCCCATGGTTGCAGCTCAAGTTTTTTGTGCCCTAGACTTTTAAAATTAGGGGCTTATTAACACCAAATGTCAGAACATTTTACAGTTATTGTATATACAACATATCCATCAGTTGGAAAAATCATATAAAAGATAAGACTAGCCAAGTGATGCATCACTAGAACCTGTCATGTTTTATAGTCTGTGGCCCTGCTCACTTTAGCCTGGTTTATAATTGGACAGTTGAAGAGCCATTTGCCTTCTAATGTGCACTACTAACAGAAACACAGACTGTCACTTATGACTTTCAAAGAACACTTGTTATCTGACCGACATTCAAAAACTGCAAATTTTTACATAAGGGTCTCTGATCGTATTTGTGTAAAACAGAACCATCAAGCACATACATACTTTGTCAAGCCATTTCCATTGATGAAAGAACAGATACACCCATGTTTGTTTAGTAGCCACTACCCGTTAAGCCCAATAAGTATTCTAAGACTTTCCACAAAGTTAAAACATTGTATCCAAATTGAGTTTAAGGATTCCAGATCATTTTACTTTGCCTAATCAATAGTGAAAATGTATGTATAATCATATGAATTAATGTTTGCTCATAAAAGTGTAGACTTGATATTCTATTTTATGAAATTGTAAACTTTCACCTAGCCAATTAGTTAAACTCTAAAAGCCAGTAGCCAGTTTTTCCTATAGTAGTCATTGCCCTGAGAGATATCACTAGCATTCACTGGATGTGCAGCTCTATGAAGTAGCAACCAATTGTACAAATTCAAATAACTATACCATTATTTAACCTAAACACCCATATATGATAAATTCATCTGTTACCCAAGTGTTGCACGATTGGGGTGATTATGGGCAATAACCTAGGTGAAATCCATGATTTATTATCGGCCCAGAAGACAGGGTATTTATAAACCAATACAAAGTAGTCAGTGAGAAGAGAAGGGGAGACAGCGGGTAGATAGTCAAAATAAAAAAGTTAATACGCAGGTCCTTAATCTAGCAGGTGAGCATTTTTCAGAGACATTGGTGTCATATTTTGGAGTTTAGGTGATGCCTTATCCACCAGTTAACTAACACACGCATTATGGACATCCTTTAAATAAATCACTGAACTAACCAATTTACCTAACTGGGCAAAACAAGCAAATGTTTGTATGTGCCTCATATTGTTTAATTGTGCTCTGATAGGACTGGGAAAGGTAGTAGAGCTGTCTGCCAATTGTATTGTTTGAGCTGCAGCTCTCCTGCTGACAATAAACAAACCATAATAGAGACTGAGAAATCAGATAGTGCTTACAAAAGTCAGAGAAGCGTGTAAATTAGGACCAATCATACACAACAAACTTTGATTCTTAACATTAATAATTCATTTTAACAAAGTTAAATTTATTTGACTTGTAATTTTCAAATAAAAAACAACTGTTCCAGCTTTATTTGTTTGGGTCAACCTAATATAACTGAAATACAGACATTAGAAACTACCATCACATAAAATATTAATTAACTTGGCAGACACTCCCCCCACACCATTTTCCAGCATTTGTTCACATTAAATCAGATACATACACTTAGGGTGTAAGTATTTCAGTGCCCTATGAGGAAAAGGCAGTGCTACATATGTTGGGGAAAAAATTCCTATTCCCATTTACAAACTCCAAAACATGCCTGATGCCATGGTTTGCTGAAAGGAAAGGAGAGTGACAAAAGGAAAGCTGTCAATGTCAAAACTTGCACATTACAATTATCTAATGCCGCATGACACAAGGCATGACACAAGAAGATAACAGCATGCAACAGCCTTTTTCATCATGTCATTGGGAGAAGGTTTAAGATAATACCTTTATTAAACAGGTAAGATCATACCTACCTTCTCTACTTACTGCAAACCCTTAACTTAAACCTAAAAAACAAAATTCTAAGATTAAGATTCTAAGGCTATCTAGCTTCCAAAAGGCACCTACAGACACAATGGCGCCAAGCTGGGGAATACAATCATTGAAGCTATTAGTGTTTTAGATTTAGCAAAGTGGAATAGCAGGAACATAATTTAGACATTACCTGGTGGTTCAGTACCATATGAACTCCATGTGTCCTGATATCAGCAGAAAATTCACCTAAAAACTCCAGGATATCCTCTATTGTAGCAGCATAGGGAAGACCTCTCAGCCGAATACAGTCTCTGACATTGATTGGAGGGATAAATGGCTGAGGTAGAACTGGAATGATGGGTGGTGTTGGAATAGGGATAAGAGGTGTAGACGAATATCTGTTCAGTACCTGCAAAGAAAATTTTATATGTACATTTACCTTGATGGTAATAAAAAAATTGGGACTGTGCCCCTATTATCTGGTAGTTGTAAAAGGCCCCTTACAACCTGCTGCATATTTGCAGTGTGGAATCTGTCCATTTTTTAATCTTATTTCTTTTTTAAAAAAAAAAAAATCACTTTCTGCTCTTCTCTATGACCTCATTATATATTCAATCAACCAAAATTTTGGACTAATGAAAACATATTAAGAACTAGGGGAGTATTTGTCAAAGATTTCAAGATCTATTGTGGCTTCGCTAGTTTTTTAAAAAAATTGTTAGATTTTGTCCAAATATCCAGTTAATAAAAATGTCTAATGGCGTTTAGCCAGCTTCACTGTAAATTACATTTTCAACCTGGGACACATACAATCATATTTATCATGATATAGATATATTAAATAAGACCAGCCTTGCCAGAGGACAGTGGGTATAAAGCATGTCCGCACAGATATTTAGAATTTTTCCGGCCAAGAGTGCAGGGAAGTTTTTAGAACTAAAGCACATTACCTAGTTGTGTTTACACAGTGTTGGAATTCACGTGGTTAAAAAGGTAAGAAAAAAAAAAAAAGAAAGCACTCACATTACATTAGCATTGTTAAACATTAATAGACTATGCAACTGACAACATGGAAGGTGGAAAGATAATCCTTCTCATTTTACTCTTGTTTTAATTGTGACAAAATACTATGCATGAAAAAATAATGCATTACACCATCCAAATTGTAAAGTTATGCAAAAACCTAGTCTAGGTTTGCATAAAAGAAAAGTTTTTATGCACAACAAACTTGTCTTGATATATGTACAAGAACACCTTACACTGGCTCTGTGCAGCCATATACAACCTATGTTATTTTACTTTTTGGACATTGGCTGTCCTTTGTTGGATTCACTGAGTAGGATATGTAAATTATCTTGCTATCTCTCCGACTATCCTATGTGCTGACAAGTTCCTTATTTGTCTGAGATTAAGGATGAAGACATTCATGGTGTAATTTGGCATTATTTGGGCTGATGTAAACAATCATACCTGCTGCACCTCTGCGGCTGTGCTCCTAAATAGCTCAATGTATCGTTTGCCCAGTAAGTCTTTGTGCTTCTTCAGTGCATTCTGCGCATACTCCTCGCAAGCAAACAGCACAAAAGCATCTCCTGTCGGCCGGCCGTCAGGGTAAGTAACGAACAATATTCCTTCCTTGCCCCCAGTCACAGGGCAATGCTGCCCAAAGAATGTCAGAACTTCTTCAGCAGTGGCAGTAAAGGGCAGACCTCGCATGCGTACAATCACTTGGTTCTCCTTGGACAAAAACTGAGCAACCTCATTAGAAGTACCTATGAAGTGAAAAAAACATGAATTGATCAATTACTAGCTAGAATTAGTAAATGAACACAGTTGGATATATAGTAACTGACCAGCTGCATACATAAACCACATCGCTGATGCCCAGTTTATGTTTAGGACCAAAATATAGTGTTGGCTCACCAAATGTGGACTTAAACACTGATTAGGATGGGAGAACTAAAAGCAGAGACCTGGGCAAAAAAAAAGTCCTAAATGGATTGCCCAAACTGAAAATATGTATATAAAGAGTTTATGGGTTGAAGCCTAAAAGTAAACCTGTGCCGCTGGGCAAGAGGAGGCTAGCATTACTGACGAAGTTTTGCAAATGCGAAAGTACTCTGCCGTCATGCTCATCTAGGTAGTCAGACTCCGAACAAACATTCAAAATCCAAAAACAAACTGATTAACACTGTTTAAGAAGAGCTGCAGCCATTATTTAAACATGACAGCTTGACAATTAGTATTTTTTAAAACAGGCGCTCAGCTATGGCCAACTCAGGCATTTTACAGGTAATTTAACGCACAGTTCATTATCTACATAGATCTAAATATTTGTAACCTAATCTGCCAAGATAATTTTTTTTTCCTAATCAAGTGTGGCAACTTGATAAATATTTTTTGTATCTCTCGGTCTTTAATAGACACAGCAGGGATGTTCATAAAAACTGCATAGCTTTATATACATTTTACAGTTCTGCACTGCAGTTTCAGGCAAATTGTGATTGTAGCGACACCACTGCAGACGCCTTTGCAAGAGTCAGTAGGTTTATCGAGAGTAATTGTCAGTGGATGGATTGCATTACAGCCCAGTTTCCACCACCAAAATATAATGACAACTTCAGTCCCCCAAGAATAATCAAATCCCATCGGTGTTTTCCATACAAGGTACATCACAGCTAATTAAGTGGCTCAGTTTACATTATCTCATAATTACCTCCGGCTATTTTTAGAAAGTCCTCTCCTGTGGCTTTATACACCTAGAAGAGGGAAAATAATATCATGTTATTTAAATTCCAAAAGCAGTGAACACTCACAAGTCACATTGCAGAAGAACATACCTCTATGTATCTGTTCCCCATATGATGCTTGTGTCTCTGTAGAGCCAGATCTCTGTGTTCTTCACTCACAAACCTGACTAGAGCCTCTCCATTTCTTCTCCCTTGTGCATTAAGACAAAGGGCAGCTCCACCTCTGTACATATAACATAGAAAGGAGTCAGACATTAGGGAAACCTGCGGCTCTTCTGTCGCTTATGGCTCAGAAGGTCTAAAACGAGACAAAGGCTGTGGCCTAGACAGGTAGAGTGTCAGAATTTTGGGGGACAATGCTCTACTCTTTGTACAAGGTTTCAGCTTCACTGTAATCATTTGGTTAGGGTGGAAATATTAATACATGTATGTTATGCTTATGCCTATCTTAGGGCTTTGGAACTATGTAAACAGAATTGAATGGCCAAAAGAAAGGAAAGATACTACACATCTAGGTGTCATTTGCTTAATTAATGAGCAATCCTTGACAGGATAAGCATTTCCAAAGCACAAAACTGTCATTTTACATTTTGATAGAACGTCTATATAGTACAACCATTATAATAAATTTCAGATTGTGTTTTCCTTTAGAAGAGTTGGAGCCCAGCTGCTCAACCCTTCATATCATACCTGCAAGAAAACAGGTTGCTTTGGTCTGTTCTTGCAAAGTGTGCAAGAAATCATGAAAGTGCATCGTAGTTATATCAGACAATTTTGAGCTCCAATCTATTGATTAGGTCAATTTCTGTCCTTTTCAGCCATCACTTCTCATTGTTTTGAAGAAGAAAATCTGTTTGCAGTGGGCAGTAAGAACTCTTTACGGTAAGACAAATGACCCAACTAAACCCAAATGAAACAAGTCAAAATATTACTTTTTAAGTACAACCTAATTACTTTAAAAGTGAACTTTATGAATATAAAACCTCCTTGGTCGGTTGTGCCCATCTATAGTTGTACACCTATCCACAATGCCCCAATCTTTTCCTCCCTTTAAGTTTCCAAGATCATACAATTGCCCATAGCCTAGTTCCAGTGACCAAGAGTCCTGCCTCCTCATGCAGACAAATGGTTTCCACTGTAATGTGGGAATGCTGGAAAATGTAGTTTTACATATGTTGTTGCTCTTAAGGTGGGTACCATATGGAGATGTATTCTGCTACTTTGCTTTTATACCGTGTATTTGTCCATCTACCAAATTGCCATTTAAATTTGTCTTTTTCAGTTTTGAGTTTAGTTGGGCTATACATATACCTTAACATTAAAAAGTGAGATAGAATCCCTTGTCAGTAGCAAACAGATCCTCCAATAATGCAGACATTAAGTTAGTAATGTAGATGGTTTCTATGGGCTTTATGAAAACCATTTTTACCTCGATTCACTTTTCACACAAGGATCAACATTCAATTAAACCCTTACCCATCCATAGAGGTGGAAAAATCTAGAGGCATGGACCTCTTTGCAAATTGTGAGAATGTGCAATAATAAGTTTAATTTGAAGACCACCTTATCCCACGTTCATCAAAAGAAAGACATCCCAAAAGAAAAAAAAAAAAAAAAATATTCACAGCAACCATGAAGCTTTCGACATGCAGAGATAAAATCATGGTAGATAAGACTACCGTGAAATCCAAAAAGAAAATTTTGCCAGAAGGGAAGAGGGACAGAATTTAAATTGTTTTCAAAAACAGCAACCCAGCTCAAGGGGAAAACACACACTGCTGCAATATGGGGTCTCGCTCAACCAAAGAACCATAACCCTGCACTAATCTTACCTGAGATACCGCAGGGTGTATACAATCACCCTCTAAGATATGGCAATTTGCCAACTGGGAAAAACAAAAAACACAAAATAACTAATAAAGATAACATAGAGAAACCAAATCAGAGGTACAACTCAAGGGAAGATAAATGAGTAGGGGGCACACTTACTTTGCAATATTTAACCCCTTGAAGAAACGTGCAATATCTTGATCAGACGACTGCCATGGTAGACCCCGGGCTCGAATGATTGTGTTATCATCAATAGTTTCCAATTTGCTGCTGCAAAAACAAATAGAGAAACATTTTACGTATAATTTCAAGGTCAGAAACAAAATATCCAACTTTGAAATGGGTATTGAACTCACCAAGTACCAGATTCAAATTTGTAGTTTACTCTTTCTGGATCTGAAAATTTGTGACCTAAAAGACACACACAAAAAAATAGTTAAATCCAATGGATCAAAAAAAAAAAATCAACAAAATAAGAAAGACTGTAGCCTCTTTTTTGGAAAGGAGGTTCCAGTAAATATAATTATGCATAAAAGTGACCTGTGCCCTGAATACAGAAATTTAGCAATAGCAAAACACAAAAAGGCAATTCCTGACCTCCCTAGCCACTCTGCTCCTTAGTAGAACTGCCATAGTAAATCGTTCTTAAGGAGCAAAGGCTTTAAAAATACTCTTGCAATCATTTTGCTGGCAGCCAAAGACTGTGCATCTAAAACGCTAGAAAACAAGATTTTAGTGCCTAAACAATGTTTATAGTTACAAAGGTGAACGTCATGTTTAAAATGCTTAATACAGAGAGTGCAATACTCCGAGCATTGCCTGGGCACAGGGTTTGTAATCTTAAGGATTCGGAGATTCATTTGCAAAGCCTAACATATTAAAATGTAAAGATTTTTACACAAAAATCCACAAAATCAAAAACTGTGCATAATATACAGGTTTCAACGCCATTTTAACATTACAGACAAATATTAGGCAGAATTAAGTCCTCCAAATGACACCCAAATAATCCCATCTCTGAAAGTGTCCTAAATATTTACATTTCTATAAATTCTATAAAACAATTCACTTTGTGGGCTTCCATTTGCCCATCATTTATCTACCACCCCGTAACTATTTAGTAACGTAAAATTTAAATAAACCCAAAACTGAATAAGGAAAAAATCAGATAGCAATCAGGTTGATACGTTTAAACAGGGAACAGAGGCAAAGTGGTGAACAGAATACACATTTTATTGGCCAAAATGTGCTTGCAGAATGCACTACAGCTCATTTATTATTTTATTCAGCTGACAGACGGGTCAATTAGGTGGAATCATAGGACACTAAAGTAGAAACAATGGATGTCAGACCACATCTGCCTGCATTACAAAAAAAACCATATCCATTCATAATGAGGTTGGACACCAAAAGATGGTGATCAATTTTAAGACCTTGGATTGTTAACAGGGAACTATGAAGCGTATAAGGTCTAAAGTGTATATGAGAAGGTGCAAAGCAACAATCAATCACAGCTACAAAATAGGATTTTTGCTATTCAAAAAGGCAATACTTATAATTTACATTCATCACAATGTTTGCTTTTTGAATTTCTTGTGTTACTTTTTAGCTTATTACAGTTTTAATGAATTCTAAGTGTGCTTTGCTCAGCAAGTATTTGCTATAAAAGGTGTGGTACTTCAGTGGAATACACCCTTTGATATCCAACTACAGTTTATTTTTTCATTTTAAGCATTCAATAAATGTGAACATATTAAACATAACAAAAACTGTAAATCAGAATAATATTCAGTTGGCAAGTGTTACAAACTAGAGGAATATAGGGGCAAGTTCCAACATGGCAGCTAGAAACTATGTAGCCATAAAAGTCCTTAGATAATATTGCAGCAAAAGTCATTCCCACCATACATTTTCCTATGGACTGTCAGAAAATATTTTGAAATTTACTTACTGTATGGTTTAGAAATTAACGTCACAATAATGTCTGCCATTGTGGTCACCTCTGAAGCTCCATGGGTCATCTCTGTATTCAGTTTTTCCAGTCCTAAGTCTGTAAATCTTGGTTAAGGAATACTATACAAGACTGATTACTAAAAACATAAGTAGCTGAAATCAAACGAAAACAAATCTTAAGCATTTGTCCTACAAATGGTTAGTTTGCAGTGTCAGATTTGGCCCGATTAAGATTTGGGCACCGTGGACAACTCTGGCCAGTATCGCTCAGTAAATCGGAGAATCAACCAAGATACATTCTAATAATGCCAGATGAGCCATGTTATAGGAGTCTGCCAACCATTTCCACAAGAATGATGCACCTACTGTGTACAACGCAAGCACAAAATTATCTGATGAGAAGGAATGAACACATATGCTTGCCCCATGAGGTTTTATTAGAAAAATATTGGTAACTTGTAGGCACCTTTAGAAAATCTTTATATTACAACAGACATATCCCTACCTACAAACAGATCACAGCTACCATTTGTAAACGTAATGCTTGTTCTCAGATTTTTTTTCCCCCAAAATATTATATATTTAAATAAAAAAGGCATATTTGCCCTTCCCAAAGATCATCTCAGAATGCAGTCAAACTTCATCAGCATCAGAGAAGCCAACATAATTGGCTTTGGTTATTACATAAACCTTCATTTCCCAAAAAAAGTTTCACAATATTCCGGTTACTGCCCATCATCCTCACTACATTATATAAAGTAAATTAAGTTCTTCATGGGGGAACTTGTGAATGACAAATCATCTTCAATTTCTGGTACTTTTGTTTGACATTGTATGCATTAGACATCTTATTACAGAAGATTAAAATGGCCATGGATTGCATGCATTTCCCTTGAATATTCACATTCAATGGCACATTTGTGAAGACATATGACAAGGAATAATATTGCAATGCATTGCCACCTTTATACCTACATTATTATTATTAATAATAAACAGGATTTATACAGCGCCAACATATTAGGCAGTGCTGTACATCAGTTAACACAAACTGTTTTAGAACTTCTTTGCAGGTCTCAGAACAGCATTCACTGATGTTCCAAGCTCCAGACACTTCTGGTACAAAACACATTTATGTACACCAGCAAGACTGACTTTTCATGAAATGTTTGACAAGTTAATGCAAATCAATTGGGGGCACAAGTAAATGTAATACAATTCACTCATATTTCCAGTGTTTTAATTGTTGTACCAGTGAGAGGGGAATTTATTCACACTAGTGAATGGTAGCAAGAAGCCGATTGCACCCTAGTAAAACATATCTTAAATGGGCCATTCTACTATTACGTCTGGACTACTGGAAATTGGGCACTGCAGCCTGCAACACAGGATGGCCATCTTCACTTTGACAGATAATTATTCTAAACAGGTCTTCGCAAAATGTGGCTTTTTGTGTTTCATTCCCTTAACAGAAAAACACCAACATGGGAGAATGGAGTGAGAAGTTATCAACACTGCAGATTATATTCAACCCACACATGTTCTCAGGATAAGTCATTATCATGCACAACCCAGCCCTTCCCTTTATTACTGTGACTCCAGCCTGTCACTACTTGTACAAATCAAACACATCGGCAAAGTTTTCAGGACATTTGTTGTGCAATGATGCAGACAAACAAGTGGTTTTTACAGCAGCATGCAGATTGACTGGGAGTGATGGCAATCTTGGCTGACAAACAGCTATGTGAGAGTTAAAACCCGGATGTATGCCATGAATCAGTGGCTGCACCCTTCACAATGGGAAAGTTAAGAAGACAGAGCTGACAAGTCAACCGGGCCCCAGCTGGTGTTGTCAGGGTAAACAGAACAATGCAAGCAACACTGATCATGTGCTAAATGCAAGTATATAATGTAGGCCTTTAAAAAAATAAAATAGGAAACGTCATCTAGATAATGGATTGCAGTGTTCTCCCCAGCCCCTTTTAGCCGGGTGCACCACCCTGCACTTTTCAGTAAGCACGCTGTTTTTGGGTGGTTACTAATGAAATGGGTCACAATACAGGGTCTGACACCCACCTACAAAAAATTTCTGGGTTGAGCACTGGATTGAACAGCTAATGGAGTTCATTGTCCAGAGCGGATAATGGTCAATTTGCAAACTAATAAAAAATGAACTTTAAACTATTTATTTGAATACCCAGGAGGAAAACAGGTTTAAAAAAAAAAAAAAAAGTTACATAATGCAAAAAATTTAGGAGCCTAATTAAAATCAAGCTCAGCAACTTTTAGAAGCAGAGAAAACAGAAACTAGTGGTGCACAATGCAAGTCAAATTATACAACTGATCAACTGTCAAACATTTAATAATAAAGTGCAAGATGACTGTCAGCGGGTATTATCCCTCACGTCTGTATAAAACTCTCACAATTCCAGTACAGGAGATTAAAATGATTTTTCTCATGCTATGTACATTCAAAAGAGCAATTGGGTGGATCACAGGGCAGCAACTACGCACTTAAACATTTTCTCTTCAGGGAAAGGCGGCAGTGAAATGGGTGGAGTGATTCACGTAGAACAGCCAAGAACACTGCACACGGCATGCTATAAGGCATCCAAAACAGACCAAACTTGCTCAGCAGGCTTGACACATATAGGACCTGTCATGTTGCCTGTTGTCTTGTCCCTACCCAATCGTCTCAGAATTAACCCACTCCGCAGGACAAAAATCACCAAGAAGAATGCTAGCATTGCAACAAGGTGTCAAATCTATGTTTTACAGTATACTATACTGAAAGCCCTAAAAGCAAATGCATCCCGGTGCAGACTTCTTAAGCTTAAAATGCATTTTTTCCCTTTTATTCGGGGAAAGGTTTAAAATATATATTCTGCTTTCATATGCTGGTCTTCCCATAACTCCAACTTTACCAGCACTCATTTATTGTTCTGATAGGACAGACAGGATGGGAGCAGAAATCTCCCCACAGGAGTCAAATAAAAACCTTAAAAGACTTTTAAAAAAATGGGTTTTAAGGAGGATTTAACAGGAGTATTGTCCCGATTTCTAACTCTGGCGCCTCTACCCAAGTCACTGGCATAGGAAGAAAACACGGAGAGCAGTTTGGAATTTCCAGATTTAGAGACACCTTCACCTTGAAAATAACAAGCAAAGGACAGCGTCTATAGAAATACTCATTCACTAAAATTTCCAAGTGGCAGCACACAGCGGCAGCACACAGCTCCTCTAAAGCTGTGTCAATGGCACCATCATTGTGGTAATGGTGCCATCACAGGTGATTGTGTTCAGACCTAGTGATTTTGTATGGCATCCTCTAAAGCATGATTAGCTACATACCTTTACTTTAATATTTCAGAGGAATGTGACTTGACAGAGGAAAAAAAAAACAAAATTAAAAGAACACATCCATACACCTCAAATTAATCAATGCCAACACAGATTCCCTGAATATAACAGTTTGTAAGAATGTGCAAAAAACAGACTGTCAGCTCCCCTGATAATTCCAAGTAAATTACTTCAATTAACTTGCAAAAAGCTCTACAGCTAGACGAATAAAATTGTTCTTCGGTCGCAGGAAAAATACCAAGTCCTGCATAATTCTATGAATCATTCTATCAAGAGCATAAGCTGATAAACACAAAACTGCTGCTTGTGGATATCTGATCTACTTCGTGTAACGATATTTCCTTTGCCAAGGTGAAGTGAGCAGCTCTACACAGAACAGAAGGGCAGCTGTTTCTGACAAAATGATTCCCATAGTTTGCTCAGCCCTTTCTTTAGCTTTCAAATGTAATATTACTTTTGTTGTATTCTGCATCACACACAAAACAGAGCTGAAATTGATAAAATGACCGATTATTGAAGCAAAACCCAACTAAATGCCCATGACAGCCATATTTTGTATTTTCCTGAGTCCAGGTACAAATAAAGCAGTGCTGGATCTCATATATAACAGCAAGAATGTATCATCACTTCCAGATCCCACGCATTTCAAGAAAAAATAAAGGTTTTAGAGGTAATGGTTAGGTTAATATGGATAAATTGTGGTTACTGGTTAGGTTCTCCAAAAAAAGCATTTAGCATTGAATGTCATCGTAACATAGGAGATGGGTTACCTTAAAGGTTTTTTTGGAGGTGAAATTGCAAGTCAAACAAACATCCTGGAACAGTTACCACTTCCGGGAATTGCAGTCTGCAATCCATAATGGCTGTCTTCACTATGACAAACAACTATTAAAGTTTGCTTTACAGAATTTTGGGAATTGTGCTTAAAAGATCACTATAACCTAAGGTTATCAATGTTTGCTAACATTTATTTTTATTTGAAAAGGTAATTGTATTTGTTCATGTAAGTCAACATATTTCTTTTAACATATGCAAGCTCTGTATTGCATACAATGATTGTGCCATATTGTATGCTCTCGAGTTGCACTCCTTGCTTGGAGGACTAAAAGTCCGCGGTTTTTCAAAAGGGAGGTTGAGAATCTGCAACCTAAATGCATACACCTCCAATGGACTAATTTACAAATGTTTTATAAAATATGCAAAAGCAGCATAATTACTTTTCCGGCAAAAACAATGAGCTTGGAATGTGGTCACTGAAACTACAGCATACAGTTTCTTCTTAAGATCAGTAACCTATATATCAAAAGCTATATAAAAACTGCCATTACCCTTTACAGTAATCATCCAGTGTTTGCCGTGACAAAATCATCTAAGGGAAAACATCATTGCATACACCTGGACAGGTAAACAAAGCCATGGAAAAATAAAGGGGACTTGGGAGTTAAAATCCAAGCAGTCAAGAATCAGAATAAAGATTTCAGCAGGTTTTCTCAGAGGAAGTCACCCGGAGCCTTCTGAACACAAAGCTTACTAAACAAACAAAGAACCAACACATCCAGGATGTGTGAACCTCGAACACGCTAAACAATGATTTGCATGGACGCTGAAAGTTACATGGAAAAGGGATAACTATTTCCAGATGACATTTTCATGTTGCACAGGTAGCCTAGCCATACATATGACAGCTGGGGCAAAACCATAAACGAATTGCATCACATAAAACAAACAATAGTGATCAGATTTTAATGACCCTAGAAAAAGCTAAAACCAGTTTGGTTACTATAGACACAAAATTCTAACTTTGCCCTGAAATTGAGAATACAGGGATTTATGTTTAACCTACACCAGCCTATAAATATGTATAGGAAATACAACCAAGATATTCAAGAGAAGAAAAAAAAAAGTAAAAAAAAAAAACAATTCCACTAAAATAAGGCCATGAGCCCTTACCGAAAAGCACTAAGTTTTCTTTACCAGCAGGTAAAGGCACTAATTTTATCATGAGAAACCCTTTAACATACTGTATTCTCTGGTTTTAGAACCATTGTGTAAGCAAGGAAAAAAAAAACAAAAGCAACTGAACGAGAAAGTTTTGCATATGCTTCTTTCCTGTGTGCCATCACCAGCAAAATCAGATTATTCCAGGGAAATGATCCTTAATAACTTTAAATAGTTACACCCTAGAAGAGATGCCGGATGGATAACCTCTCCATGTGCAGGTATGTTATTATATTCAGTTGCATATATTGAACTTTTAATGCCGACCTCTTCTTTAAAAAGATTATTGTCCTGTCAATTATGCTGATGCTTCAGCTTTATTGGAGTCCTGAATATTAAACAACTTTAAAGAAAGGAAACAGACATGGCATTGTTCTGTGTATTAATACCAGTCATAGCCAATCAACTAGCAATTATAGAGAGATGTGCTGACATAAGACCCAGGACTGCCAACAGTATTGTACATTTCAAACACAAAATGGTGCAAAAAATGCACTGGCCTCTTGGCCATTCTATATGTTAATAATTGGATTGTGCTAATGGCAAACAAACTGAAAGTCTTGGCTCTTGCCACCAAATACAGAATAGTGGCTTTGGATTATCAGAATCATTCCTTACTTGGCCTTTGAATCGTTTCTAGCAAGAGACTGTCAGATTGTATTATTAAGCTTAATTTATAGGCCATCAATATTAACAAATTGAAAATACATTAAGCCCCAAAGCCAGTTTTGAGATCCACTCCCTCTCCCAGAATCTAATAGAGGGCCATAAGAAACCAATTTACATTTTTTTTTTTTTTTTTTAAAGTCAGGTTTTCTGAACATGAAAGGCAGAAAAGTGTTGCAAGTATGTTTGAAGATCACTAGACAGTACACAATGCAGTGCTTTTACCAGTTATTTGGTGTAAAAGATGACGAAACTGCATCAGTAAAGAGATAACAGAAAATTGTCATACATTATTATTTTTAAAAATTACAATGTCTGAGTTAATGTTTTTTACATTTCTTTATTTTCTTATTCACTGTATGGTTTCTGAATCTTGAAAAAAAAAATCTTACTGCCTTTTTCAGAACCTAGGGCTAAAATGTTAACACACCTTTCACCGATAAAAGAGTTAGGCAACTGTTGCTAATGGGTTGCAAAAATCCTGCTTGCCTGGTTGGTGCTGTGATTCTCCATCTTTAATACCTTCTGAATCCGTGACCCAGAATGAGTAAACAGCTCAGGTGTTCAGCTAATTGCCACCCAGTTATCTGTATGCTCATATCAAGTGTGTTAGAGACTACTGAAACTAAAGGATTTAGCATTTTTCAGCATGGAGATAGCAACAGCATCTTACATCATGTTTTAGTGGTAGCGGTTTTAACTACTGCTGAAAAAAAAAAATAAATAAAAGCAGCCAAATACACCTTTGTAGGTGAGCGAGAAACTGAATAAAACTTGAATACAAGTAGCGTGTAGGTCGCCACATGACAAGAATCAACAGAGGAGTGTCGAGGGTGAACTCCTATTACAGGCTGTGAAAACACTGCTGCTTTCCAGATATTCAGCTACCAAGAGATTAAGGAGCACACAAAAGATATTTACAGCCTTTTGTGATAAAAGAACTTGGCTTCATTTAATGCACTAGTCCAGGTCAGAAAAAAAACACATACTTCCAAAAAGAAAAGAAAGTCAACCTACCTAAAGAAAAAAAGCCAATGTGCAACATTCACAAATCACACTTTACAAAGACTTTTGGAAAGAGACCCTAACATGATCACTTCTAACCAGAAAGGGTGTATGGGTCTACATAAGAAGGTAGATTATAACTATGCTATGGACAAAAGGTAAAGCTCTTCCTTCACATATTTTTATAGAAAGAGTGTTCATTTTAATAAAGCAGCAAATAATACTATGTAGTCCAAATAACATGCAAGTGCTTGTATGCTAAAGGTAAAAAATGTTTATTAATCTTTCTGAATTTTCCCTGCTGTTCCTCCCCTGGTAGGTCTCCCAGTATGTCTTCATGCAATCACTCAACTTAGTTGCCTGGCTTGTGTGGACCCCCTTTATTTAGCCTGAACTTCAGGATAAGCAAATATGGTGTAAATATACATAAACGAGAATAAAGGGCCACTTACAGATCATTACAGTAATCTAGCATGAACCTTGGTAGCAGGAGCTTCCTAAAAATAAAAACCTGCCACTATGTCTCTCAATCATTGTGTAGGGCGAGTTGCCTTGTATTCATCTCTCCTGTAGTAGGTGGACATGCCAAGTCACCAGAAATACCTAAATATCTTTCAAAGCCCAGATACAGCACACAGTGGGGTATATCCCCTATAGCTATCAAAAAAAACAAATTTAGGTTGTTGCGTCTGGTTTGGAGTTTTCAATACCTAGACTCGCTAGATCAGAAGTATGCAGTCCAGGAGTTTTTATTTTTGAATCTTCATGTTCCAATACATGTTCCAGGTCATTGCCTTTGCTAATCTACTGGCTTCAACACTGTAAAATTGCCAAGTAACTTATTTTCAGAACGCAAGGCACGGATGACAGACTCATATTTCTGCCATGATTAATTTAAAGTTGTGCTATACCTAAAAGCTGCTTTCCCATTTCCACTTCACATCATCAGAAATAACTATCAAAAATAGTAGCTACAATGCTTAAATGCAGATCAAGGAAAAATATAAAAAAAACTGTAGTAATGGGAATTAGAAAAAAGATAAAAGGATACAATTTGCCATTGCAGTCACATCTAGTTCACTTAAATCACCAGATCCCGGGCAACACTTCTTGAATTCTTTCCTCAGGTCAAAAAAGGAGTAAAAACATTCAGGAAGAAGAATATTCTGTTGGAAGTGAAAGAAAAACAAAAAACACATTAGTCACTAAAAACGTACACATAGAACCACTTATGTATTCTTACTGTCCGCTAGGACAGTGACCATTACGGATTAAGAAGTACATTCAGTGTGGTCATAAACAGATTTTTTTTTACTTCTGATTTAATTAATAGTCAGTTGAACACAACCAAGATTCTGATCACTCCGTTAGGGGGAAATATACTGAAAGAAAAGATTATGTTTGTTATGTGTTTAGTGCTTTGGAGAATACAACCAACTGAACGTCTGAAATGCAAGTAGATTGTACAACCATGGCTCACCCACCACAATATAACCGGTAGCAGTTGTTGCTCAAGTGAGGAGTAGATACCAGTGAGAAGAGATAACCACTGATGGTCCAGTGGAACTTTCCCTACAATTTACCAAAATTAGAAAGTATGCAATAGGCAACAACCCTACTCACATGGGCATCGATAATTTTGAAAAAAAAAAAAATGGTAAGCTTGCAAGTTGTACAGTAAATATTAGAGGCAGTCAGCCAATTATTTTGTAACTCTGTATGAGCCCATCAAGCCTTTCTATAGGTATGAAAAACCCATCATGTGCATACCCAGAAGTTTGTCTGAGTATACCAACCTGAGGGATGATTTGGTGGAGATGCAAAATGCAAGTGTGTGGAAATCCTTTATGAAGGGGAGGTACTGTATTACCACTATAAAAACAAATATTCATTTCACTACTGTTTACGTTTACTGGCTTTTTAAATAGCATTTAAAGTAGAATAATTTAGAGGTTTTTTAAAAGGTTTAAAATGTTTATTATAGTATCAAACTATTTAAAGACGATTAATATATTAAAATTTGAGAAAACAAAATAAAGATAACCAAGGTTAACCAGCATTATTGGTGGAAAACCAATGCAAGAGAAGAAACCTTTATTTCACTCACTTAAATCCTGTGTATTTGCACAACGTATAGATTATATGACGTCTTGTAGTTTAAACTGCATTAAATTTAAAGATTATAAAAATACATATTTAGTAAGGATTACCTATGCACAGATCTTTATAAGACTTCCTTCACTGTATAAAATAACAACGCCCCAATGAGGAGCCGATTTATATTAGTCTCACAATGGTAACCAGTCATATGGCAAGCACATAAAACTTAGGCCAGGACGGAAGTGTCATGAAGTCATGCTAATCTTAAAGCTGAAACCAGCATTTTAAGTAATCACAATAATCCTAATACCCGATTTCATTATTAAATCTCCCTGCACATTTCCCCTTGTATCATTCACAAATCATGAACAATTCCTCTCTGTCTCGGAGGACATTTCAGGGCAGTTAAGCTCATCTTAGCACTACACAAGCGGAGGAACCAGTCCTCCTAGTCAGCCTTGTTTCTGCACCCATCTCACTTTCATACACACCTGTAGGGCCAAGATTAGAAGCGTACAAGAATGGTTGGCTCTGAGGAGAGCATATGTCCTGTTCTGCTTACTTTAAATATTCCTTGCAACTCTATAAACCAATATTTACCTAGAAGCAGGTAGATAAACATGTGCAGAGACCACAGAGGCAAAAGGAATCAGTTAGCCAGCGTGCCAACTTTTTCAGACAAGCAAGCTTGGGTGAAGTCATTTATAACAATTTCGTACAAAGAAGAAATATCTGGGGGGGTTGGGGGCAGCAGAGTGAGAAGTTGTACAATACCACACTGAAAAAAAGTGAGCACTGTTCTTTGCACGATATTTAAACAATGAAATTGGGGAAATTTCACCTAAATTGACACATTCTAGAGCTTGTAAATAAGCTTACAACTAGGATAAAATCTGGCATGGGATCGATTTTCAAGACCAAGACTTTTTTTTTTATTTAACCAGTTCAACAATGCAAAAGCCACAGTCACAGCTGATTTCATAACCATCTATTTAGGACATCCTTTAAAAACCATGCTAAAAATAACGGATACAGTTTTAGTTTTCTTTAGCAATTTTACACAGTCAAGTGCAGTTTAACGTCACATTTGTATTAGTTTATCAAGCTTGATTTTTTTTTACTCATTCTAAACACTTAAGGTTTTAGGGAATTGGTCAACCACTCAATATTTCATTGGTTTAAGGTTTCCATTGATGACAGAAAAGCCACAAACTTGATTACCTTGTGTGAAAGTCTAACATGTGCCCAGCAATATCTGGATATTTAGCAATCCATTGTAATGCATCAGTAAATGATTAAGCAGAGATGATCACTGCCCTTTTCTCGAAAGGACACAGCCAAATGCTACCGGCTCATCCTCACCCTCTCCAGAAAACTGAACGCTCTCTGTACAGCATGCTTTTTCTATCTATCGTAACTGAAAACTAAAAAAAAAAAAAAAAAAAAAAAAAAAAAAAAAAGGAAGGATCTTTTACTACCATTGCTCTCAGTGCTCTCAGGTCTTAAGGATAAAATTTTACTTAAAGTGAAAAGGTGATCTTCTTAATGCAGATTATACCACTAAAGGTAAACTTTCACCTGCACCCTTTCCCAATGTTACCTTTGGAAAAAAAAAATCACTAATTAATTTAACTGTCAAAACAACCATATCACTATTGGCAAATTGCTTAATTACATTACTGTCCTCCTAATAAGTTTACAACCGTGTTTAGAAAATGTATATTTTACCTATAATAGAAGCTGCAGGTGCACACAATGCCTAAACTGCTGTATATAAACAAGCTTAATAGTTCTGCTAGGAATGTAGACGCTCCACATTATAGGTCTGTTCAGACATGAAATGCAACATGGACATCTTCAGCGGCCTTAGAATTTATTATCTATGAAAAAGGACCTGAGGGGTGTACTAAGGAAGGCAAAGATCAGAGGAAGATAGAGTTGCTTTCACTGCAGTGACACGGCCTGGGGGAAGATCTTCTATATTTGAGTATTAGAACTGGTTTCAAGTAACCAAACATCCACAGAAAGTGGAAAATGTGAAATTTGACGAACACGCATCATGCCTCAGTATAGTAATTGAAGCTCATTTTTAGATCACTTATGATCAACCTCATTGAGGTATAAATGTTGAGCAGACACTTCTCCACCAATTCCAATAAAAGTAGTATTACTTCTATCTCCCAAAGGATTTGTTAAAGCGTTCTCTGTAGCCGAGCTCCTGAACCTGCTCAATGGCTTTATCCATAATGAAGGGTCTAGTAACTATAGAAGGGTTATGTCACTCAAGAAAAAAAAAGGTGCCATGGTGCAGCACCTATACATAAAGAAAAATAAAATAAATAAAATGCTACTTTCAACTGTGGTTTTAATGCCAGTTTTCAACTATACATGCTTGTTTAACCAAAAATGGATGCATAACAATTGTACTTTAAAGGATTTAAAAGTGGATATGTAATAAAATCATTCTCCACTCTAAGTATTCACATTGTTTCTTCAGAATGAAATCAAGAAAAAATATTTTTTACTAACTGTATATAACCTCCAAATGTTAAATAAGGGTCACCCCATGTGTCAATACTTTGTGAACTACCTTTATTAGCTTTGATTAACATCCTTCAGTCTGTTGTATTACTGCTGTACAGACTATTTCTATGCTGCGCAATATTTGCTTATTCTTTACAGGGCCATTCAAGCTCAGTCATGGGTTGGTGACCATTGGTGGACAGCAATAAAGGTTAATCCACTGTTTTCAATAGGGTTCACGTCTGGGCTCTGACTAGACCACGTAAAGACATTCACCTTTACTTTATCCATGGTGCGCTTCAGGTCACGGTTTTGTTGTAAGGTGAACCTTCTTCCCATTGACAACTTCCTCCAGAATTTGATGTTCTTTTCCCCCAATCCTTTCCCTTTATCCTGACAAGTATACCAGTCCTAGTGCAGAAAAACACTCCACAATAGGATGCTTTACAGTCTTGTGTTGGCAAAGCCTATTCAAGATTTAATATGACCTTCTCTTGGGAAGTTGCTATTTTCCAACCCTCCCATACAAACTACAATTGTGGGGCACTTGTAAAATTGTTGCTTCATACAATGACCATTGTAGCTTAAAAGGCTTAACCTTTTAGTAATCTGACCAGTTTTCTGCTCACTCTTAGTTTTGAGGGATGGGCTGATTCAGGGAGGGTCCTAGTAGAACCAAACAGATTCCACTTTTTAAATATAGATTTTAGCGTGCTTCTAGCGATAATAAAGCCTTTGAAATTTCTTTGTATCCATCTCCTGAATTGTGCCTGTCCACAATGTTATCCCTGAGACCTTTTGACACTGCTCAACACCCACAGGTGATAGTTTGCTTTCAGTTGCACTACTGACCAAGCACTGGAATGCTCTAGCAATAGCTTGGTGTTATATGGAGTAGTCAATTAGTTACACCTGACTGCATTAAAAACTTATTTTTAGAAAGGTGGTGATCTATTATCCATATCAATGATCCTGTTTTATTTTGGAACCGTTGTAAATACAGCTGGTAAAATTATTTGTGTTTCTACTTCATCCTGCAAAGCAAATATATATATATATATATATATATAAATTGTTTTTTGCAGAGGGCGATCCTTTACTATAACCAGCCAGTGGTAAAATACCACAAGCAGTAGACCAGGGGGGAGAGTTAAATTTCAACGGATACTGCTTGCCTTTTCAGTCAAAGGGATTTACTATTTTCCGGTGAGGTCATTTAATTTATTGCTCATAAACAAACTTTAAAAAAAGCAGGATAACATTCTGCCCATTTGAAGAGGAGCGTCTACTGTAAACAGAGATCACACAGCCTGCTGCTGTCACCTGGGATTGTGCCTTTATAATGAGGTTATAATTAGAGACTCTACATTGCCTGTTCGGTTTTAAAACAACTCATTTGAAAGGTACAGTGTTTATTAGTTACACCAAATTTCCCATTATGAAAACTGTATTCGATACTCAATTTAAACTCATTGTCAGCATGGTACCTGTCTTAAAGACAAGGTGCAAGGAAGCAAATTGTAGAATAGTTTATTATATATCAAAATATGATTTGTGATTGGCTGCAGTCTATTTTTACTTACTACATTTTCTTTTCTAATGACCAAGACTAAAGAAATAACATTTTAAAATTATCTGTGTTAGATAAGATTTTTTTATTGCATGTTTTATACACTATTTTGAAAAAGGAACACTACACTATTTTAGTAAAAGGTATCAACAGCAGCTGACATTATAGACAAAAGTGAGTGGGTGATAAGATCAAGTCCAACCCCCCTCACTACTTTTACAATCATATCTGGATTTTCAATTAAATTAAACTATGTAAAAATGAGCATAAACAGCGTTCAGCTTGTAGAAAAGACAATGTGTATTCTTATTTGATGGTAAAATGTAAAAAAGATCAATGTATTAACTCACAATATCAAAAACCAGAAATGGTGACTAGACAAACACTGCAGTACACCATTCAGATAAAACAATTATGGCAGTTTTGAAAAAGCGAAAGCAAAAACATAGTTTTTTTTGAACTTTGAGCCATTCCTACTTCTGCAGAGGAAAAAAAAAAAAAAAGTTCTGTGGCGGTTTAAAAGTTTAAAGCTGTCTTCTGGCTTACTAGTTGGTACATAGTTCTTCCAGCACTGTATGTAAAACCAAGAGCTTGATCGATAAAGGGAACCTATTTGGCATCAAGTTGGCTAAATAACCAGTTTGTCCCTTACAAAAGCTTTAAACAAACCTCACCAAATTACCATTGCTCCAATCAGCCAAAAGCAGGGCACTACTTAAATCCTTCATTTAAGGAACGGATTTTGCAGTAGTAACCAGGTGGGTTCTGTAGAAGGTGAAGGCTATACAAGTCTTGTGTACCAATCAGGAGACTGACACCACCATTCTGCACCAGCACACATGCATCACTGCAGGTCATTCATCTGGTGCTTACTATATTTTAACAGCTTTCAAAAGAACACCCATTTTCTATATACTGGTGAGATTAAAAACTTGCATTACCTTTTTGGAGGCTTCTGGATGCAGTACTTGTCGGATATGTAGCTGTCCATCTGTACACAGGCAAAAGGAAGTACCAACACCGATATTTATCTCATTGCCAACTGTCTGGTTGAACTGCAATATAAAAACAGAGTATTATAACTACAATGGAAACTGCAAAGTCTGATTAAAACAAACCTTACAAGAGAGAAGCCATGTTATACTATGTTATATTATTGCCACTAGTTCTGATTGTAGAGAATATTCATATAGGACACCTGTTTTTTTAAGCTGAACATTAGGAGGAAAAATCCCCTTGAAACTACATTTGCACCAGGTATTCCCAGAATTCACTGGTTTTCTTCTGTAAAGTCTACTGGAGACTTCAGATTTCAAAAAAAAAAAAAAAAAAAAATCTAGGACCAGGAGATTTATTCCTGCTTTACAATGCTATAAATTATACAGACAGAAAAACATTTGTTTATTCCAGTTAAGGAACCCCTAAAGTGTACATCTTGCCAAAAATTTTGGTCTAGTCTTGGATGATAAAACCAGGGTATGTATCCAAAATCAAGCAGTACAAAAAGTTCATTAGAATATAATGTCTTTCGCTTCTGGACAAAAAATACTCATTGAGTCTCCAATTTTTGGTTTATAACATGACTTCTGGTGCGTCTTGCCAACAATACTGCCATCAAAAGCAGAAAGGCTTAGTGTTGTGAGCATCAAAACGCCTTCCATCTCATTCAGCTTTGCATGTTAAGTGCTCCCTTTAAAGTCCATAAGGCAATCATCCCTAAAAAAGCTCAGACAGTGCTCTTTTGATCCACCTCGTACAGCTCAGGAGTATAAAACTTCTGGGAATTACATTTGGGTTTTGCTTTAAAAATGTATATTGGGTGGACATTTTATTTACTATTGGAAGGGCTACAAAAAAAAAACAAAAAAAAAAGCACATGACTATATTGCATTATCCTTTAGAGCCAGCAGAAATAGGTTTTGTTTCTCATCATGGATTGCTACAATGAGCCCACTTTTTATAGAATTCTGTAGCTCAAGCTAAATGAATCCAACGGTTCTTTCCTATACATCTCAGTCCAGCTTTTTGTCAAGCTAAGCATACAGGCAGTCATCTACTATCTGGTCATTTTAGGCAACCTATAGTACACTGGATTTCATCTCCAATTTATTAAAGCGTTTATTAGTAAAAGTATAAAATGCATAAACCGAAAACAAATGGGTCCCAGAACATAACATTCCCTTCTAAATTAGCACAGAGCACATTCCAGGTACCCAACGATTTGTATACACCAAGACTACTACTAGAAAGGGCATTACCATACCAAAGGGGTAACCTATTAGAGAGGCGTGAGGGCAAATTCAGCCAGACATCTGCGGCTCACAGCATAACAGAACATGGCTTTCCAATGAACCTATAATTTTGCTAAAATTAACCAGCTGATCTGACAACAGTGATTTAATGGTTCCACTATAGGATTTTTTTTTTCATGGGTTACCAGAATATGCTACATCCTACAGACTGCCCACAGCTGATACTCTGATGTCACCATCTGGAGGACAGTGCTACTACAAGATCCGACACGCATCAGGAGGCAAGCTTACACACGCACAGTAGCAACAAGCTTGTCTGGCAAAGAGTCTGGTTAAAGTTTCTAAGAGGTCTGGGGAAAGCCTCAATAGAACTTTAAACACTTGGATTAACACATAAGTCAGTCAATGAGGAACTTCCATGGGAATTTCACTTGCAAAATATATTAAGGTGATTTGTCATCATATATTACCATTTTAATTTAACATAATGTCAATACATTTCTCAACATTTAATTGCTACAAAGCTACGCGACCAAAAAATTCCATCTCCCAGCCTGATAACAGCATCAGTAGAAACCATTTTATATTACTACTCCAGTCTAGAATAATTTTTGCCATCAGTTGTTCCTTGCACAGTACATTGCTGCAACTATAAAAAAAAAAAATCCCAAACAATCACCCACATAATATGGAGTATATATGTAAACCCAGACAATGAAACCTTATAAAATATTATATGCTCATCTCATTTTAAAGTTTGTTTTTTTAAAGTTTCTATTTACTGATTTCTTTAGAAAGCTGTGTGATCCTGCTACAAGGGTCCTTTTTCAGGTACTTCCATTTTGGAGGGTGATAATCTGTCCCTTTCTCTCAACTGAGTACCTGTGCTGTCACATAGGTTACAATGGGATCTACAAGTGGACATTTCAACACACATTGGGTAGGCTTGGCCAACTGTTAGCATTATGGGCTTTATAGACAGAAAGAAGTCTGTATGAGACCAGAAGCACTGGGGTGCAATAAAACCGTAAAATGTATTTTATTAAATACGGTTTACATACAATACTTTTTGAAGAACCATGTCAATATGGTATAAAATCTACATCTGATATACCAATAGAGTGCTTCAGATTTTAAAATATCAAATCCAATGAAAACCATTTAAAAAACAGAACTATACTGATCAATACGTGAGGAAAATTGATCAAGATTGCAATTTGGCAGGAACAGTGGATGAATAATGGTCACATATTGCACCATTGCACCAATTGCACCAATTGGTCATATATTGCATTGCTGCATCGATTGGTGCATGGTAGTATTCAAGGTGATTAGTAACAGAGAAATATCAGATGTTTTGCATGTTCATAAAAACAATTAACAGTATATGATGCCAGCATTACGTATACTGGCTATACACCTGTCAATGGGGGCACAAACAGTGTAAAAATATTTTCTTGATTGCAATTATTTACCTGGTTACCACCATGCAACCACTTACCAGCAGTGCCAACATTTAGCCAGATGCCAGAGCCATGTTTTTATGAAAGGCAGTGATCACTCTCAGGCGTGCTCTCCATCAATATCAATGAAGGGGCATTCCCAATAATAATTATAGATCATCATTTAGCTTCATATTTTATCAAATACAAAGTGTAATCTAGTAAAAAAAAAAAATGTATGGCCGCCTTTAGGCTAAACTGTTTGCATTCCAAATGCTTTTCTGGTAATAATAATAAAAATAATAATTTAATCAATTAAATGATGGGCCCATCCAAATAGATATGTAATCTGTTGGTAATGATACAGAGGTAAACTACCTGACAAATTTCAGGGATTTGTTATTTTCATGTGAGCCGATAGGAATCCTTTATAATGGCTTCATCCAGTCTGCAAACCTTATAGATGAGGGGAAGTGATAATTCTAACATACTTGTTTAGTTTTATATACTTTATGATATGGAGTATTTAATGAGAGGTGCTGGATGGAGCTCCTGGATGGATAAAAATAGTCGGCTCTTGGCTTTTCCAGAGGAATGAAGCCTCTGGCCCAGTTAACAACTCAAGTCTATTTGATCCAGAATGAAAATAAAATCTATCTATCTATCTATCACATACAATTTAGAGAAGACATCATTTACTGAGTACTGCCAAATGCTTCAAAGTTGATTTTATTTGCATTTATAAAAGGTGGAGAACCTCTGTACACACAAAACTAACTAGCCTTCACACCTTTATAAAGTTCACTTGTAAAAACAGAACTGAGAGCTGCCATTGTTAACTTGTTTTTGAAGGTGGAGGCTCTGAGGCTGTAGTATTGATCCTTATTTACTGCCTTGTGAATCATTGACCTGGAACAAGCATGCAGCAAACCAAATGTTAATTGTCCTGCATGCTGGTTTTAGGTCAGTGACTTACTAGGTATGCCAAGAGCCTGTACCTTTAAAAGCAGGTCGGAATAACAGCTAGATTTCCATGGCCTTTCCATGGATTTTTCTAGGCCTAATTATATTGTTCCAGAACATAGTTTTCATCCAATAACTTCTGAGCAATCTTTTCTATTGCATATTGTGAATACTAGAGACTCTATTCTACTTGTGCAAAATGGATGCTAGGAATAACTGCATTTCTGTACATTAATATATTCATGGGGTCTTTAAAGGATTAAAATACCTGCATATGCCTATTTTTTACCTGTGCACGTTTTCCACAATATTCACGGATCCTGAAAGAAATCCATTGTGCATAAAAAGACCTTTAGTAAGCCAACCATTGTGCATTAATTTTGTTAACCCATTCTTTGTTATTCTGGCCCACAGGCCACCAACACATTATGCAGATCAGAGCAGAAGATGTTCTGCAATCCTAATACACTGTACATTGAGTGAGCATTGTCAACCTAAGACAGAAGTATGGTACTGTCAGTTCACAAACTTGAAAAAACAGAAAAACAATACAGCAAACACTGGACCACCTGTAGAATATTCAGTATTTGTTTCTTGCCAAAGTCCTGCCCATTTCACCCTGCAACTAAGCATTCTCATAACCAGGAGCTTGGACAGCCAGAAAGCAATGTTACTTCACCCATGAATGGTGCCTGAAACATCTAGGTCAAGCAGACCAAGAATAGCCCATCTTTAAAGAAAGGTCACTTTTCCTACCACAAATTCACCCAAAGAGGAAACTATTCCAATAGCTGCCTTGCAAAGTAGACCTTCATTGTGACCTTGTCAAGAGTAAGGGACTTAAGGGCAATGGACAAGAACCCTTACTACAAATGGGAGGGAAAAAGGAATTGATGGAGGGCTACAGCAAAACCCTGAGTTTAGCTTACTAGCAGGTCCCAGGTGACATTTCCTCTGGCCAGAGAAAAAACACTAACTGACCAGTTTGGCAGAAGGTGCAGTATGGTAATAACCGAATGGTTTGGGGTGGGGGTAGTCCTGTTGATCTTGCTAGACAACTTTGTGCTGTCAAAAACCATAAATAAAATTGAGGGTTACAAAACCATGGCCCTCTGTTCTACATAGTCCTGTTATATAAGGGCTGGCAACATGCAATATAATTTATTTTCCTGACTTGTCTTTATGCATCTTGTCTGACACTCCCTGACAGATCTTTCTTAGAAAATCAAAAACATCTAACCAGCAAAATACAATGTGGGAGATTCTGCCCTAGCAACCCAACACAAAAGCATTAAAGATCTGCCTGCTCAAAGGGTCTTATTTATGACATAACCACCGAGTCCTGGAGTCAGTTAGTCCATAACAATCAGTGCCAGCAGCCTAAACCAAAAGCAACTGAAATCTGGAGTGTAAAGTTGGCCTCACATTAGTCCATTTTCAACAGATTCATTAGAAAAAAAAAGCACGGATTTCTAACATCTAAACATCCATTAAAAGCTAGGACAATTGTAAATAAAGATTTAGCTAGAATGCCTTTGCCAGGTTAAATGCCAATCCACTCCACCATGACCCCCCCTTTAACCCACACACACAACCACAAAATAAAGACAGTATAAGGCACCCACTGACCAGCATTTGGTCATCCTATGTAGATGGCTGGAGGACCAAGCATGCAACACAAATGTAATGAACTTTGCACAAATTTTTATTGCCTTCGCTCTTTATGAAAACTAGAATTTGTTGTGCAGATGACAAACATTTTTTTCTAGTGTCAGAATTATTTTAAAGTGCCTAAAGCAAAAGGATGTTTGCTTTACCTGGTCTTACATAGATAAGCCTACCCTACATTCCCTGGGTGTGCCTGCTCATGGAATGAATTGATCAATGGGACAGATTCTCCAAGGCGATTGTGATCATTCCCTGCCCTCCCCTCAAGTCAAACTACTAAAGTGTTCATCTTTTCCAGCTTTTGCCTCTCTGAGCAAAAGCAACCAAACGAAGATGGCATGCACAACTAGCTAGCATTCAGTGTCCAGCACCTAAGCTTTGATTCTTGAATTTTCTTAGTCCAGTACAATTTTTGTATACCATAAAGGAATAGCATGTACACTAATGGAAGGTATAACCCCTTAGGCAAGTTCATATAATGATCAAATACTTTCCAAGTTCACGCCAAACCAGCAATAATTAAATTAAAATGTTAGGAGAAACCTGCAAAAATTTACACTGCCTGGGGCACCATGGTGCGAAACTTTCCTACAGTAGACCAGGACAATATGATTGCACTTCTGGTGGAGGATACCTGAGGTTTGGTGTGAAAGTGCGAGTTGTATAAGAAATGACCTTGTCCAATAAGGATTGTTCTCCCACTGCCTCAACATAGGCCAAACAACTACACAAGTCAACCAAAAGGTTTCTAGTGACAGGTTTGCGTTAGTATTACACTTACTGTAGCATGGAGAATCAAACATTATTGTACATAGTCAATTTTTGTTACAAAGTCGTGATCCATGGGAATTCAAACAGGGAATGGTAAAAACCAAGTTAACATTCTGTGGTCCATGGGAATGGGGGAGAATTTTGTCCTACTTCTGTACAGATATCCAAGAGAAGCCAGGGAACCCTCATTGGAAAGAATCTTTCATGATTCTATTTTATGGCGAGTGGACAATAAGCAAGTGGCACCAGCTGCGCTATCCTCCTTTTACAGCGGTCATTCATTAATCCGTCATGGAACCATTGCACGGCAGATTTCCCCCAAGACAAGCACAACATTTATCTGACGTGTGTATTTGAGTGTAACCCAATTATAAATCATAGTCACTGGACCAGGTGTCAGAGGATTTTCCCCAATCTTTTTTGTCCTGACAAGGGGGCATCTATTCCCCTTTTATTTACCAAAAGGAAATCTATGTAGCTACCTAAACAGATTTTGCCAACTAAATTGGCATGTATGTGGGCACTTGTACATCATATTGCCTTAGCCCAGGGCTGTCCCAACTCCAGGGGCCACATACTTTGGAGAATGCACTAGTTTGGTACTAAACGTACTAGGTTCTGAAAGGTTTGTGACCCTGACCTGCAGTAGGTGACCCTGACCTGCAGTAGGTGTAATATCTTGTGTTTAGCCAATCTAGGTAAGGGTCAATATGATAATCAGATTGGCCTTGAAATAGGAATGTAAACAAAAAAATATAACTATGTAGGACTTGAGTCTGCCGTTAACAAATATCCAGCCAATCACTGGCATCCATGAGGTATAAGCTGAATAGAAATAGCATTTCTGGCTTGCCCTGAAGGTGCAGGATCTATCTCCTGCAACATTAAAAGGGAAAAATTATCCCTGCAATGCTTTTATCTTTCATTTCTTTTTAGAAATAATATCCAGCTACCTGTGTAAGATTTAAAATGAAGTAAAACCTCTACTGACATATTGTAGGCCAAAGCTAGCTAATATATACTGTAAGATGAACTACAGTAATAAAGGAGATATTAATACTGATCACGCATTCTGAAAATACTCTCTCCCTGGCTGTCATGGAGTGCCTCAGACATTGACCTAAACCAATGGTACCTAGTGTGCCACTAACCTGAACCATTAAGTCCCACCACCTGGTCCAAAAGCAATACCCACTAGATAGGAATGAATGGATATAAAGCACATCTTCATAACACACACTCCATAAACCTGAGGCCCATTTTTGTTATTTTCCTAGATTTCTTTGAATTCCAGTGTTCCTACAAAGGTTGCTAGAGGGTTCTTCAAGCAGTGGTGGATTGCCCCTACCTTCTGAGAATAAGTAATTCAGGAAAGAACCTTCACTTAAGCCCCCTCCTATTGTGTGCGGCTTCACCACCACTTAGATTGTAAGCTCTTCTGGGCAGGATCCTCCCATCCTCCTGTGTCATTTGCAACCCCTAATTAATGTACAGCGCTGCATAGTATGTTAGAGCTAAATAAATATTGTTTGTTATTATTAATAACAACCCTAGCATGCAAGGAAGCACTTCAACATTAAAAGGATACCATCAAAATGTTCCCAATATTATCAAATTATATTTTTTATTTGTAGTGTTAAAATGCTCCACCATGTGTATCTATTTCTAGGTAACCTATCCTACTATTGTCTAACTTTTCATTATTTTATCTATAAATTACTGATTTTGCCAACATGTTGTTAGCTGTAGACCTATATATTTTAGCAGAGTCTCCCTGAAAATATAAGTGTTCGACGGGGGGGGGGTTGGTGGATTTGAGATCTATCATTGAGCTGGACCAAATCTGCAGAATAACACTTGACTTTTCAGTTTTTACTGTCCACGTGCTTTTAGTTGATCAGTATCTCATTAGGTAAAGAAGGATCTCTAAATTAAAGCATTCATAATAAAAAAAGGAGAGGTGTCAATGAGCTGTTCATAAAGGACACCTTTAGTAAAACCACAAGTCCAGACAATTAGAATATCAATAGCTATTCATCTCACAGTCACTTGCAAATTACCACTATTTAAAGCCCCCTGAATGTAGAAACATCATTAGTTACTTCACACTAATGTGTCATTTCTTAGAATTTGTTGTTTTTTACCCCATCTGACAACATGGAAACAATTCACACTAAGACTATGCTGCCTTTAGAATTACAATATTCCAAGATATCAAATTATGCTAAAACTAAGCAAGCTACACACAAGAATAAGGAACCATCAACACTCAGCTGTGACTCACTGGAAATGTAGAGCGACATCATTTATCTATTTAGACCTATGATTGGTTATAATGAAAGAATTAATGTAAACTAAGCGACTGCTGGATTAACACAACAAAGGCTCAGCACATAAAACACTGCGATAACAGTGACTAAAAATAAATTAAAGGTTAGAAATTATAATAAGTATAATCAGCTTTCAGCCATTGTAAAACTACAAATGCCAGCATGCTTTTTCATAGACCTTGAAGTTGTACAATAATTGACATGCCACAGGTTGCCTAAGGCCCTGCACACATGATCAGGTCCACTGCCAATTGTGCGCTCCAATGAACTATCTGATCGATATACTAATTAGATGCCACAAAACATTCTACACACACACGTAAAAATCCAATCACTTTTCCCTTCCAGAAACTATTGAAATTGTATTTGATTATACTCAGTTTATACACACAATATATTTTGAGTGCATTTGATTGATATTTTCAAACATGTCCGACCTGTCTGCAGCCCAACAAAATCCAAGGAAATGGTCTACTACAAATCACTGGCTGATGAATCCCCTTTACGATCCTTTTTTTTTTTTTTCATTGAAAATAAAAACCTGCCCATGTACACAGCTGTATACAAGACATTAATTAAAATAATAATATAAAGAGCTGCACACCATTAAATACCCGAGAAAGGTGAAAAAAGTAGAGCTTATATATGTGTAAGTGTATTTTTTGTACAGCACTGCATATTATGTTGTCGCTATATAAATACTGTTATATATATATATTTATTACACACACACACAACCTTTATTATATAGCAGAGAAAAGTATGGGGATAGATATATTTACATCCATCCTTTTGTTTTTCCCTGCTATATAATAATGGCTGTGTTGTAGGTGTGTATAATAATTAAATATATACATACATACACACACACCTTCATAATATACCATTGCAACAATCACAGCCTTGAATGGTCTGACTGGTAACATCCACAGCAAAAAAATGATTTAGGTGTCTTATTTCTGAAGATTTTCACCTATTTTTAGCCAAGATATCAAAGTTTTACAAAATACCTACACATTATAGGTAGCCCCCTACACATATTACTAAAGTTGATTTATTTGGCTCACATGGCTTTATGGTAAATGCTGTAACTTTATCTCACATTTCCTGGGCAGTGTAAGAATTTAATGAGCTCATCCATGACATTTACAAACAAGGAAGTCCAGACATCAGCCATGCTGGATGAGAACTCCTGGATTGCTCTCAGGTGGCCTCACCTGTTGCAGGGCTTGTTCTAGCTGTGGAGCCATGTACAGACTTTCTGCTTCAATCTTGGTGGCCTCTCTGCATTCCTCTGTCAGGTCCAGGTGATCGGGTCTGACCTTTACATCGTGCAGCTCCCCCACCTAGGAGACAAAGGGTGCCAGGTGTTATGTATGGAGCCGGTGCTGGCCCAGGTGTGCACAGGGAAGGGTCCCCTACACCCACTTACCTTCTTGTTGGACAAATCTATTACTTTCCATAGCAGCTGGATGACTTCCTTCTCATCCGAGCCCAGTTTAGCACAGTTCGCACCGGCAGTGCTAGTGAACAGAATCACCAGGTAATCCGGGGAAACCGAAGTCATGATGATTGCAAAGTGGCCAAACAAAAAAAATAAAAAAAAACCTTAAAAAAGGACAAATATATACAAAAAAAAACTTTCACCTTCCCCAAAAAAGTGAAAGAAAAGCCCCCCAAATAAACGACACCACCCTACACCTTGAATCACCTCCACCTATAGATATGGAACAGGACACCCTGGGGACCTGCACTCACTCTGCAGGAGGATCCAGGTTGGGGGAGGGGAGGGAGAGGCCGGTTTTGCCTCTTTTTTTGTTTTGCACTCCTGTGTTTGAGCCAATACAATGCAGGCTGCGCCCCTACCAGGCGCCTTGCAGTGGCTGATGACTTGTCATTGGGATGTGTCTGCCCCTCCCCTTCCCACGTGGTATTACAGGTAAGAGATACCTGGCCAGGTCGTTTCGGCTTTTTCCGACTAGGTGTTCGGCTGAGCTCGGCTGCGGGCTCTCTGGCTCCCCCTAAAGGAAGATGAGGGGAATGGTATTGTCTTCCAATCTCTATAGTACACGTAGAGTAGTTCATTCTGCTATTGTTACTTTGTAATGATTGTGATCAGTAAAATGTATTCTTTTGTTACTTTAAAGATCAAAGTGGTTGGAAACAGTATTTATTTATTGATATTGAATTGAATATTGCCATTTACTTTGATGTAAAGTATTTAAAGTACTTTTTTTCTTGAACAATAACAGGTATTTTGTTAAAAGGTAAAGGTAAAAGGCGCACCATTTTGTATCTCTTCTGCCATATCTTCAGTCATCTTGATTGGCTGTGCCGGGCGAATTCCTGTAATTCCTGTAATTATAAAGGAAAGGATAGGGGACAGACAGGCTTTTTGTAGGCAGTAATAAATGATAAAACTGTTTTAATTATTGATTGATGTAGATCTATTAATAACATAGAACTACTAAGCTAGATATAAATAAAAAAATCATATATTTAAAACAAAATACAAGGAAGTTGTTTAGGTTATACCCTGTTTACACTATCACATGCATGCAACAATAATGTCTCAAGGTTCCAACGCGTTTCGCCCTCAGGCTTCCTCAGGGGATAGTTGAGATCAAAGAACTGTTGGTAACTACAAGACCAAATCAAAAGATCCAAGAATTAGATCAAGATGACGTAACTCCTGTGCAAGCGTGCAGAAGTTCATTCATCCCAGCATGAGCAAGGGAAGCCAGGATTGCCGGGTTTCCTAGGCAACCAAAGCTGACGCTGCGCCTGCACAGCTCAACTTTTTCAACAAATAAATTGTATAGATTTCTTCTAACCGTATATGTGTATAGTAATAACAAGACTTCATATGAAAACATTTGTCAAGATATCAACATTATCTAGATTCATAACATTAAAATGAATACCGCCTTTTAAAAGCTGCAAGATTCTCCTAAAGAAATGTAGTAATGATTCAGGTATTATAGTAGAGACACCAAGTCATGAAATAGCATGGAAATATATGTGATGAAATATTTTCATATGAAGCTTTGTATTCACCATACTCGGTTAGAAGAAATCTATACAATTTATTTGTTGAATCATAGTTTCTGGGTCTGAGTAAGCAGAGAAGACTCTGTGAAACATGTTACCAAATGAAACTGTATAATGAATTGATTAGGTGTAAAACCATATATTTACCTGCCTTGATCATGTTATCTTTGTATGTTAACTTTTTATATGTTTATGTTGTTTACACTCCAAATGTTTGTTTATGTTTGTTAAATCTTAAATTTTAACTGAATTTAATAGTGGTATAATCAATATATAAAAAAAAAAACTTTTGCTCCCACACTCTTCATGTCTATTTATAAGGGGTGTAATACCACATTTAATGAGTATTTACCTTGGTTCCCAGGCACCAAACTTTGTTATTGTACTTATCCATAGTCATGTTACTAGCTGTCCATCAAAGGGCGCTCACAATTTAATGCTCCTACCATAGTCATATATCATTATCACAGCGTAAATTCAGTTTTGTGGGGAAGCCAATTAACCCAACTAAATGTTTTTGAAATGTATGAGGAAACCAGAGTACCCAGGGGAAACCAACCCAAACACAGGGATAACCTGCAAACTCCATGCAAATAGTTTCCTGGCTAGGATTTGAACCTGGGACCTAGCGCTGCAAAGGCCAGCGTGCTAACCACTGAGCCACCAAAAGATACATATCTATAAATATTTATTTATTAGTATAGCCAGTGTTTCCGTACCAGGGTTCTTCCAGATTTTGGTAGGAGTTTCTTGAGCCATGAGCAATTACCACTGACACCAATAATCTTTTTGGCTATTTTTAAGGGTAACATTCTTCCCCACTAGTTAGTGATGTAAGAGACATTCTCCCTACTGACAATCATGCTAATAAAATAATGAGTGTGAGTTGTTGAAATAGTAATTATAGCAGGGGGTTCCCTGAATCCCTGAAAGTTATTTCAAGGAGTTCTCTCATGTTAAAAAGGTCATTAAGGTCTGGTATACCCTATAACTATTTACAGTAGCTGTTACTAGTCAAGTGTGTTAGTAAAACTCATTTTTATTTTATTATTAGTTATACTTTATGGCTTTTCCTTGTTACTCTCTGTTTACATTTGGGATTAAAGAAACATTTTTAAAAATGTAACACTTGAAGAAGGCATCGAAAGGATCCCTAAAGCTTTCATATTGAAGAAGGTGGGGTAGCCAATAAAATAAAAATAAAATTGCTGCACTGAATATTAAATAACATGAAACAAGAGTTTACTACTTTTTATTTTCATAAATTTTTCATCAAAGTTTTACTGATTTCGTATATCCTTATTCCAATTCCTGTCTATACTCTATCTATGACAACATGGCATTTTCAAGAGCACAACGCAAAACGGAAGGGACAGAACTTTGCCGCCCTACAAATAGAAGTGCAGGAAGAAAAAAATCAAAGGTATCAAAATCACCCAGTATTATTTTAACAAAAGTTTCTTACTGAAAAAATGTAGAGTATTTCCTTTGATATTACATTACTATATTAAAGCTGGTATGAGATTTTAATTATCAGTGTATATATAGTAAATAAATAATTTTTTATTTTCCTGGAAAATAATGCTTCAGTTTCCTTCCAAGGGCAGTGATCTGAAATGAAGTCTCAGTATTTGCTGATATATTTGTTGGTGTGTTCTCTGATGAGACCTAAGCTTATTGCCTTATAACCAGTACTGCAGGTATTTAAAGGCAACATGTTCTCTGAGAAAGGTAAATACTTCAACCCTTGTGTTAATTTTGTATTCATTCATCTCAAAAAATAACTAATGGCAACAACGGTAACTTAAAAAAAACAATTCTGCCCAAAATTTAGAGTTGTTTTGTGTGGTTTAAATTAAAATGAATTATATGCTGGTTTATTAGGATACACTTTGAGCAGTGAAGCTGGCTGATTCAGCAAACCTGGAATGAATCTGGTCCAGGATTCAAAACATTTGCTAGCAAATAGAAAATGACTTTTGAAATCAGTTCCAGGTTTGCTGAATCTCCCAGCTTCACTGATGAAAGTGTATTTTCTCCAGCCTTGGAGAGCTCAGGCTGTTGCCTTTTCTGGTTCAAGTGATTTTTAAAGCTCAATTTTCTATATTCCAGGTTTTATCAATGCCCACCTTTAAGCTGTATGGGTGAATTAATGTTGTGTATATTGCAAATATTATTGGTGCCACTTAACCCACTAGTAGGTTGCAAGTTTGGCACATGAACCTTGAAACACTCACCCATTTATTTTCAGAGAATGACTATGGACTTTGTACAGTGCTGCATAATATGATGGCGCTATATAAATACTGTGTAACATGAAATAATAATAAAGAATAAATTTGCACTTATAAAGGGCAAATGTATATTGCCCACCCCTGATACCTAAGAAATGTAAATAAAGCTCCTTATCTGAGATGTGCCAATGACTCAAAAGTATATCCAGCTCCTGTTGTTCTCAATGAGCACCAGTGCTGTCAATGTAATGATCATTGTATTTATATCTAGTATATATGCTCCCAGGTAACAGTGCCATTTACATGACTCACTTGTGACTTTATATGTACAGATATCCTTTGAGGGCTTCCAAAGAGCATCAAATGTCAAGTCCAGGACCACATGTTGCATTATACAATCTAGGATACAATCAAGCTAGACCATGCTAATTTACCCAACTGAAAGGTTTCCACAATACAACACAATGACCTTCCTTTGAAGGGCAGGCTCTCCAACCACCTATAACAAAACTACACACAGGTTCTTATTCTGTTGCTAAGTTTTGCATTTGTATGGCTTCCTTAACCTAACATTAATTACAATTCATGATGCTAACTTTTTTCTTGCACTTGTAACAATCACAACACAAGCAACAAGTATCCACATTGTAATTTTAGATGAACCATTGTACGGATTCACACCTACAATTGATTATTCTTTCCAGGTTTTACATGTGGCTAAATGTGATGGTCATCAAGTAGTATTCACAAAGGGAGGTGTGTAAGTTTGCATAGCTTGGCTGTACTGAATATCTGTCTCACTGTATGTTCAGCACTATTCTACCATTGTGTAATATAGGAAAAGACTCATTATCCAATCTTTACTATCAGACACTTTAAAAAGCACATAAATATTACCTTAAAATATAAAAAAAGACTTTGCATCTGCAGAACCCGTAAGGTGGACCTAAGTCCCCAGGAGGTAGTACTTATCAATAAAAAAAGTCATCACTAAAATCGCAAAAAAATAAATGCCTGGCCCCTGGTGACTTTTTTTTTATAATCTCTCAGCAACCTGCAACTGATATGTGTTGACATAAAAAAGCAATTTTCTGCACCCCCCAACTTTCAATCATTATCGGTTTCCCTTCTATGCAGGATATATGGAATACCATTATTAGCTTTGGTATTTTTCTGAAGTTCTACTTTCTCTAAATGATAACATAAGACAATATACAGCTATCAATGCCTTGTTCTACTACTTGTCAATAACATTTTCCTAAATTAAAGAGCCTGTGCCTCTGGCTTAATCTATTACTGACAGTTGGGAATCTTTAGGAAATCAGGGAGCATTGGGTCCAGCACCCTGTACATACACATACATGTGTTGCTGCTTGAAAAGCAGGATAGTTGGAAGTCATTGGCCCTGATTTAATAAAGCTCTCCAAGGCTGGGGATAATACACTTTCAGAAGTGAAGCTGGGTGATCCACCAAACCTGGAATGGATCTGGTCCAGGATTCAAAACATTTGCTAGCAAATAGCAAATTATTTTGAAAACTCCAGTCCAGGTTTTGTGGATCACCCAGCTTCACTTCTGAAAGTGTATTATCCCCAGCCTTGGAGAGCTTTCATAAATCAGGGCCATTGTTTCTCCTTTCCATTTTTACAACCTGCCAGGCCAGCAATTCAAAGTGCTGCACATTTTTTCAGATAGAGAGAAGGGGGAAATTACTTACTAATAAGATTAAAAGATATTCCAATTCTGCATTTTAATATTTAGGGAAGAGGCATGCATATGGTAATTTGAGTGGTTCAACCCAGAGGTATTCATGGCAAGTGTCTGGTTATCACCATAGATATGAATTTGTTTCTTGATTTACATGAAAATGAATGCATTATCCAGCTTATATCTTCTGTCTTTTGACTACTTATTTTTTTTTCCAATAAACTGTAATGATCATTCATATGTAGGGACCTAATGTCTGGTAAAGATGTCTATGAAAGGTCAGATAGGGCCCACATGTCAGATTGCTCCATACTCAGCCATGTTAAAGTCAGATTTACCATTGGCACAACGGATAGGAATAAACGAAGTGTAAATCACAATGCACTTCTGTAATTTTGGCAGTTAGAACTGGTAAAATGCATTATAATAAAATTGTGGTCCTGGATTTAAATATTTGTAAACCTGTGCAATTGCAAATTATCCCTGATAGATGTCTCTGGAACAGGTGCTAACATTGGTAGAGTACCGGAGACAAACACAGAGAATCATCTCAACAGAATTTTCCATCTCATCTAAGCAATATCTGAGTGGGGAACATTTTGCAAGGGTGTCACATGCTTATCCTAAAAAACTTCCATAAGTTACATTATAATACACTTCCTATAACATTGTTTCCAGCATCTTACTCATTTATAATGCATGCATAGCAAAATGATAATTCAAAATAATAATAATAATCTTAGCAGATACATTTGATAACCCTGGACATCTCATACACCACCTGGGGCCCTGCTGAGTTAAGTATTCAAAGTGTGACTTTCTTAACATACCCCCCACCATCACCACCTTCATGAGGATTCGGAAACCTGCTGGGGGCAGCAGAAGTTGGATCAAAAGGTACCTGCTGACAGTTTAAGCTCTCAGTTAATGCTGCTTCTTTTTTCACATAGATTAGCTAAACACCCAGGTTTACTTCAAGCTTTAAAGATTAAAGCCAATATAAGTATTAAATGGCACAAATGTAATTTATGTATTGCAGCCTAAAAGTCCTTAGATGTTGTGGCTGCATTAGTTTCTTTTTTAACCTATTTTTTATATTATCTCCTGGTTAATATGCCATGTTATAGAGTTCAAGACCTTGGGTGACAACACTTGCTCTCCCTCCCACAACAGACACAAGATAAGATCACAGAACCTCACCCTTCCTCTATTGTCTATAAGGCTGCCCCTCAATGTGACGTGTGAATGGGACAATCTTATAAATGACACAGTACACACATAGGTGGCTGGAGAGTGGGATGGTTACTTGTTGTTAAAAAAAATCACAGCTTGCAACTAGGGGTAAATGCAGATTACTGCACAGAATAATATTTATCCACCTTTTATTGAATGGAGAGCAGGTACACACCTGGTTAAAATCTGTGAAACAGAAAACTAATGTATGCAAATCCACATACAACCAATATGCTGATTTCCAGAAGTTTTTTAAATATTGCAGTTGTTGAAGGTTGACCACAAACTATATAACTTATTTGTTCAATCTCCTTTAGTGTTTTCATATACTATGCAGTGCAATGGTCCGTCTGATTTTGATATTTTGCATTATTTTTTTTAGGTTTGTCCTAAACGTACAAAATGTGTGCAATCAGATTGCATAGCATGTGACCAGCCTTAGGCTATGTACACACGTGCAATGGTTCTTGTCCGATGATCGGCTCAGGGCTGATATCGGACAAGAAACTTGCGTGTGTACAGTTCTCACCGTCCATTGTTCCGAACGACTGTCCTGATGGATCCACGGATGATGGATGAGGAACAATCATAATGCAAGTGAAGGGGAGAGTGCGCAGTGGGGTTCCGCTCCATCATTCTACCCCCTCCCCTCTCCATAGAGCAGCATGGTGTATGTACGGCACTCGTTCATGCATTGTGCAGTCGTTTGTCGTGCAGTCGTTGGAAAGGATCTTTCATGACAAGTATTGCACGTTTGTACATAGCCTTACATGCAGGGGTGCCATTCTTTAATGTCTAGAGAACAATGTAATTGGTAAAAGTCAGCACAGACAGAGTTAATAATATGAACTTATGTGAAGGTGTAGAACTTTTATTTTATGATTGTGGTTTAGTTTTGCTTTTGATTTGTTTTATACACTTGGTTTTCTATTCAAGTACAGGTCTGTTTTATAAAGGTGTTTCCAAACAGAATGAGAAGTTAATAAAATCTGGCACAGAAAATTTCTGATAACCTACAATGAATGTTAGGCACTGCAGAGTACATGCTGTGCACAGTTTTAATAGAAGCCGCCCTTGTTCCCTTCCTTGTAACTTTTCCAAGCATTTAGGTGCACAAAAAAAATATGTGCTATTTTACATACAATGTAGAGGGTTTATTACAAATTAGGCCGCTCTACCTGAAATATAGAGTTTGACATAATGTCATGTTAGGTGGCCTTGACCGATGATCCAGCACAATAGTGCCCGCTTTTCAGGTTGCTCTGCAGCCCAGAGGTTTCTTTCTAATCAGTGCACTTTTTCATATGGGAAAGAATACACTGTTACATTTGTACACAGTATGCAACTGTACAAAGTAACATGACTATGGACTTTGTAAATCACTGTGTAATATGTCGGTGCTATAGAAATACTGTGTAATAATAATAATATAATACAAAGGCTCTCTGTGATTTTTGGACCCATTTACAGTAGATGTGCAGCATATTCTTTGGCCCCTGGATAAGGCATTCGGGTTTATTCGGATTTCCCTATCACCTAGGAAATTTATCTTCATTAATGATAAACAAAGAGAAGAAGCCAGTTGGCGAAGCGCATTGCGATATGAGACACTACATTTTCTCTTTTTTTTTCCTTTGGAATATATAGGGAAATCCTTGTAGAGTAACATACAGTAGAGTAGTCATACATCCCATGACGGTAATAGGACTGACCTCTCTATCAATTATGTGTATATTTTGGATGTATTGGTTTACCTAATCTTTATGGTTTATTTCAGAATAATGTCTTCTTTTCTCTCTTTACACTTTATACACAGTTTTGATTTGGAAAATTTTGGAAAATCAATAAGGTATCTAAAAACACTTCCTCAACTTTTTGCACTAACAAATGAAAAATACTTACATGAGGTGTTTGATGTCTGACCCAGCTGTCTATCTATCTATCTATCTATCTATCTATCTATCTATCTATCTATCTATCTATCTATCTATCTATCCCATGGGAAAGAAGCAGAAATGAGTTTTTAACTATTACCTTTAGATGTATTTATGAATAAGTGACTTATGTTTGTCTATGCTCCCTTTTAGCATAAGTACACACATGGATTGTTTCTTTGTTCTCAAATAAAACAAATTTATGCAAAAGCAATAGGAACTTTTTAGAATACTGGAAACGACTGTGATAGACATAACAGGTATTCCCTATTTCCTAGATTTATTCCCTTATTTGCAGATCAAACATGACCTTAATATCAAACACTTAAACCTTTGTCATATCACGTGACATGTACATCAACTTCCAATGGAGAATTAATCACTGTGACATACGTTTTTTAAGATATTTAATGGCATACAGTATACATAAATTTTATTATTATTTAAATATTAATTATTTCTGTAAACATGTTTTGAATTATTATTTCAGCAATAACCTTTAAGTAATTTGTTATATAACTAACATTTTATAAGCTTGGTCCTCCATATTATGGTGACTTTGTTAAACCTAGAGATTTGTGGATTAGCCACTAGAGCCAGGGTGGATTGGCATCTACAATAACTATAAAGATCATTTAAAAAGCTGCAGTATAAGCACAATTATTTATAAAGCACAGTGATCTGCTGCCTTTGGGACTCCGAAGCTGGTGCAAGATCAGAACATTATGACAGTTCTGATAGTAAGGGAAAAAAAGCATAAAGGAAAGTTTTGTCATAGGATTAGCCAAATTGTGCGACAAAATTAAATGACCAATACTCCTCCGATTACAGAGCTCTGTTGTGACGCTTCGGGAGATGCAGCCTCTAGGGGGCTCTCCGGCTTGCACAAAAATGCGCAGAGTCTAACTGGCAACAAGGTCTTCTCAAGAGCCCCTTGTGACCTCTTACCGTCAGGTTGCGGTCCTTAGGCACACCAGGGTGGGCAGGTTGAATACAGTACCAAGTCACAAGGCTGAAGAATTATCAAGGAAGGTTGGGGTCGAGGCAGGCAGCAAGCAAGAGAGGTCAGGTCACAAGCCAGGAGTCAAATGCCAGGGATCCAGGAGATAGACACCTGTGACACAGGGGCCACTGCAGACACAGGCAACACAGGAGACACTGAAAGCAACAGGTGAACAGATGACACAGGGATAACCACAGACAAAGAGGAGCACAAGGGAACTGGCTGGGAAACAACAGACTGGGCAACAAGGGGATAACACAAGAGCTGGACAGGAAAAATGCTTAATTAACCAACAGGTGAATGGGAATTGCTCAGCAGAGCTAGGGGGCTCAGCACTAGTGGACACACGTTACACAAGATCTAAGTGCTGTGTCTGAGCCAGCTAAATAGCCAATGGCAATTAAGAGGCTATTTCCTGTTTGGGCTCACAACTGCCCGCATACCCAGGAAAAAGCACAGTGTAATTGAGATCAGATAGCAATATCGACTCTCTGATATAACATGCTACCAAATGCCAGGATATCAGCCACACAGGAAGTGAATTGTAAGCCAAGTAATTGTTAGGTATTGTGAAAAGAAGCTAAACCTAAATAGTAAAAAAAATTGTGAGCAGGCAGGGTTGTTATTGCAGAAAGGACAGGTGATGCCTTAGCAATAAAAAAAAACTTACCTGGCTGTTCCCAATTTTTCTTTAATGTACTGTGAAAGCAATCTCAGCTATACCTGGCTTCCAGAAATGATTTTACGCATTCTCATTTTTGTGCATCATTCCTACTTGGCCAGTCAGGATGATCGAAGATTTTGAACCAGCAAGAGGACTGGATGAAGAATCTTGTGCCTGCTATGAAGTGAGGAAAGGGGAGTGTAATTAAAACATTATTATAATTCTGCAAAAAAATGAGATCTTGCAGGTTTATTATTGCAGATAGTCGATCTCCCTTCTGCAACAAAACACACTTACCTGTGTGATTGCTATCTATTTAAAATAAAATGATCCGGCCATGTGCAGTTTAGCATATCATGCTGGGATCTTCTGGATATCTTTGCATTCCATGGGGATGCCAGAACTGAATGCTACATCATCCAGTCAAGAATAAAACCTGGAAGAAGAGAAGAAAAAGACGACTCTTCCCTTGATGGAACACGGACAGGTAACTGTATTTAAAAAATTGTGATCAGACAGGTAGGGTTATTTTTTGCAGAATGGACATCGCCTGTTCCTTTCTGAAATAAAGAACCTGCCCACTCCCAATTTTGGTACAATTTAAGGTTAGTTACATTTTAAGTAATAAGGAAATATGTCTACATTTTCTGCATACATAATTACAAACTATATATCATACCAAGTTTTCTTTAACATTAACACGCATTGGTAGTATTATTTACACCAAGCTGAAATCTGTATTAACATTAAAAAAAGCTATGCACATTCCCTTTAGGGTTATTTATACCTAAACTGACATCACCTACTGGCCTTTAAAATTGTCCAGACACTGGGGTGACTTTCTCTGCCCCTGAGTTCCGAGACTTGGCCATTAAAAGGGGAATCACTCTACAAGCTGTAATTATTATGTTTTATTAAAGAAAGAGTAGAAGGTGGGGAGAGACTCCATAGGGGATAGGCAAGAATTACACTGGGGGTTATTGCCTTTAAAGCCCTTTATATAGTGGTAATTCAACCACACGCCTATCATAACCAAAAAGTTATACCATAACTTAGTAAGTTATTCATGCACTGACTTTTTAAAGCTTCACTAGAGCCTGTTGTATCCATATCAGGTTATACATAAAAATTGTATTACAAACATAAAAATTGTAAAATCTTGCAATTTACTAGTCCTTAAACTTTCATATTGAAACCGCTGCCTTTCTTATCCGTAATCCAACCCTAAAAAACCCTAAAAATTAGGAGAGTGCGTAACTTTCCATTTTTGGAATTTCTAATATTTTACTGTAAATTATAAAACTGGTAAGAACAGATATACCCAGGGAGTTTTACTGCTCTTGTTCTGTTCTCATTAAAAAAAAATTCTAAGAAGTTAGGATACCTACAAAAGTGATTTCTTAGCTTGTAGAAAACATTTAAACAAATGCCTCAAAAATCCAAGCATTACTATGATACCGTAACCACTATGACACTTGTTGGACTATTTTTAAATGTTTTCATCCATGATTCTCCCAATTTTTACCTATAATTTAAACAATTTTTCATATTGGATTAAATTAGAAAATGCGTGACACCATTTGTATCTATTTTTTGCATTTTTTTAATTGAATCCAATGTGAAGTGTAAATGCATACATTTTCAATGTTGGGTGAGTCTTGAATGAAACATTTTTAAATAGACCGCTTAGTAAAACAAAATTTGCAGCAGGTGGTAAAGAATAATTTATAAATCAATTTAGAGCAAATTTACAATTCAGTTTAGCTTTTAGCCGTGGTAGTTATATCAGCAGGTGGTAAAGGTGACCGTGGACAACCAGCAAAAGATTGAGAATAATTGTGTAAACAGGCATACTTGTACCCACTGAGTTTGTATTGTACTGTGCAGACTTGTCCCATCGCTGTTCTTATCTCAGGAGAATACTTCCCCTGACACCGCTTTGCCAGAGGTTGTCTGTACAGGAATAATACTGACCATAGCCAATATAATCCTAATGGGGGCACCCATAGCTGGACTGTCACCTTTTACCAATATATTAGATTTCATTTTAACACATATGGTAGCCACATAAATCGGTCATGCCTACTGAATTTTAGCTGGAATGTGTGTACATTTCAACTAGAAATTATAATAATACCTTGGCATTAAAGTGTGCCTAGATATTGTATCTAAAGTAAATGGCACTTCATGAGATTTTAGTTATATCAAATAAAAGGTCTAATGTTAATGGCTTATTAAACACTTCTGAAGGTGAATATAAAAGAAACAGGCAGTCACTGGATGAATGACAATACATCCTAGGCACCTACAATATGTATTTACTTTTCTTTTTCCAGACAAACAGTTACATACACAAGAGACATTATGTATGTAAACTCATTTTACCTGCTCATGAATTTGTAATTTTGTTCTCTCAGTTTTGCGATTCACACATTGTCTGGCCAGACAAGCGATACCCCTATTTGTCCACATAGGGATTAGCTTGAAATATTCAGTTTCCTCTCTGGGCTGCTTTAGTTTTTGCAAGCAGTAGCCATCAGTAGGGATGAGCAAGAAGGCATTTGCCAATCTCGCAAAATTTTCTTTGATCTTCTGATGGGTCCACGAAATTTCGGCGAACCCATCAGAAGTTCGACGAAATTACAGGATGGTTCCCACGGCTGCAATCATTGATGAGCACAGCTGCGGGACTCACACTGACTCACACTCACACTGAGTACCGCGGCTGTGCTCATCAATGAATGCAGCTGTGGGAATCATCCTGTGATGATTCCCAAGGCTGCATTCATTCATTCAGTAATCCTCCTGTCAGTATGCAAACCCCGGGCACTATTCATTCACTAAATGAGGACAAGTCTCCCCATTCATCACCTCTAGTGCTCTGTGATTGGCTGAGGAAAGGAAAATGCTGATGTTGCTTGAGCTGTCATCAGGGTTTACCTTAACTCAGCCAATCAGAGTATCCCATGGCTGTGCTCATGAATGAATGCAGCCATGGGAATCATCACTGGATGATTCCCACGGCTGCATTCATTCATGAGCACAGCTGTGGGACTCCTGTGTTCTTGGATAGAGAATCTCTATCCGAGAACACATACTACAGTTCTGGAAGGCTGCAAGAGCAATCAGGGGAGGAGCTGTCAGCTTCGCTCCCCTGATTGCTCTTGCAGGTCCCGAAAAATTTGAAGGCCGAATTCACACGGCTGTTCTCGCTTACATGTTCGGTAAGCGGGAAAGGCCTGTTTCGCCGCGAGATCGAATTTACAAACCTTTCTTGCTCATCCCTATCCATCAGTTATTAAGTTTCACTTTTCTACACTGCACTAATACAGGAATGTATGATTATACTATTACACTTCTTGCACTTAATTTATATCATGTTACCAGTCATGAAATACATATATTCTTATCACCACCTATGTCAGTTTGCCTTTTTCAAAAAGTACTAGCAATTTCCATTTCATCCCACTGAAGAATACATTGGAACAGGAAACAAATAAATGTTTGAGCATGTGCCATATGCTGTCAGGGTGATACACTCACAGCAGAATTGCTTTTAATAAATCTGGGAGTGTCTAGAATTGCTTTGCAATGTGTCATATGCCTGCAGGATGTAGTGATGTGTCCAGATCAGCACCTATAGAGATCATGCAAACAGTATAAAAGCTATACAACAATATCTGGAGCAAAGTGCCACAAGCCTTCACTGACATGCTTTTGTATATAATGAAAAGGTCGACAGCACCCTGCAGAACAAAATGACAAAAGAAAGAATCATGAAATACAACTGTAAGAGATGACTGATATATATAAAACACTTTTCAGTTCTTAGGAAATTCTGTTATTAAAGAGAATATGCAGAATTAGAAATGATTTCTAAACAATGTTTTAGCGTGTGCCCATATTTTCATTCTTTATTTGTTCTTGGCCCTATTTAATATTATGCATTATATGTACTAATTGTACAGTTTGTGATTCTTTCAGGGCTGAACGCCTTTCCAGTTCTATAAAGATTTATGGTTTATTAAACACAACTAAACCTAAAATTGAAGAAGGAGCATTTTTGAGGAAATCATTTTGATTAGCAGAAAATCTTTGTAAATTATTACTTTTGGATTTGAAATTCCTGTAATAAAAAAAGGGGGTCTATTTATAAAGCAGTGAATCCGACATTCCCTGAAACTTGAAAACCATAGAGGAGAATCCTCCAGGTCCACGTGTTTCAATTGCAGTAATAAATTTTCCACCAGTGAATGTTTCAGTCAGTGTCAGAATTATTGCTCTATAAATAGCCCCCATTGCGTAGTTGAGTAGTCCTTGGCTGTAGCTGTGCTCCTATCCACACAATCACAACCTCTCCTGCCTTTTAGGTTCCTCCTAACAGATTAAGGGTCCTATAACTACTCAGTGTACTTCCTGTGACTACAAGTTTGACCTCCTTATGTAGACACATGGGCCACATTTAATAAAGCTCTCCAAGACTGGAGAAGATAGACTATCGTGGGAGAACTAGTATTAATTTTCCTAAAAATAATTATTAGTTGGCAAATGTTTTCAATCCTTGACCAGCACCATTTCAGGTTTGCTGGATCACCCAGGTTCATCCATGATAGTCTATCTTCTCCAGCCCTCAAGAGTTTTAGTAAATTCGGCTCATGGTAATCACAGTAATATCGGGATGTTGACACATATTAGGCATTAATAATGAATGCTCTCCAAGGCTGGAGAGGATACACTTTTATCAGTAAAGCTGGGTGATCCAGCAAACCTGGAATAGATCTGGTCTAGGATTCAAAACATTTGCTAGCAAATAGCATGACTTTGAAGAAATCTGTTCCAGGTTTACTGAATCACCCAGCTTCACTGATGAAAGTGTATCCTCTCCAGCATTGGAGAGCTTAATAAATCAGGCCCATTGTCTGGTATTGTTCTTTTTAGTTTGGGTGTCACATGGTCACATCTGACTGAGTCAGAGATAAGGGGAAATCTCTGTAATGCACAGTGCAAGTACATTTGGCTTATGAAACCAATAACACAATTTACACCGATCTGCCTTTCTCAGTTTTGAATTTAGTAGCACTTGTACTCCATGAGCATGCCAGAAACAAAACCTCTGCCAGATTTATTGCTTCTGGCATCCCGATGGACAGGAAATGATTGAAATCTCCCAAGTGGGGACGATAAGTGCAACAATCAATTTTTATTAAATGAAAAGGAAAAAGGGCTCAGGGTAGTAGTGGGGTATCTGTATCTTATTGTCTCCAATAAACAATAAACAAACTCTGAACCTCATTTCTTGATCTGTTGTAAGTGATAAGACAGAAGTCTCCCTATAATGAAATCTGGATACATTTTACTTTTGGCAATTTCTTACTTTACACAAGTCTGTGTACACCTAAGAGGTGGGCTTTAGAAAGGGAGGTGGGGGTAAATATATAGTGTTAAAACCATAAACAACATATATAATAAAATAAATATTGACAGCATTCTCAAAGACAAGACTTAACAAGACTGAAAGTTGTCTTCCAGTTTCTTTACATTAGTTTTCATGTGACACAATTTACCAGAACCATGCATTGAAAGCCACAAGAGACAGATACAATCTGCCCTATGTTTTATTCATCTCTAACCATAGACATTTATTGTGCTCTACCGCAATGAAATGCAACAAAATTTTGAAAAACCCCATTCGGTGCAGAAAATGCCTCTGACTCACACAGAGCTGCAGGTATGGGGAAGGTCCGATGCTGTATGATCTGTCAGGTGGAAATGTGCAGCACTTTGGCATGGGGCTGGACCCTCTTCCAAAATGAGGGGCTTCCAAGGCAGGAGTCGCACCAAAAGTGTTGAAGTCCAAAATAATATTTTTTTGCTTATACCTTCTACTGAAATCCACGTGATGTAGTGATCCTCTCCTTACCGCTATCTGCAGAAAAAGAAGTGTAGGTAAAGAAAGTAGTTGGAGGAGCTAGACTCAGATTGTGCTGTCTAACAAAAACAAAAATAAGTATATTGTTTCAATGTTCTCAGTTGCACAAATATTGTGCACACAATACATATGTCTTTGTATCTATGATCCATTCCGATTTACAAAATTGTTAAAGTAAATATTAATCTTAACTACAACCTTTGCTGTTTGCTGCCTTATAGCCTATTAAATATACCATTAAACATTTTTGCTATATCAGTTTGGCAATACTTGTAATGCTGCCAGAAATCCGGTGCTGTCCTGTGTCCTGTGCACTCTGTTGTATTATCTCAAACAATGTTATCAGCCCTGGAAAGCTATCCTCTGTGGGCTACAGCAGTGGTCGCCAACCTTTTTGGTTCCACGGACCACTAAAATCTCTGGTTCCTGACCGCGCATGCGCGGGGAGCCGGGTGTCAATCAAAGAAGGAGAAACCTCCCCTTTAGTGATGTCATTGTGACGTAGCCCCACCCACTCCCCTATCACATATTTAAGTTATATCCAGGGACACAGCCCGTCCACTTTCCTAAGTCTGGGACTTAGGAAAGAATTTTCTCCATGGGTTGGCGACCACTGGGCTACAGAACACCTTTTGCATGTTATGGAGAAAAATTAGGTGTTCAGTAACACACTTTCTGATTTAGGATCATAGATATAGTACAGCCAGTATGCTTTGTCACCCTAGTATAGGTCACCAAGTGATCATTAGTAACAACATTTTACTACTGGTCACTATTAGAAAACTTTCTCATCAACCCAATGACTGTTCTAAAATTTTGGATTTCCTTTCACTTTTTGTTTTAAAATACACTAAAGAATAAACTCAGCATGGACACAGGTAGCAGTAAATGTTTTAGGGGTTTCATCCCTTCCTTACTTTATCCAAGAGAACTAATTTTAGATGTTCTGTGAAACTCTTTGTATTACACAAGTGGTTACAGTTTTCACATCATCGCGTATTGATGTGTTATTACATGACTTTTGTTTTGGTTTAATAAAAAAAGCTCTCCTGATTATTTTAGTATGACTAATCAAATAATTATAAATAATTACAAATGCGTTGGCCTAGATTTTTTCTAAAAGTCAAACTGGAACACTGGATATGTTGCAGGTAACAACCAGTCAGATTCCATTTTTTATAAAGCATCATCTCATGTATTTCAGTTGACATTATTTTGAATCAGAATTAGAAATGGGCAGACTGGTTTGAAGGTGTTGGAACTCATGTCAGACCATGTTAGTTCCCATTCAAAACATTTATTTGTCAACTGTGGTGCTCTTTGGTTGGATTAGTTTGGTAATCAACTGCTACATTGGTCAATATGACAACTTTATGAATTTAATTCTATCACTAAGACAACCCTATGATTCCCACGTAAAAACTCATCACAAAACAAGGCTCCAGGTGGGGCTCTGTTTGTTCTGTCTAGAACAATAAAGTTATTTACAATTAGCACTCCAGTTAGCAGTGTGCTGCCATTTTTCTTTTTTGGATTCTGGGTCATGCTGGCTATTATGAAGAAATTGGGATAACTGCCCAAACTTTTCTCTCCTGAAGAAGCAGATTGTTATGTCTGTGAAATGCATTGAGTTTATTTTTATACTACAGAGAATGTTTAATGGTGAAAACAAATGCTATAAGAACCAGTGATATCAATGTGACAATTGGCGGAAGAAGGAGATTTTATTATCTTTGCATTGGTTTTAATATTAAAATAATGTGGTTTTTATAATAAATCCTTTCATACTATTCATGCTCAAAATATTTTCATCTCTGAAAATTTTTTTTTTTAATGTATATTACTGATTGAAATGTATTTTAATTATGAAATTGATTAGGAGATTCAGTTGTGTATTTAAAATGATCATTCCCTAATAAAATGTAAAAATAGCTTGAATTCTTACCGTTTCCTGGAATTTTTACATATTATTATTAATATTATTATTAATATTAATAATATTATTATTATTATTTTGTTAATAATAATAATTAATATTATTATTATCATAATTAATAAACAGGATTTATATAGCGCCTACAAAATGTAATCCTCTTGCAAGAGCCTGCTCATGTGTGTTATGTAATTCATGTTAAGTGCCTGTTCAAGAAGTGTATATTGAATATGTGACATTGCCATAGGCAAGGGGTGTGAAATCTAAGCAGGTGTCACATTCCTTTCAGAAAGGCAGTTTTGGCACAGCTTTAAACATTTTAAAGTCTTATGCAATGGCAATGCAACTGTGTTTCCTTGGACCTGGGTGTACTATACCCTACTTCATGGTACAATGAATAAAATTGTTTCTATGTCATTTTTATGTTTTAAAGGACATGTTCAGGTAACAGGTCAAATAATTCAATAAACTGCTAATGTCACCTAGAATACAATGCAGCTGTGCTAAAATCAGTGCACAGTGTACAATGATTTACAAGGATTGCTGGTATGCGCATCTCAGCCACATTTGACAGCAGAGTGGCAATCAGACAATCAGAAAGGACATCAAATTTGGACTTTAGTTCCAAAGTAGAAAAAAAAATTGCAATCAGGTGTCCCTTCTGCAAAAATGTTCAATCAGACAGGTCTTTATTGCAGAAAGGAACAGGTGATGTCCCATCCATCTTACTTGCCTGATCGCTTTGTTTGCCAGGCTACCTGGCAATCCTGGAGGAACGTCCAAACACCTGCGGGGAGGGGGGGGGGGGGTTATCATCCCAGCCAATCAAGATGACTGAAGATTACAAGGAGTAAGCAAGTTTGTTTTTTGCTTTGGGATCTAGTCTGATGACTTTGGCCTGAAATAAAGTAATCATTCTGGTGCAGGCAGGATAAAGCATTTCCCTAATTTAATCTCCCCCAGTGACCAAACTGCATCATTGCAACTATTATAGGGGGGCAGGCACAAAGGTCATGACAGGTGTCACCTTGTATGATACATGGACACCCAGGAACAGTCTAAGCAGGTTTTTCCTGAACTTGTATTCAGCAAAGCAGCAAACAAACAGTTTAATGCTGGAGGGCTTTGTACATCAAGTCCAAAGCATAGAACAAACAAAATACCTGCTCATTTGAGACACTAACTAAACTTATGTCCATTACTAACTATCAAGATGCTTCACTAGTGGGTTTCCAAAAAAAAGAGCACATGTTAATGTTTTACCTTTTTTGTCTATAGCGACTCTTTCATGCAGCAGCAGAGAGATAGCCATTGAAACTCATTAGGTTCATATCCAACGTTTGGAATGTGAAAGTAAATAGAATTCTGGGATGTATTACTAGAGGGATCACCAGATCAAGGTCTGGTGTTCCGCCATAGATCCTTAATCAGACTTCACAATACTGAGGCTGATTCATCAAGCAAAATCGGAAGCTCGCTCGCGCATTCGTATTCGCGATCCGAAATCGTACGCCGTCGCGCTATTCAGCAACTGAAAGAGCTCGCGGCCTATATATATATATATATATATAGAAAGAACAAATCTGAAGACAGGCAACAAAAGTGGGGAAAGTCTGAGGAATAAAACATATTTTAGGAGAGATGGAAGGAACATGTATTCCTAAATACAAGGGGTATACTTAATATAGTACCTAATATGTGTAGTCTTGAATGAAGAAATGCAACTTGAGACAAGGTACTTATATTCATTAAGGGTGTGAATTCAAATCGGAGTGGTCCCCAAGAAGAGGTACTGAATTACTCAACAGTAAGTGGATTTAAACATGCTTGGAATACAGGTTACCTGTATACTCAGAAATGGGTGAAAAAAACCCAAAAGGCCTATTGGTTATTTTCTATTGTCACTTTTTTGTTTCTATCTATAAGATATGGTCCTAAATCTCAAGGCTTTATTCCACCCAAAAATCTACAAAGCTTTTGTCCAGAAATTATTAAGAAAAAAAACCTATCTTTGCAGTTCAGTTATCTATTTGCTGCAAGTGGTATATGTTCCTTTTTTGCCTAGGGTATAAAAGAACATTTACATATCTTGTTCCTTGCACTTTTGGCAGTCAGCATTTTTCTTTTCCCTTCCAGGGTGTGAGTGGGCCCTCGGCCCGATCATTTATATTGCTGAACTGTTGGTCCTGCATTATATGTGATGACATCAGAGGTCTGCAGCTGATGAACAGAAAGCCAAAAAGGGGGACCGGTCACGTGAAGAAGTCTTGCATACAGCAAGTTAGAGTTCTTTTTAATGGTACCTTAGGCAAATACTACCATGCAGCACTGGTTATGTAGAGCTGAGGTTATGTAGAGATGGAAGTTTTTAATTTTTCTAGAAGTTAGGCTTTAAGATCTGAGAAAATATTGTTTTCTGCATAACAGATACACACTCTGAATCCCTCATGACATGTAGATGAGAAGCCTAATTGACACAAATTCACCGTCAACACCATCCACAACTCTGCCAGTAAATGCCTCACTTTGTAGCAATTCACCAAGCAAGAAGCCACAGCAGTGGCTGGTCACATTTGCAATCAGAGCCAAGAATTCCACAAGTACCAGGATTTCCATGATTGGGCCTGATTTATTAAAGCTCTCCAAGGCTGGAGAGGATACACTTTCATCAGTTAAGCTGGGTGATTAAGCAAACCCAGAATTGATCTGGTCCAGGATTCAAAACATTCGCTAGCAAATAGCTAATGATTTTAAAGAAATCCATTCCAGGTTTGCTGAATCATCCAGCATCCAGCTTTCCAAACAAGCATTTTGGTCCCTAATGAATGAATAGCGAATGAACAAATATGATGTCATCCTTCTGAAGAGAAAAGCATATATTTGCATTGACAAATTCATTGTCATTGATAATAATGTAATCTCTGCATGCAGGACACATAACATGAAAAATATATCTTATGTTGGATCCACTGCAAGTTTCAGTGAGTCTTTTCATCTATGTCTAAGACTAGTATTTACAAAACACAGAAACTGCATTTCTACAAAAATAATTTTAAAAAATACAAGTGTGTTAAAAACAGTCTAGCTCTGCATTTCAGAAATCAGAAAAACAAGGTACAGAATCTCGGTGAAGGTTTGCTAAAGCCCTTAGGGAAATGTTCAATTAAATGAGAATCTGCTGATCAGACACACATTCCATCTGTTTTGAGAAGATAATATTACATTTTATTCTAGTCTGTTCTGATCTTACTGTAGGCAGGTCTACGAGAGAATGTCTGTCTAATAGAAATGCATTTGGAATTTCCAGTATTAGTTACTAAGTTGTTACCATATCAGTTCTGAACATATTCTGTTTTTAGCAAATGCTGCACAACACTACTTTTCTTAATTCAAAAGAGTGATATTTATTTAGTTTTATTAAAATATTCTTTTTTTATTCAAAGGAAAAAGGTCACAAGCAATACAAACAATAGTGCAAAACAAATAGAAATTCTAGCATTACAAATTATATTCACATTAGGACAACGTGTCAGACCAACCGGAGGAAACGCAGGTTCACTGAAGAAAAACCATGTGAAACAGGTGAACAATTATGCTGTCTTGTTTACATAAAAGTAATAGGTTATATTTAATAAATAAAGGAAAAGAAACATGTAACATTTTAGGCTTTACACAGTTCAACTGAGATAATATCAGCACATATAAAGAAAAAATAATAATAAATGTTATGAAGTAAATATGGTTTATTGGATCATCTCAGAAGGTATCCAAATAACAAGGTTCTCTTTGTTGCCCGACGCGTTTCACCATAAGGCTTCCTCAAGGGACGATAGAGACTGGGCTGAACATATATCATACAAATTGAATGAATAGTTGGAGTAGTATTCCAGCAATCAAGATATTACAAATACATACAGTGAATATAATCAAGGATATACAAAATAGTGACACAGTATAGAAAGGATTAACAGTTGGTGCATATAATTTAACCTGACTAATATAGGTATATATTATGCAGTTATACAGAAGTATGTATTAGGAAGCGCTCTTTGGGCCTACGATCCCAGATGATGCCCCACCGCAGGGGGCACGCACAGCCTATTCCCTCCGGCGGCTGCACTCTGGGGTTTCAGGATCAGTGCTCTGAGGGTTGCAGCATCCCTGTTACCCTGTAGATGGGGTATTTCCCTTGGTATCCTCTGCACTGAAACTGCACAGCTGAATGGAATTGAGCTGGAGTGATTTTGAGTGTTTTTCTGTTACTGACCTGTGTCTGTTCCTGACATTCTGTTTGAATTCTGCCTGTACCAACCTTTGCTTGTGAACCCGACGCTGCTTGTGCCTTTTCCCTTGTACCTTGCTTGGTGGACTGATTTCCTGTGTTTTGACTGTGGCTTGTTTTCGGATTTCCTGATAATTCTGTACTCTGTATCTGTGGGCTCCTGGTCGGCTGCCGGCCTATCTCCAGACACCATCCCTTGCACACCAAGTCCTGGGTCAACCGTGTGCTGGGAGATATAACCGGTCTCCCGAGGCTGAGCAAGGGCTGCTATAGGTAAAGACTCCGAGGTTAGATTGGGGGACGGGTGTCTGGGGAATACTGGTACTAACCAGGCCTTACAGTATGGTGTTCCTTTTGGGTTATCATACTATTTTCTCATATCTAATACAAAAATAGTGCACCCTTCTATTTTTGGGTATTTAGATACAAAAAGAAGAAGAGAGCCAAAACAAGAAAATGGAAAAGATGGAACCCCACCCATCTTTATTCAGTTATGTTTTCATTATTAGTCTGTCTTTATAATAGAACATAGCGTAATGTCTTGTACAGAGTGAAAACAAATTACAATTCATCAAATTATCAGACAACACTGTTTGTGCTAAAAAAAGATCAGAAAAGAAGGGTACAAGCTGGATTTACCCCACTTCATCCTCCTCCATAGGTAATATTATAAATGTGTAGACGTATTCATCAATTTCACCACATCCCAGAACATCTATAGGTAAAAACTGCAGTCATTAGCAGTGTGACATTTAGTGATACGGTAAGAAGGAAGTTGGCGGACTGTTGTACAGACGCTGGGTTTCCATGTACATTCATGAACATTCATATAGGGGGACACAAATCTAGGGTCTGTACAGAGCTTAAGACAAAGATCATACTGCTAAAAGTAAAAAAAACCCAGGCCTAAACCCCCGAAGCCAGTCCAACTGACATATGATATTGACAAAACAGAAACATTGCACAATTACTGGTTACCGGGGACTTTTATTGTCTAACTGTAATAGGCTAAATAATATATCCATCTCAGATTGTATTACTTATATTGGGATCTTTCCAACAGTTCATGGTATTTGTAATTGTGAAGTTTGATAACAAAGAAGGCTGTCACCACTAATGATAATACAGTCTAAGCAAACTAATTATCTGTGTTGGGGGTTACCATATTAATCAATAACCAACAATAAGAAACACACAGCCGTAATAGTAGGCCTACGTAGTGCCTGCCACAAGACAGGTGACATATGACAGTGTTACAGATGGTGACATAATAACATAATAAGGAGGCTCTTTTGGGATGCACTTCTATCCATCAATCCCGGACGGTCTTCCACTGCAGTAGAGCGCGTCTGATTTATTCCCTCCAGTGCAGTGCTTACAGCAGCATAGGAATTAGTGTTTCACGGCTTGCTTGCTTGTTTCCCTTTAGGTGTGTTTTATCTCTTTCTGCATCCCCTGCATTGCGACTGTACAGCTGAAGGGGATTTGGAGCTGTGCTACAAATGATGAGCAGAATAGTTCCTGATCTTAGTCCCACCCTGTCATTGGCTGGTCCTTATAGCATCTCTGCTCCCAGCTCCCAGTGCCTGTTTTAGGGTTTAGCTGTGCTGATCTGTTGCTGGTGTGCTGTGCATTAAGTCCTGGGGGCAACTGTGTGCTGGGAAAAGCAACCAGTTTCCTGAGGCTGAGCGGGAGCTTGCTATAGGTGAAGACTGTGGCATTAGATTGGAAGACTGGTATCTGGTGAGTACTGGTGTTGGACCAGGCCTAACATTCTTTAAGACGTCTCAAGCAGAGTTGAGTCATCCACAAGGCAACCATACACAGGGACCTGGTGGATGTCTAGGGGAGAGCTAGTGTTCAAACTCCAGATAAACAGCCCAGTTGGTTAGATCTGTGTAAATTTGCCACTTCAAATGAAAGTATAGGCTTGTATGTGGTTGGTGTCTTACTGGACCCTAATCATAAAGACAGTGCCAATAGGAGTGCTTATTGTGTGCCTATTGTAAATCCTAACAATAACACCTGAAGGCATAGGGGGCCCTAATCTGCCCTAACCCACCCCTGGACTCAAGTGGTCAAGAAGCTCTGAGATTATTAGATTGGGACACCCCACCACCTCATGCTCCAGCCTAAGGTAGGGTGCATTTGAAAAGGCTGACAGACGGTAAAATCCTTTGTTAATGGTCAAACTAAGAAACCCATTTCACATGCCGCTATAATATCCTTATACTCATTTTTGGAAAAATAAATTTTTGTATACCATCAGATCGGGTCATATGTTTCAGTAATATTGCAAAGGTTTTCTGATAGTGACTGGTCTAATACATTAGATAAAATGCTGCTTTGACCGAACCCAGAAAAGAGGGCGATAGCTGAGGTTTATGGTATCTATAAACCAATTTTGAATTATGAGGAAAGGAACACTAAGATGGAGTAGATGGAGTATTTTTTTTTTTTCATCGAGAACCCCAACAGAGATCTGATTTTCGTAAAGCATGGAGAGAAATTACCTCCTCTATGTATAGAGAGATGGTGTTTAAATTATTTCATGGTGCATATGTTTCACCTCACCGTTTATTTCAAATGGGTTTAAATGAAGTCCCTAAATGTTTAAAATGTAATGTGATTGAAGCTGATTCCTGTCAAATGTTTTGGGGTTGCCCTGCTGTTAAAAGATTTTGGAGGCTAGTGGTCCAGTTTGCACAAAGGAATTTGGTATCATTTCCCACTCTACCCCTAACATGGGCTCTGTTTGGAGTTTTAACAGATCAGGTCCGGATAACTAGAGGATGTAGTGGACTCCTTATGAATATATCGATGGTGGCTAAAATAACCATATTGCATAGGTGGATAAGTTCAGAGCCTCCCACCCCGGGTTTGTTCTTAGACATGTCTTTCAAATGGATTAAGTGGAGGGCGCATTTAATAAAGATTCTAAAGTACAGTCTTTCTTTGAACTGTGGGAATCATATATAGCTATAATAACTCTGGAAACTAGAAAATGTTTAATATCTACATTTGATCAAACTTCTTAGTATGTCCACAGACTATAATGACCCACCCATCTTTTTTTAGTAGAATCTGTAAAGAGTTATGCTGCGTACACATGTGCAATTTTTGTCGTTGGAAAGGATCTTTCACGATCCTTTCCAACGACAAAGGACTGCACGATGCATGAACGAGTGCTGTACATACAGCACGGTTCTGCTCTATGGAGAGGGGAGGGGGAGAGCGACGGAGCAGGACCCTGCTGCTCGCTCTCCCTCTTCCCTTTTATTAGGATCGGTCGCCGCTCCTCGTCCATGGATCCGCCAGGACAGTCGTTCGGACGATGGACGACGCCGACTGTACACACGCCAGATTTTCGCCCGATATCTGGCCGATGCCGATTATGGGGCGATAAAAATCTGACGTGTGTACGCAGCTTTGGATTTTGATTAATGTTGGGTAAACTACTGTACCTTTGTTTTATTTCTTTTTTTTTGTTTGTTTGTTGGTGTTGGATATTGTAAACTTATTTTTTGTACTGGATTTGTTTGTATGCTAACTATTGCTGTAAAAATATTAAAGTTTGAAAAGAAAAGGCTGACAATCAGACTAAGACTCTCCCCATCACATAACAGTAATTAAGTAAAAATGTAATAGGAACATTTTCTTTCAGTATTTGTTCACAATATAACATTTAGAAATTACAGGTGAATGCAAAGTGCTGCAAAAAAAAGTTTTAAGCCACTTTAAGCCTATTTTTGTTAATATAATACTTGTGTATCACATAGTACCCGCCCTGTGTTTTAGAGATTAGGATGGGGGATGATGTTCTGTAGACCAAATCAGGAGCAAGTGGCCTAAGGTGAAAATTCTGCTTCTCCATGCTGTAACACTGTAGGTGAAAATATAACAGGTTACTAACAGGTTCACCATTTAAAAATAAAAAAGCAAAGCATACCAACAAGAAAACCAATGCAGCCACCTTATCCAAGGACTGGTAAACTGCAATATTATAGATTTGAGGTTAAGATATGCTTTTTTTTGCATAACATCCAGGAAGATGGAGATATTATTTAATATTAATAAATATATACTTTTAGAAAAAAAAGTGTTTAAAAAAACAATCAGAGTTTATTATATTTAATATGTTCCAAAGATTCACCCAACTTTTATCCAAAACATACACATTTTTCACATTGAATTCAATTGCAAATTATGTGAATCAACTTTCTAATTCTAATTTCAGTTTAAAAAATGTGTGAATTTTGAGTAAAAATTGTGTGAATAAGCTTGTGGGTATAAGCAGATCTAGAAAGATAGTAAAAAGATGGAATAAATCAGTACTCAGCAAGCCGAAGTGTAGGCAGCTACAAATTGTGTACTTTGTTCTCTCAATATTGACATTTTGCAGTACAGTGCCTCTGAAAGTTTTAATGTAGATAACAACTTGTATTTAATGATTTTCCACTTTTTAAGCTTTGACTGCGAAGCTGCACAATTTGGAGCGTCCTGATGACTCTCCGCATTTTTCTACCTCGTTTAGAAAATCTTTAGGTCAAAAGGTTGGGTGTAAAAATGATCAGTAATGCCCTGAGCTAAGGGTGTGGCGCATCTGGAAAAACCACCCCGACAACATTGCAGTAAGGTAATTTCTTTTTTGGACAGTGAATCGAATTTGTTAGTGTGGTGTTGGGTTACAGGGAGGGATAAGATTAAGGTCTTCAGCTTTAGACTTCAAAACCCCCAAGCTTTAAATGGTGATTGACATTAGGCAGGTTCAAGGATTTTTTGTTAACAATGCTGTGCTCTCTGCTGTATAAAATCTGCCTTTTATTTTTACACAATTTGATATATATTTTAAGGGTTCTCACTGCCCATAGCTTTGAGTTTTGGGAAAATCTGGTGTTACCAGTATTAGATAGAAACCTACAATGCCACCTTTTGATAAATCTGAAATACAGTCTCAGCAGTTACTGCGGTAGTCAAAGTACCTAAATTATCCAATATAACATTTTCTGCAGCAGATCTTCATAATAGAAGAGGTATACTTACCTTAGTTTTGAGCAGGGTCCCCTCCTCCTGTGTCATTGGGCCTGATTTATTAAAGCTTTCCAAGACTGGAGAAGATACACTTTCATCAGTGAAGCTGGGTGATCCAGCAAACCTGGTAGTTCTGCAGTTCAGATCAAATTCAGATTCAAAGGCTATTCTGGGTCCCTCTTCCTAACATTCTATGGACCCTCAAAGTGTATTTTATGTTTTTATTATTATATTTTCAGGATGTCTATGAGCCAGTGAGGTCACAAAAAGGGTGGTCTTCTGCAATGTTCAGCAGTCATGATGACATCAGCATTATTCTCTGCATCATTGCAGTGTGCCCTGGTGCCCTCAGGGGGTGAGTGTACCCTGTACTTACCAAATTTCCCATCATTTGCACTGAATGATGCTGGGTGTCATCAAACCTGGAAGACTGAGGGCATCTAGTGGTAAAAACGTGTTACTGCGGGGTCCAATTCCAAAGGGGAGGTAAGTATTATGGATACAGCTACTTTTTTATTTTACATTAAAACAGATGATATTGCCAGACTTGTATCATGCCCTATGGGATTGTATAAAAATTTAATTTTTGGGCGAAAGGTGGCTAACTATGTTTCTTTCCACTTATCTAGTAAACCATGTACCATTATCCCCAGAGTGGACAATATTAGGAACAATTAACTTACACAGTGCACAAGTAACTAGGGGGAGACGTAACTTGTTATCTGTAGTCTCCCTAGTAGCTAAAAAAACTATTTTACACAAATGGTTGGACTCTGAGCCACATATTCTTGGGTTATTTAAAGAAAAATTTGCTCATGTACTTTGCATGGCGTTGATAGAAGCCTCCTTGGAGAAAGAAACTAAAGTTGCAAAATCCTTTGAAATTTGGGAATCATTTATAGAAACCCAATCTCAATCAATTTAACAACAGATAAGACGCACCTTTGAACATACATCTTGGTATATTTTAGGAATGATAGCTAATGATCACCTGTGACCCTACAGGACGACAATAATGACTCATCCTAATTAACCATTACAAGTTTTCTAATGTTTAAAACTTTAATGCTTTTGGTTTTTGTGAAGGGAATTGTAAACACCTGTTTCTTGTTCACTGATTTATGGTACAGTATACATGTTTTTGTTCAACTGAACATGTCAAAGTTTTCTTCTTTTAATTCCTTTTTTTCTTTCTTTTTTTTTGTATGTATTGTTTTGCTCAAGTACAAATCCTTCAATAAAAAATAATAAAAAAAGATATTGCAGAAATTTGTTATATAAACAGGGAAGTTTGAGATTTAATAATCTGTAATCTGCATTTTACTAAATCTGCCTCTGCATTTTACTAAAATCACAATAAATTACACTTTTATTCATCCTTCATGTAAATGAACACAGCTGAACACATAGAATAAAGACTGACACCTGCTTTTTTAATTTAACATTTAAATGCAAAATGACAGTAACAATAGCAATAAGCAATGTATATGGAATAGACAAAAATAATAATCAGAATAAAAACAGACAAATGAGGTAGCATTAATTTAAACTTGAAGTCCTCAGAAAAAATATAGGAGTGAGAGGGAGAGAGAAAGGCAACCCTAAATATGTATTAGGTGCATTTGCCTTTTCCAGTTTGCTTTTAGGTACATTCTGCAACCTCAGGTTACACCAAATAATAAAACAAGCACTTTTACTAAAGGAATCCATATGCACATTGTTTATATATATATATATGTACCTATTATTGTCGTGGATTGTAACTTTATACTGACCCAGGTCGTTTTGTGGATTTTTGTCTTCTACTTAAACCTGATTTGTTGATCTTTTTGTGTATACTTCTTTCTCATCTCTTAGATTTTAAGTTCTTCTGGCCGGTCCTCTCCACTTCCTGTGTCATTGTTAGTGTCTGTCTATCATTTGCATCCCCTTTTTAATGTACAGCACTACATAATATGTTATATGTAATATATTGGTGCTATATAAATACTGTAATAAGCATGTATATGTGTTTCTATTTAGACATGGATTTATCCACCATAAGCAACTATCCAGTGCAGTATTTCTCATCCTTTTTAACATGGGGGAACCCTTGAAATAACTTTCAGATCTTGGGGAACCCCAGCTATAATTACTATATCCACAGCTCCACTACTTTAGTGCGGTGGTCAGTAGGAAGAATGTCTCTTACATTGCTGGCCAGTGGGAAGAATGCCTCTCTTACAGATAGCTAAAAAGATCATTTGTATCATTTATACTGACCTGAGAGTCACACATTGCTCATTGCTCAAGGAACCCCTAGCAAACTCTTGAGGAACCCTGGATGAGAATAAGTGATCGAAAGGATGGTTGATATGATACACTCCTATTATTAAATAAACTGTGGATATCAATTGGATTTATGGAATGAGGTGGAACTAATTATTAAGCTTTATTTATACTTTTGCCTTTGATGTGAATATCATTTGTTCTTGGTGGGGTTATGGTGGAGCCCTATGCATCTGATGGCATTATTTTATGCCTGTTTTGAACCATTGCCTAGTGAAAGTATTGTGAATGTATATACAAAACCCACAGAGATTGCTTTGCAATTATACTTGTCTGTACCTGTTTCATTGCACTGATGAGGCAACATATCAATAACACATTATTATACTGTACATATAGTATTTTAGATGGGTGACACAATATCGATGTTGTGATCCATAGATAATTTGAGGCAGTATCTCTCCTGTTTTTGAAAAAAAATATATAAATGGGCGGAATATAGAAAAAAAACATTGTTAGGGTCTTGGAGCCTTACCAGGGAAAAGAGTGGGAGGGTTTCTCTGGTCCACCTGACTCATGTCCAGGTTTTCACCTGTGGAGGTGGAGCACGGGTGTGCTGCTTAATCAGATAGGCTGGTTTTAGATCAATGTGATCCCAAAGCTGGGATGGAACAGGGAGCCTTTGGGGAAAAGAAACTTGCACCTATTGTGAGTTTGCCACATTGACAGCAATTTATGTTTGGACAAGAATGAACAAGTTAGATACTCAGCCCAGTCCAATAAAGATACAGGCTGGAACCGGCATTTAATTTTAACTGGAAGCCTGCTGTCCCTTGTTTGAACCCTACTGACACCCCGTTGTTATAGGCAATCCCAAAACATATATTGGTCAGAATGGGCCATTAGAGACATGATGAGAATAATGAAGTGCTGCAAAATATTCAGAATGTCAAAGCATTGACAAACATGTAGTCATGTTATAATAAAGGTGGCTTGGATAGAAAAGTAATAAAAAAGGTATTTTTTCTGCAATTTTATCATATATAAAAGTAAATCTATGGTCAAACTATGAAATCATTTATGTGTTGTAGACTACCCATACCGGTAGGACTGGGCTTTCTTGCTTTCTTCTCCGTCTCCTGTCAGCGGGCACTCCTGGCCTAACAACCGCAAGCCAACGGGAAAGTGGGCCAGCTGAGTAACTTAAACAACCTGAAATGTAAACTTACAATGGCCACATCACAACAAAGCAACAATAGCAAATGGTCAGATCAGTTAATCTGGCAAATGGAAAGGGGCATGGGCAGAGCAATATACAGAACAATACATAGCACCCCAGTGCAATCACGGCTCCAGAGCAAAAAATGTATATTTAAACTGCGTTAAATAATTTTTATTTTAAACACAGAGGTTTTTGTGAAATGCATCACCACAGCAAACACCGCCCATCATGCCTATGTCCTGCAACCTTATACATCACTGCAAGACACAAAAGTAATGTAGCAGCCGGGTAAAGTGAACAATGAGTGCAGCTTGGGACCAGCATCCAAGCACGCATGTCATAAGACGTGAAGTGAAGTGAAGACTTTGCCGAGGGCTGTATTGGTTGAACACTGCAGAGTCTGGACTTTGGATTATCTTTGGGAAGTAACAAAAGCTCTTTAACTTAACATGTGTAGATGTAATTGGGCTCCATTTGTAACAGAATCCATTTAGTATAACTTGAGGTGTGCCATAAAGCTCTGTACCAGTTTTTTTTTTGTTTGCTCCTAAAAGAGTAACGTATACCTTTCTGACAAAAAGTGGAAAATGGTTTCTGATACATCTGGAGGTGTTTAAAACATGAAACATAAAATAGGCTGGGCACACACATGCAATAATTGTCGTTGGAAAGGATCTTTCACAAACTTTTCCAACAACAATTGACTGCACTATGCATGAAGGAGTGCTGTACATACAGCACCGTTCTGCTCTATGGATAGGAGAGGGGGAGAGTGATTTAGCACCCCACTAAGCTCTCTCCCTCTACACTTTCATTATGATCGTTCATCGTCCATCATCCGTGGATCCGCCAGGATGGTCGTTCGGTTGATGGGCAACGAGCACTGTACACACGGCTGATTCTCGTCCGATATCAGCTCTCAGAGGAGAACTATTGCACATGTGTACCTAGCTTTAAAACTGCTGAAAAATTGGTCAAAGCAATGGAAACTGAGGTTCAATGTTCAAAGTTTCAAAACAAATCCTTTCACAGGTTACAATATTGGAAGAAGCTAGAACTATAGAAGAAGCTTTGGGGTGCTTGTTTATGAGATAACTGCAAATATGCCTAAAATGCAACCAAGCAGGAGGGAAAGCAATATAATTGTGGGCTACATCACTAGAGGGGTCACCAGCAGGTGACAAAAAGGTTCTGATTCTAATATATAGATAGAATTGTAGAATGCACCAATGGAGGGATTACTAGGGGAAGGAAAGGGGCCCCTATTTCACTAGACAGAATTGGGTTGTTTATCAGTGGAGGTTCACTAGCAGGTAAGAGGTCGTGGTGTGCATGACTCTCATTACTTTGTGAAAAAGAATACTTTTACAGAGTACAGTAATGTAGTTGAGTGAGAACTACCCAAAAAAAGAAAGAAAGAACATACATTTCTGGGACGCATCACTAGATATGATCACAAGCAAGAATAATGAGGATCTGATTCTACTATAAAGATCTTTTGATTGAGTTTTAAATACTTTGTGATTTTGGTGCTATAAAAGTTCCTAAAGCCGAATGGTTCTATTATTGGACCAGCACTCTCTGTTCTGGCAGTGCATAGTTGCCTTGTTTCCCGACCTTCCTTCTCTTTCTTCTTTCTTTTTTTCCTTAGAGTTACTCCTGCTGACATGTCATATATTGCACTTATTAGCCCTACAATATATCTTCTCTCAGTACTATCCTGGTTTTGCACTTGCTGTGAGTTTTTATGCCAAAAAAACTGGGTATTTGTCAATGTACATTTTACTTCTATGTAATTCAATAGATATATTGAACAAGAAAAATATAATTTAAGAGAAACCTTCCTTACTGAAAGAATAGTGGATGATTGGATCAGATTTCCAGCAGAAGTAGTGCATCAATAACAATAAGTCAATTTATATCATTTAAATGAATCAACCAAGGTGTCTTTATATAGTAAATTATATTGAAAAAGAGAGTACTGTTATTCACATGGGCGTTTTTCCGCCGACTGCCACTAGATGGCGCCAATAGCAACATCAAGTATAAATAATTGTATTTCTCTGGATGGTCATAGTTTCTGCCCAAATATAATATGGATCCCAGGGGGAACCCCAAAACAAGGAGTTTGGAGACCTTTTTAAAGAATATTAAAAATGACTATAAAAAGTAGTGGTAACAAACTTTAATTATTCAAATAAAACTGACGAAACAACGCTTTAAAAGAAAGAAACTTTATAGGTAGGTCGGAACCTTGCTGACTTCCTCCTATGAGAAAGTACCTACCTTTGTAAAATTATTTAAACTAAATCTTGTGTGTGTTTTTTTAAAAAATAAACTTTGCCCTGCCTTTGGACTATATCCACTGTTTGTCGCGGTGTGCGAAGAGCACTGCCGCCTCTGTTCTTTTTTCCACACTTTGGGCCTGATTTATTAAAGTTCTTCAAGGCTGGAGAGGATACATTTTCATCAGTGAAGGTGGGTGATCCAACAAACCTGGAATTGATCTGGTCCAGGATTGAAAACATTTGCTAGCCTCCTGGGAGGTAACCCTAAGTGTGACTCGAGAAAAACAGCTGATAGCGGTAACCCCGAGCCACACTCGGGGTAGCTAAAAAAATTAATAAATAAAGACTTACTTGATCCCACTGGTGTCCTTCAGTGTCCTGACCCCCGTTCCCATCCTCCGGCCATGTCCTCTTCATTCGTTCGGTCCCCCGGCGAATGTTCTGGCCTTCCACTGGTAGTTCCGGATGACGCTGGTGCGTGCGGTCATCATTAGGAGTGCAACGGGAATTTCAAATGATTTTGTATTGCATTCAATACATAATAACTCTATTGAATGCAATTCACTGGATTTATATGTCTAAAGGCGGTACATTGTCTTAAAAGAAATATTTTACAGTACAATATAATAGTATGAGTATAATAAAGTTTGAAACACAAAATCATGTCAAAGTTTATTACTAAATTTAATATTTTTTTTTTTTAATGTAATTTATTGTTTTGACATGATTTTGTTCATTTCCATTCACATGAGAATGGAAGATAGAATGCTGCAGTTCTGAAATGGCCCTTATTAGGCTCAATATTTAATGCAGGATAGAATGGGTACAGCGCTACAGCTCTCTGTGATATGTTGGCACTATATAAATCCTGTTTATTATTAATATTATTATTATTATTATTAATAATAATGATAATAATATTAATATTATAAATGGTGTTGGTGGGGTCACTGGAAAGAAAAGATTAGCTGGACTTTTTTCTAACTCTCAATATTTTCATTTTCACTTTAATACACATTTGTGCTTTTCCCATAAGTATATCGTAAATCCATAAAAATAATTGTACTTCATGCTTTGTATTCAGTATCCTGCCCAAAACATGGCGCCGATTTTGTTCAAACAGCGACACTAACAGCGACAAAAAAAAAGGCCACCGTAGAATCCAAAATTGTATTATCTTACTCGCCGCGCTATACCGGATTTGATTCCTATAGACCGGAAGTCACGCCCACTCACCTGCCCGCCCACACCAAACATGGCGGGTGAGACCGCAATGGAGCTCTTATTTTTGGATACCTTTAAACACCAAAACACAGAGGTAAGAGAAAACCTGGTGCAGGGCGGTGATTCGGGTGCTTCAGAGGGATTATAAATGCGAGACATGAGTCACTAAAGGAATGTTCGTACCACAGTGTGCGGATCAGATGATAAGGGCCGCAGGCCTGGACATTCTGACAAGGCTGCCCCTCCATGTACAACTTCCCCCTCCATATAATGATGTAAACAGGGACTGTATAACCATCCTATTAGGGAATTATATTTATTTAGTAATGTATTATAAAACAACTATGAATAATAAAGCATCTCTTATCAACCAATCAGATTAGTGGTAAGTCTCAGTTACACATCAGTTGTAGTTGTCATGGTTACCATGGATATTCACATATCGATCTTTATCGCATTCATAAATCTGAATATTGTAGACCAATACACGCAAATAAACTTTGGGGTTCTGGGCGCTGTCATTGGCTGTCTTTTTTTCTTCCTATGCCAGACATTTCTATTATACTATTGCATGCTGCTTAGAGCTCAGCTTTCTCTCTTTTACTCATACTGATTAGCTGTGCCGGGATGATGTACACTTGTGCACTGGAGTTCATTCATCACCAGAATATGCAGGGGAAACAGGGACTCCTGGGTATCTTGTGCAACCAAAGTTAAAGCGGACCTGGCTGCTCCTTTTGCGCATGCCCGAGATCAAGCATGTGCAGAAGGATCCATTTCTTTATTGGGAGAATGCATGGTGAAATCGGCAATCTTTTTCCCCATCTATATCAACCGATTACGCGCATGCGCAGTGTGGGATCAGGTGGTGTAGGAAGAAGAACTCGTAAAAAGATGTTGGCGCCTGGCACTTATCTGCGCCGGGCCAAAGGATACCAGAACGACGTGGGACCTAAACGAAGAAACCTCCCAATGGATCTGCGGCATTAAAGGGAAGTGTGTTTTGTTTTATTTTGAGTTTAGTTCTGCTTTAATGCTGCATCTGCAACACAGCTTTGATGCTGAGGAACCCAGAGCAGTCAGGCAGGTAAGACGCATTATTGCAAAAGGGGCATCGCCTGTCTCTTTCTGAAATAATGACTTGCCTGATCATACAAACTTAAAACTATTTCCACTTTAAATTAGACCTATAGTACAATAAATGTTTAACCCACTTTAGAATTACTATCTACCCTGTAGCATGCATGAGAGTCTATCTGAACAGATATAAGTTGGACAGGTTGTAAAGAAAAGACCTCTAAATACATAGTTGTTAAGTGGGACTGTACAGGGATTCTAGAATCGGCTTGTAATGTACGTCATCTGTTTTAAAGTGCTCCCTTACAAATAGCCAAAATAATAATAGGTGACAATTACCTGATTATCTGACCCGCGGGGCACATACTGCTCATTGCTCAAGGACCCCTTATCTCTCCTTGACGAACCCTGGTTGAGAAAACTGATCTAGAATATACTATATATACATTCACAATGAGAAAATTTGGAGTGTCATTGTGGAAAATGTAACATAAAACCTTGCCAAAATGCAGCAAACATGCAGCACAGATCACTCTAAATGTCTGAATAGTTTAGGAAGAGATTTTTTTATTGAGGATAAAGCTGATGAAGGATCTGAGCAACCATTGCCGTTCACATTAAAAACAAATTTGTGGTCAATAAAATGGAAACTCCATTTGCTAGCAAAAATGAAATAAGCCAAATTATCCTAAAACAGAACTAAAGTCCACCAGCCAGGGCTTTATTGCTGAAAGGGACAGCTGATGTCCCTTCTGTAGGTAAATATAGTCACCTGCCTAATCACTTTCTTCAACTGTTAAAAATCGCCCAGCTGTGCATATGCAGTTCCCCGGTAGTTGCTGGGGTGCCTAGCACATCCCGGCTTCCGATGTGACTGCACTGAATAAACTCCTGCGTGGGAATTATGTCACCCCAGCAAATTAAAAAATAAATCCAAAAATTGCTTGTAAAGAGCACTTTCCGTGTATATTTGTGTTAATATAAAAGTACCTCCATACCTGTGTTTAATGATGTGTTAAAATGTCTCCGGGCCTGAATCTTGCATTTTGTTTTATGAAACATAATATATTATGCTTCTGTATTTGTGTTTGCAGCAAGGCAGCAATGTTGATGTGGTCCGATTTCCATGTGTCGTCTACATTACTGAGGTTCGAGTTATTCCACCAGGGGTTAGAGCTCACAGCAGCCTGCCAGACAGCCGGGCCTATGGGTGAGTTCAGACATTCTATGAAAACAATGAAATAAAAATTTCGTATTGCTTAGTCTCTTGTCCTGCAAATGTGGAGGTTGCAATTGCTGATTTTATTTTTTGCTCTGATTTTGCTTTATTGTTTTGGTGAATGATACAGATTGGGTTAAAGTCAGAGATTTCTTTTAAATTTACTTTTGCTTACCTCTTCTGCATTGTGTATATAGCATGGTATGGCACGGCACGGATAATAAAGTATTAAAGGAAACGCAAAGCCCATAACAGGGCAGAGGCTCAGAGTTTAGCACTCTGACCTTTGCAGCTCTAGATCTCAGGTTCAAAACTCAGGATACTATCTGCATGGAGTTTGCAGGTTGTCCCCGTGTTTGCGTGGGTTTTCTTCCCACATTCCAAAAACATGCAGTTAGGTTAATATGCTTCCCCCCAAAAATAACCTTAGACTGTATTAAAGATTAACAAACATAAAGACATTAACATATGACTTTAGTAGGAACGTTAGATGTTCGCCCCATTGAGGGACAGTTAGGGACATGGCTATGGACTTAGTAAAGCTCTACGTAATGTATCGGTCTATATAAAAAATACTGTGTAATATTAGCAGCACTATGAGTAATACTGGGGATTTTGCATAGAAAATGTGAACTGTATTGTTTAAATGCATTTGGAATTGGAAGTTCCTTTGCCATCCTCCTTACTTCTATTTCACAGCCTTGTCAGTTGTTGTTAGTTTTTCCTCCATACATAGATTTTTGTCCCATGTAGTATAAATCATTGCAGATGTATACTGTTTGTAAATCCATTGTAGACTGCAACCTGTTACCTGGGTTATTCAAAAAGGCTCACCTGCATGATGTCTTAACTTTCAATATTCTGTTGTTAACATTTGCAGTTGTTGCAGCATGAACACTGGCCATCCTTTGGTAGGGAACTGTAGTTTTCGTTGTTGCAGCACATTTATATATTTTATAGATGTTTCCTCAGAACAAATCATCTTGAAACCTTCATCTACCATTGCATTTGTTACAAGTTTAATTCTGGTTGCTAAATTTAACTTGGAACAACTGTTGTTTATTAAAAAGTGTTCTTCATTTTTTGTTCTTCCTTTTTATAGGGAAACCTCACCACATACGTTTCATTTGGACTTTTTCTGTAACAATATCAGCAAGCCAAGTGCCACTGTATTTGACAGACTTGGAAGGTAGGTGTTATTAGTTTTTTCCTAATTATAAAATTCTAATTTTAACAATCTAAGCATCTGACCTTTGGTGAAAACTCTTTCATTACACTTAGTAGATCTAGATTTACACACCACTGAATTTATGTGCAAAACCTGACTTTTGGTATAAAATCATGGATGGTTGTGCCCTTTCTGCTGGTTGCTGAGTGCACTAGTGGTCTCTTTTTCTGTTGGGTGACTTTGGTGACCAGTAGTTTGAAGAATTTGCCTACAATCCCAACAGCCTCCATTTTATACATGTACCAAATATTTGTCATGCTCTTTTCATGTAGAGTAACTCATTTGTGAATTTTGAAACAGGTTGTTATTGCTCAGAGCCGTTAAAGGTTTAGCTTAGGCATTTGTTACTGTTTTTGCTGAAATGATTATCCGGTAATAATTTTAACAGTTTCTTTCCTAAAACAACCCTTTAAAAAATCCCTTGCCTAATTTTTGTGGGAGTCCAACAGTAGGGATCCTCTAAACCTAGTATGGATGTGTGGAGAATATCATCCGCCTTACAGATAGACAAAAAATGTCATTGGTGTCATTTAATCTGACCTGGGAGGCACAGATTGATTATTACTCCCATATGTACATGTGTTTTATGAAGGTATTAATAATAATTTTTTAATATTCTGTTAACAGTCTAGAATACGATGAAAACAATTCTATTATCTTCCGACCAAATACAAAGGTGAGTTAACAATTTTCATTTAATCTAGTTACATTCTTTAAAATGTAAAGTAAAATCTAAGTAACAAAATGTTTCAGTTCAGAAAA
>NC_092862.1:24514026-24552108 GCF_032062135.1 Pyxicephalus adspersus
GAGCCTCCCGGGATACCTACGTCACGCATCCCAGGAGGCTCTTGGCTGCTCCTTCTGCGCATGCCCGAGCATTTCAGGCATGCGCAGAAGGAGCCCTTTCATCAATAGGAAAATGTGCAGTGAGATCGGCAAGTTCTTTCCCAATCTATGTCACCCGATCTTGCACCTGCGCAGTCCGAGATTGGGTGACGTAGGAAGAAAAACACAGAAGAAGAGGAGAAAATGTTGGCACCTGCTTTAAGAAGTGCCCTGAAAAATCTATCTGTGTAGAATATGAGGGTGCGTGTCCTTATAGCCTCATAGTTGTATATCTGCAGTGTGCCCCACCGACTCCTAATATCATAAGATTTGTTTTAAGTTTAGGTGATATCACCACTGTGTTGTTCAACATTCTCTTTGCTGGGGGTTCTGTCATAATGAAGTTCTGCTTTTACTATGATGGCTGTCCCCACAAAGAGACAATGTGCATGGCAATGCAAGGAGGTCAGTGATGAGGAAAGCTACAGGGACTTTTGGGATTTTTTAGGCAATACTGGTGATTAGTTTTTTTTTTTTTCTTCTTTTTTTTTATGGGGAATGTTAAGCAAATTCTAGATGTTTTTTTAACATGGCATAACACCTGCTAACCTGGTGACCTACATTTGTTGTGCATTATAAACCCAGGAATTGCGCCAATCAGTTGGAGTTCTACACATAAACTTGTGCAGTCTGATTTGGTTCCAGTTTATAGAAACATTTTACTTCCCTTTAAATAAGAAATTAGTTATCACACATTTTAACTCTAAATTTATAACTATGTATGTTTTTCTTTCATTAGGTTAATACAGATGGACTTGTGCTAAAGGGATGGTACAATTGCCTCACCTTGGCTGTCTATGGATCAGTTGACCGAGTGATCATAAATCATGAACGGGATTCTCCCCCTCCACCACCTCCACCGCCACCTCCACCACAGCACCAACAGATTGGACTGAAGAGGAATCCAAAGCACGGTTAGCATAAATTTTAGCTAATATGTTTTTGTATTCCTTTTCACAGGAGGCTTATCTATCTCTTGGTATTGTAGTTTGTTTACAACATATTGTTCACACATTATTTATTTTAATATTGATGTTAAAGTGCACATTTGCTGTCCACCTAAATCAATGCTTGTTAGTTATTAGAAATGCTGCGAAGATATCTGAAACTCCAGCACCTTCCCATGAAATTCTAGAAATTCTGAGGGGACAATCTTTGGCTTTGGCTGAACATTGCACTCCCTTTTACAGAGATGCTCAATACATTATGGTTTTGGCTAATATATTAAGTATTTCATTTCAATAATGTACTCAAATTTCATGTTTCAGTTGTTTTAAATATTTAGATTGTGGTTTAAACCAACTCTTCCACCTTGGATGTATCTAGTTAGCAATGTAGTTTTGATACTATAGTAGATTTAAAGCCACTTGTTTCCCTTTTGTATGTGCTTATGGCTCCACACTAGATTTTTTTTTTGTCTTTTTTCTTTGTTAGTTGAAGAAGAGAAGGAAGACCAATACAATGGTAGCCCACCAAGACCACAACCAAGAGGCCCCCGGACTCCCCCAGGTCCACCACCACCTGATGATGATGATGATGACGATGAGCCAATGCCAGCTGCAGGTACTTTTCTAGAAATTTGTCCTTTATTAGAGTTTTTTTTCAATAAAGACTGTTTCCAGTGTTGTGGAATGGGACATGTCTTCATCCTTCATTATGTCTAAGATGAATGGCCATGGTGTGCCCTATTTGTATAAGAATGTATGGAGCAATCAGTCTGGTGATGATAGTACCTTAGCTAAAAATGCATGCTTATCTTATAACAATGAGACATAGGAAAGGTCTCTCGTTGAGATACATTGAATATGAATGTTTTTTCTTTCTCTTCGAGGTGGTGAAAAAGAAGATGAGCGAGAACCAAGGGAAGGTTACTTTGAGCCAATTTCTCCTGATAGAGTATCTGCCCACCCCGATGGTGCTTACTCTGATGAAGAGGAAGGGGATGATGATCCTCAGGATGATGGGGAGGATGATGATGAGGAAGATGATGATGATGATGATCTAAATGCTGAGGAAGATGAAGATGACGATGATGTTCAAACTGAGGACAGCCTTGCTGATGAAGATGAGGATGAAGAGGAGGATGATGAGGAAATTGAAGGTACTACTACTAAGGCATTTACTTTTATTTCGCTTTGCACCATTTTGGATTTTTGGTGCTGCCAGTACAAGCAAGCTAACATTTCTTGTCTTATAAATCGGCAAATGACTGGAAACCAAATTTTAGATATAGTATGGGGAAAGTGGAGACTCAAACCAACTAGAAGTGTTTCTCAATAAAATTAGAAATTTCTTACTCTTTATTATACCGTGGTCCTAATATATGACCTTGTAAGCCAAACTTCAGAATTTAAACCTTGAAATGCATACTAAGATAATTTCATTCTTGATTGCTACATTGGTTGGTTTCTCCAGTCATCTACCAGGACTGAAAACCCCGAGAGATGATTGGTGTTCTCCTACAGGAAGCACAATCTGAAAACAAATAAAAAGCCCTCCCAGTCCCTCAGTTCCTAAGTTTACATTGTGATTCTTACTCCAGTGAAAAGGTTTTTGTTTGTTTTTTCCCCAGACCTTTTTGTGACTCCCAGGGGTCTCGGATCAGGTCTCCGTCTTGGATCAGGCAAGTTAAGCTAGGCTGCTAGCTTCCCCTGCATTATTGAAAGTAGCCCCATATTCTTACTACCGCTGCCCCAGGGTCTCAATGTTCAGCAAGTTAAATGACCTGAAGCTCCCAGTGTGTGCCATATCAACTCAATATGTCCAGGAGAAAGGGACCTGGCTGTAGGTTGGCTCTAGGTGGCCATGATTATCAGAGGCCCCTGCTATACTGGCCAAGGAGGATTATGTGGCTGAGATACTTTTTCATTTGAGAATTCACAGCATGAGGGGGGCGATTGGTGATGAGGAGATTACATCTTCTAGATCATGTTTTAGTAGTCTTTTTAACATGGGTGAACCCCTTGAAATAACTTTCAGATCTTTAGGGGACCCCTTCTATATTTATTTTATCCACAGCTCACAGTGCCTCTTACATTGATGGCCAGTGGGAATATTGTCACCCCTGTACATAGCCAAAAACATCATTAGTGTCACATAAACTGACCTGAGAGGCGCAAACTGCTCAAGGAATCCCTAGTAACCTCTGGAGGATCATAATTTCAGTCTTGGCATGGAATAGCTTGTCTGTGTTTCCTATTCCATGCTTATATACGTCAGTACCTCAATCCCACACTCACACCATTCTGTAAGGTGTGCTCAAGGAACTATAGGAGAAAAAAACAATTGGTGAGTTTTCTTGATGTCCACCAGGGTGTTCCTTATTAACAGGTGCAGAATCACTAGATACATTTTAGTTTAGGCTGCAGATTTATTTCCTTACTGCCTCAGTAAGCCTTACCTTTCCATTGTGATTTTAATTAGCCTGTAATGCTAAGACTTTACCAAACCACCATGTACTGGCTGTTATAACTAATGAGTTAAACATGTATGAGAGGCTGTATCCAAATTTTGATACCTCATGCTTTGTGTACAGAAGTCCTTTGTAGAATGGTACTACTATGAGCAGACATGTATGGAAAATCATGTATTTTCTTTTGTGTTTTTCTTTGAAGAGATTAAACAATTAATATGAGATCACAAAAATGCTGCAGCTCAGTTCCTCCATAGTAGGGTAGACTTCATGTGCTTTTCAAGTGTTATTATAACACACCTGTGGTTTTATGTTGAGAAATTGTATGTAGCTTTTTTGGGCTGCAGGGATTATCATGGCTCCAGCAATTTATTTCTAATTGCATAAACCAGAGTGAAGTAGCAGAGTGGCTGCTTATGGTCTTTGCTATAGGTTGCTGTTTAAGTCCCTTAGGAGTTATATTTGGTATCTATACAGCTCTAGCATCATGTATGGTACCTTTGGTTTGCTATGATTATAATTATTAATAAACCACAGGCAGTTTTGCATATGGTATTTGTTTTTGTAATTGTGTTACCTATTGCATCTAAAACAAATATATTGCTGCAGTTTATATAATATAAAGTGCTATGTTGAAGTAACAAATGTTTTCCTGCATATAGTATTTGTCATTGAAGAAACTCTGCAGTTAATACAAGGATGTGCACTTTTTTAATACCACCACTGAAATAACACAGGTTATTTTGCACGTTATTTCCTTTTGCATTTACAACACATGTATTCCTGCATTTTTTTTGCAACCAAACGTTAACTTTTGGTATTATCAGGCTTTATATGTTTATACTGGCATACTATGTTGATGACATATAGTAGCGTTGTTTTTTGGTACCATTGTTTTCTGTTCAGTAGTTTTCTATAAAAATGAATGGAGATTTCTTCATGCTTCAGTGTTCAACCGAGACATTTTTTTAACCCAGGTGTTAAGAAATTGTAGGTGGATGGCAGCCCCTGTACTGTAACTCAAAACTTCACTAACCATCCATAAACAACCCGGTTACTGAAAAGTGCTGGGTGGTCTCCAGCTAAAAGGGAGGACACGGCTTTATGCTCCAATACAGCAGAGTAATGTATCCTTTTAGGAGACTTCCATGTTACATAGCACTTAGATGTTGTGCTTATGCTCCACCATTAGACATGGGTATAGTCTATCCATCATTATGGCATGGCAGGAAGGAGAAGAATTCTTTCAGATTCTATTATATGTCCCAATGGCTCACAGTTCTCAGACATCTTTTTAGTATAACATTTGCAGGTTAGGTGTTGCTGTATGCTGAGTGTGACTTACACTTTGTTCCTGATGTATGTTCTTCAGCGGTCATATATACTATGTTGTCCCATTGCAGACCTCACTTGGACAATACAGTATGTGGTCTTTTGTAGCAGCATTGACCTTTTTGCCCTGATGGTTAGCATTTCCTTAGATTTTCTTGCATTTGTTAAAACTAAGAGGAGACTTCATACGTGTTTTTTCTTTTTAGGAACATTTATTGTTTTAACGCCAGGACTTCTTTTTGGTAATCCAGGGTGTAACCCCAAAAAAAAGAATACATTTTGCTAGTTTTTTTTTATAGTAGACAGGATTAGTCATTGGGCATTGACAACTACTCCTATGGGGGGTAAACTCTGCCATATGTATGTGACAATTGTAACCCATATGAGACAATAAGACTTGCTTTTAGAACAGTATTGTGTATACATATATCATTTGATACTTGGGTCATGACCTTGAAGCTGTGAGGCTTTTGTTTTCTTTGTTTATGTATTTTAGAGTGTATTAAAAAAAAGAAACCTCCTGCCACCCAATCTGGAGATTCCAGGGTTTCTTTTAGGGGTCTGACTTAAAGTACCCTGTAGTTCAGCACTGGTCCAATATAATATTGCCACAACTTGGTAATTGGTTCAAGGTTTTTCACAAGCTTACGGAGTTCCCTTTTAAAAGGGGGGTTTAACTTTAGAGCCTTTTTGGCACATCTATTTTTAAATGATACAAAAATGTGATATTTATGTAACTTGTCAAAATAGGTAGTTTGTTCGTGCTCTCCTGTTAAGACCTGTTCCTGATTACAGTTGTTCTCATTCATAGGAGATGACGTTTATGAGTTGATCTCCAGTGATGAAGATGGAATTGCTGACTTTGAAAGAGAAGCATTTAAATACCCAAGCTTTGATATTGATTACACGCCTGAGGATTTAGCATCTGTGCCCACCATGACTTATGATCCTTATGATCGTGACCTAGGCCCTCTCCTGTACTTCAACTGCCCATACAGAACTGCTTTTGAGAATGAAGTGAACAAGCTGCGTGATCAGGACCTTGATAAAGAAACTTCTGGGGCCAACGAGACATCAGTTAAACTATTGGAATTATTGGATCTGTATCAGGACGACAGGGGCGCAAAGTGGGTTACAGCACTTGAAGAAGTACCTAGCCTCATAGTAAAAGGACTGAGCTTTTTGCAGATTAAGGAACCAGGAAGGGACCATCTCAGCCATTTAGTCGATTGGGCCATGCAAGCTTTGGATTTGCAGCTGGCTCTGCAACAACCTATAGCCTTGAATGTTCGACAACTGAAAGCTGGCACCAAGTTGGTGTCCTCCCTGGCAGAATGTGGCACTCAGGCTGTAGAGTCTCTAATAAATGGTGATGTTATCGACAAGTTATATAACTTGCTGTTTGCAGAACATGTGTCCTCTTCTCTCAAATTAAATGCTTTTAAATCCCTGGACAGTGTCATCAGCACAACTGAAGGAATGGATGCATTTTTACGGAACCATACAGAGATGCAAGTGAAAAGTGGTTACCAAAGACTTTTGGAGTTAATTTTGTTGGACCAAACTGTTAGGGTTTTCACAGCATGCTCTGCTATTCTCCAGAAATGTCACTTGTATGAAGTTCTTTCTGATGTAAAGAGAACAGCAAATCACTTAGCTGATATCACTCCTCCACCTCCTTCAAACTCTGTAGAGCCAGATCAGGAGACTGCTTCTGCTGCAGACAGGACAAACCGTAACTTTGATAATGATGGGGAAGTTCCCATGGAAATGGACAATCTCTTGGAATCTACCAGTATTAGTGAAGGGGATTTAGAGAAATTGGTGGAATATCTGAATGAGATATTACATGTATTAGAGACGGCACCACATGCTATGATTCAGCCTCCTGTGAAGTCTTTCCCAACAACTGCCAGAATCACCGGACCACTTGAAAGGGATGATCCTTATCCTGTCATATTTCGGTAAGGTGGATATGTTCTCACTATAATAGTAAATGTTCAATGTTCTTCACAAAACAAAAACATTTTCAGCTAAATCGAATAAAGCAGGCATGTAAAATACTTGTGAGGTAAAGATTACAACTACATATTTAGTACAGCATTTATACCACATTAACAAAATTTCATACTAGTTTGTTAATCAAAAGTAGGTATTTCTTCTTTTTTAACCACCTTATACAGCTGTTTGACCCTAAAAAAGCCAAATTATTTGCTTCAGGTCTCAGTGTTCAACCCACAATGTTTTTTAAAGCCCAGTGGGAAGATATTGTAGGTGGAAAGATATTGTTAGCTTGTATCGCCATAAAATATATTCTCAGGTGCAGTCTGCCTAAAGCTGGACAGTGTTAGTTGGCCTTTGTAAACTCTCTCAGCCCATATACTCTGGAAATTGGAATGGGTTGGGAGGCACTTCAGTTGAAAAGCCAGCTTATCACCACAGGGTAGGGAAGGACATTTTTCATCAGCATCTCATTTTTCATGCTACCCAACATCAGACTTTTAGGAAGCCTGTTCAGTTTTAAACCTGTAAAATCTGCTCTTGACTGAGTTGTTTTTTTAATTTTATTGACATTTTTGTACTCTTTAGGTTCCTGCACAATCACCAGTTCTTGGAGTCTGCAACGCTGCTTTTGTCTCTCCCAGGCACAAGCTCTCACCCTGGGATTGTTCAGGCTGTAAGAGAGATATTGAGGTTCCTGGCACAGTCCCAGAAGGGCCTTTTGTTCCTTTTGTTTGAGAATGAAGCAACGAACCTAATCGCCAGAGCCCTGAGCCAGGTGTCTGAACAAGATCAGGATGATAATCTACAGACTGAGGGTAACAGCGAGGACTCGTGCGCCTTGTGGCTCCTTCATGCCACCCAGGCTCTGCAGTACATCTCTGAACTTTTCCACCACTTCCAGCACTGTACAGGCGCAGAGGAAGCAGATCATGCTAATTTGCTGGGAATTCTTCACAACCTTTACCTGATCAGTTTCAATCCTATAGGCAGGTCCGCTGTGGCCCATGTCTTTAGCCTGGACAAGAATTTACAATGTCTCATAACCTTAATTGAGTTCTGTTCAAAGGAAGCACTTGGGTAATTTCTTGTTAAACATGTTTACCATTAACATTGCATACTAAACTCTAGTTGTGATACTCATTTAAATGTGTGAATATTATTTTTAGGGATGCAAAATCAAAAAAATCTGTAGCCTATAACTACGCTTGTCTGCTTGTGTTGCTGGTGGTGCAAACCTCAAATGATGTTCAAATGTTGGAGAATCACTCTGGATCTCTACTGAAGCTGTGTAAGGCCGATGAGAACAATGCCAAGCTGCAAGGTAAGTGCTGCCTAACACTAGCCAGCTCTTTTGAGATACACTTTTCAAATGCCAGAAGGTGGATTTAATACATAAATGTAGCGCATGATTTAGAGCTCACTCTCCCACTGAATTGCAGATATTCCAGCATCTGGCTTTCCTAGCTAGCACATAAGAAATTTTCTTTACTATTTACTAGACTTGAAAGTCAGATGGGACACAGGTGTTGTTTATTTTAATTTTTTTTTTTAAATAAAAAAAGTGTAATATGAAATTTAAAAACTTTTGGTAATGTGTTTTTTTTATTGTATAGGGAGTTAATTTTGTGGTATGGCATCCTATATATACAGCATGATTTTCGTTTCTGATTAGTTTATATGTGCACTATTATTCCACATGTCATAGGGGGTCAGACTGTAGATCAGGAAAAACTTTCTTGCACAGACATCAATGTGGAGAGGACAACATGTGGCCATCTGTCAATTGTAGAATGTGAGCTCTTTAGGTGCAGCTAAGATCCTATTGATACTGTAGATCCTATTGATACTCTCTTCCTGTTAATAGTTTTGTAACATTTAGAAAAGACAACTATATTTGTTTTATATAAAATGCTTGTTTAAGCAGGGCCTCTATTTGTTCTGGCTTTATATGACTTTTGCAAGAAGCTTGTAATATGCGTTCCTTAACAAGGAGGTGACCCATTACTATGCATATTATATCAGCCCATATAATGAGGAATAAAGCTAACCTTTATTGGTGTTCATACCAAAGTGTACATATCTGTTATCAGTTCATATTTTAAAAAATATATAGTTGTTCTCTATCTAGCCTATAATAATACTTTTGTTTGTTTTCCTTTCCTAGAACTTGCGAAATGGTTGGAACCATTGAAAACTATCTGCTTTGAGATAAATTGTATCCCCAGCCTAATTGATTATATTAAGCAGGCAAGTGTATTAGATTGTTTACAGGAAATTAGAATTTTGTAAAGTAATCATAATTTATAACTTTTATGTATAAATAAAGAGTACCTGAACATTTACCTCTATTGATGAAAATTTGGCTTTGTACTCCCAACATGTGTTCAAAGGCGGTCAGGTAAATCTTCATTTTCGCAGAACATGTAACCAAATCCCTTATAATTTGTCGCCGAGAGACTATAACAGTTTATTTCCCTGGAAAAGGGCCACTGCTTATTCAGTCTTCTCCCCAACCCCTTTTAGCTGGGTGCACCACCTGGTACTTTTTTACTATTTGCAGTGTGAGATCTAAAGCATTTCTTCCTCTGACTAGTAGTCTGAGGAGATTAAGTGATGCCACTCCTTTGCTGTTTATTGTTCTTCTTAGTGGAGGCTCTGACATGAGAACTCAAAGCTCTCCTTCCAGGATGGCTACCTCCACATTGATACACTGTTGACCAGGATAGCAGTCGCCAACCGGTGGTTCGCAAGAAAATTTTGACCATGTTCCCTGTACAGATTGCAGGCTCAGGGAAATGGGCGGGTTGTGTCTCTGGGGAGTGGGTGGGTTCTGGCATCATGTCGTCACTATGGGTGAAGTTTCTTCCACTTTAAGTGACACCCTGCTCCCCACGCATGCGCGTTCCGGAGCTGGTGATTTTAGTGGTCCCTGGGTCTGAAAAGGTTGGCGACCACTGGACCAGAAGACATGGTAATGGGGAAATATAAGCTTAAGGTAAACCATAGGCAATAGTAATGTCTCCTAGTCCTTGCTTGTTTTCTTTCTTGGCACAGCTTCCAGAGTTCAGTTTCTCTTTAGTTGTCACAATTCAGCTTGCTAACTTTTAGGGGAGCAGGGACAGGTAAAGAACAAGATGCTTTGCCAGTACTAAGATGTTTGTTTATTCATGTACTTATCTTGGTTTTTATTTCTTTATTTATCCCTTTATTTTGTTTTTTCTTACTAGAATGTTGACAATTTAATGGCCCCAGAAGGTGTGGGAATCCTGACTGCTCTTAGGATTCTTTGTCATGTGGCTTGTCCACCATCATCTGTTGAAGGTATGAATTTAACCCATTAGATTTCAGCACTCTGCCCCCAATTTCACTGAAAATTTTCAGAATGTGTATTATAAGTTGAAATGTAATGAGAGGTGGGTTGCGATAGTAAAACAAGAATTACTGGAAAAAGACATAGACCCCCTGTGATATGTGAGAGCTCAATTGTGCTTGTTTTGAGAAAGAAGTGCAGTAATTATAGCTACAGCAAGTATTTTTGAAGTATAAGATTTAGAAATAAAATTGTTAATAATGAAAAAGTTTGACACAGCGTGCAAGTGTACAAGTGAAACATTTACTGGAAGCTAAGAATCTTTGACATCTAGGCTTGTAAGATCGCACTGTACAACACAATGTACAGCCCAATGTACAGATTGAAGAGTTGTAAAGGATTTCTGTTTTGACCTGCCTGTACAGTTGTTGAGTTTTGCTTTTTACATTTTCTGGTAACACATATTAATATTGTAGTGAATTAGTGTAATTGGTATTTCAACCAGTGTTATTATTTTAATTCTAACCTGTATCCTTCAGGACAACAAAAAGATCTTAAATGGAATCTCGCTGTCATTCAGCTTTTCTCAGCTGAAGGATTGGACACTTTCATTCGCATCTTGCAGAAAATGAACAGCATCCTCATCCAACCATGGAGACTCCATGTAAACCTTGGAAGCACTTTGTATAGGGCAATCACAATTTCTGTGGCCCGCTGCACTTTGTCACTGCTCAAGACGATGCTGACTGAGCTTTTGAGAGGGGGCTCATTTGAGTTTAAGGACATGCGTGTTCCATCCACATTGGTCACCCTGCACATGCTTCTCTGCTCCATACCTCTTTCTGGAAGGTTGGATGGAGAAGAGCAGAAGATCCAAATTGACATTATCAGCATCCTTTTGACTTTTACACAAGGAGTAAATGAGCAGTTGACTATCTCTGAGGAAACACTGGCCAATAACACATGGTCATTAATGCTCAAAGAGGTTCTTTCCTCTGTTCTAAAAGTACCCGAAGGATTCTTCTCTGGACTCATCATACTGTCAGAACTTTTACCCTTCCCACTTCCAATGCAGACAACTCAGGTAAAGGATCTGGTCTCTATTATTCAATAAAAGGCCAGTCCATAATTTATTACAGATGAATGATCCCCAAGAAGTGGAGTTTGATGAGGGTCTCTTGTCTTTCAGGCTTTTGATTCACAGGACATTGCAGTGGCTCTCAACACCAGAAAGCTGTGGAGCATGCACTTACATGTTCATTCCAAGCTGCTTCAAGATATTGTTAAATCTTTCTCTGGAACATCTTGTCAGCCCTTGTTGCATATGATAAGACGAGTCTGTGTACAGCTGTGTGACCTGGCCTCACCCACTGCGCTCCTGATTATGCGTACAGTATTGGACCTTATAGTTGAAGATCTACAGGGGTATGTGAAGCTTTATTCTTCATTTTTTGGACATTTAAGAGGATATTCTCTGCTAAATGTACAGATATCAGAAAGTCAAGTCATTTCAAAGTTTGTCAAACTAGTTGACTTGTAAACTAGTGAGGGTTTTAAAAAAACAAAGTATATGAGGAAAAAGTAAAGCTCTGTTATTTGCTGTCCTTGTTAATTCTCTTTCAAGACATCCATCTGCTTTGCTTAACTGGAAAGCTGACCTGCTATGAAAATGCACAGTTTACCATTTAGACCCCCCTCTAAAGTAATTGCATAAAACATTCCAAAATCATACATTATGAGAAAAATATACTTTACTTATGTTCTGACTTCGACCTGTGGCTCATTTGCAACCTCCAATTTCCCAGCATCCTGCCAGGGTCTGTGATGTCACTCTTGCCCAGGTGTTTTGGTTGTGACCTGGAGTGTAATAGTTTTTTTCTTTTTCTTTATTTTACTCTTAATGTTTGATGTTGTTTAATTTTTGTTGTTTTACAAGGGAAGATAAGATTCTAAACAATAGGTGGACTTGGCATTTTATTTAAGCATAATATACAGCTGCAGCATAGTTTGCATTCATTATTCCTTTGATGTTATCTGCATATACCTACCCCCCCCCACAGGCTTTTATGTTTGTCTAGCCACACTCCGTTGTCATCTCCCTGCTACAATATCCCAGCCTGTCCTAAGTGTTTGAGTTTCCTGGTGTCAGACATGGCCCTAAAGTAGCAGGGCTCAGTAAGTATGACGTTGTGGGGCTCAGTAAATATGACTACCTGAGGGGGATGAGCTATCTATAGACTCTTATTTTGCCCTTAATATAGAAAATGATAATGCTGATTATGCTGTTTACTCCAGAGGCCTTCTGTGCCTGCCAGTAAATGATACAATAAACTAACGTAATTATTTTTGTTTCAGTGGTCCAGAAGATAAGGAAAAACAGTGTACAGGCCAGACAGCCCGTCTTCTTGCTCTTTTGGACTCTCTGACTGCCCACAGGGCCTGCAAAGTTGCTGTTCTACACCTTATCAATGGAGGTAAAGGTGATGAACGTTATAGCGAAGTTTTCCAAGAAATGCTAAACATCATGAAGTCTGCAGTCGACAACATCACCCATCAACAATGTTCAGAGTATATTTCCTCCATTGTGCAGTACCTCTGTGACCAGGTAGAGCTCTCTGATAATCCTGGTGCTAGAATTTGGTCTTTGTACAATTTGTTTTTATTTATAACAATAACTTTCTTCTACTCTTGTAGGATATTGCGCTCATTCTGCCAAGCACAGGTGAAAGCCCCGTGTCCGATTTAGACCAACTGTCCAATTCCTTGCCTGGCAAGGATCTCCTTTCATCAATCTGTGACGGGTTAATAGAGACTTTAGGCAATAATGACAGCAGTTACACTTCAATTCTTACCTGTATTCGCACTATGATGTTCCTCTCTGAGCATGAATATGGCTTTTACCACCTTAAGAGGTACTGGATATGACTATGAGCAGTCAGCTATTTTTTCCTCAGGCAAAAAAAAAAAAAGCTTAGAGTATGGGGAAAAAAGAAGTGGCAGATTGATACATATATTTTCTTTGATTTTCTACAGCTCTCTCAGGAAACACAACAATTCACTCTACTTATTGTTGAAGAGAATAGTGAGTGGATTTGGTAAGGACATGGGAGAACTGGCGTCCTCCTTCTTGGATTTCATGAGACAAATCCTGAACTCTGACCCAATGGTAAGTAGACCTTTTGTTTATTTGCTTCACTTTTTCTTTCAAGATAGTTTTTTACAGGTAAATCAGTGCATTGTACTATTAAAAACAAAATGAACCCCTTTTAAAATACATCAGATCATGTTAATTCAATGGGTGAGTGGGGTGTTAAAACTGTACCCGATGAATGGGTAATATTGGTCCAAAACATACAGTTTTATCGTTGTATAGATGATAATCAATTGGCTAGTTTTAAAATGGAATTCTTGGGTAAATTGTTTACGTGACCCATACCTCAATACAAGTTTTTGTAAAATGTTAGACACTAGAGTATATGGCAAGTATTGCTTGCAGTTATGCAACAAATTGCAAGCTCAGAGCCAAGTAAAAACTAATCACAGACTTCAGGTTATACTTATGTAGAGTATACCTGGGCCATAGAAGAGAGATAAAGAATTATTATTTGGAGAACGAAAGTATGAGATGCTATTACAATAAACAGGTGAATAATCCCTGCAGATATACATTTTTTGCTTATCTTCAAGTTTTCTCCTTTTACCCAGTATACTAATCCTCTGACATGATGAAACATTGAGCATTATTAGGCAACATGTATGAACTCCAGGAGTGTCAAGCCCTTTTCATGTTTTACAGGAAGAATTTGAATTACATTTATTTGTTCCTTCGTACCTTATACCTTCATACCTCTGCACCTAAACCCTAATAAAATTATGAGTAAGAAGAGGTGGAAGAAGTTGTAAATAGCAATAAGGTCATCAGTAAGGGTTTTTTTTAAGGAAGAGTTTGATTTGTCTTCAAGTGGTTGAGCTAAGCTCATTAATAGGCTTAATGAGCTAAGCTCATTATTAGCTATACATACAAATGGAAATGGATGTAATATACTTTGTTGACCAGTGGCATTAGGAATTGGCCTTGAGTCTTTTAGTAATTACTGGATTATTGGACAAGAACACATCAGAGTCCTCTACCTTGAAAGCATTTGCCTTGGTTATTTTGAATAGAAAGTAGTTTTTCAGTTTTCTTAATTCTCCATACTGTTGTAAAGTGATTTGCTCCTACTCTCATTACTCGTGGTATTAAATGATGACTTTTTATTGTGTAGGCTTCTGCGGATGATGGAGGAATGATGGAAGTTGATGGATCTCACCACTCTAAGACCATGGGGCTAAGTCCAGCTGAGATGAAGCATTTGCTTCTCAGCAGAGAAGATGTGACTCAAAACCTGGTTTTGGATCTGGAGAAACTTGTCTTGGTATGCTTTAAAGAATCATTGCCTTTATTGTTTGTAATTTAGACCTATAGGATTATTTTAGAAGAATGTGTTCCTAAATGTAGCACTGCCTGACTTCTAGCTTCTGGGTGATATTTGAAATGGCTAGAAAAGTTTATGTAGAAAATACATCTGGTCTGCACAGTGCAGTGCAATTCTTCTGGTGAAAATCAACATTGATTAGACAAAAGATGTTTATTGCTGTCTGTGTCATTTATGGGCAACGTTTACCCACAGGATCTGAGAGGAAACATCATTGACAGTTGTCATGTTACACCTTTGGAAGTTTTTTGTAACCTCTTGTTTCAGTGTCAACTGTCACATTTACCTGTCCGGGTGGGCTTGTTGCGTTGGTGTTTTTATCTTCAATCTGTCTTACTGTAGAGCATTTTATTTTTTAAGGATGTTTGTGGGGATGCATGAAGGCATCTAATATTTATTAAGCTTTCCTTATAGCGGACCTACACTCAAAATTTTTACTTTAGATAAAAGAGTAGTCAACCTCTTCATATATAAAGTAAAAATTTATTTTTTTAAGTGCAACGCCTTTGCAACGCAAAAAAAGGGTGCAGCACGGGCCCTTTCTGTCATGATCGCTGCAGCGTCATGCATCCTGGAAGGCTCTGGCTACTCCTTCTGCGCAGGCCCGAGATCGGCATGCGCAGAAGGAACCTTTTCTTTAATGGAAGGAAAAAAATGCCAATCTCACACATGCGCAATGAGATTTGAATGCCAGGATTGCATGTGGCATTGACGTGGTAGAGACTTATGATGATAATACACAATTTACTAAAGATTGCTAGTCATTGTTCCAATGTTAACTTGCTGTTTTCTTTGCTATTGCAGGAGCAATCAAAAGAAGACGATAGTCTGGAGTCTTTATTGGACAATGTGGTTGGATTCAGGCAGATACTTGAAACAGTGAAGGAGCCATTACCACTCAGTGACCAGGATGTGGAGCCAGCTTTAGCCACACCAGACTCCCTGCAGAACCTGTTTAATAACAGGTAACAAGGAATTGAATTTTAGTATACTGTTAAGTTCTTTATCTAGGTTGTTTAGGGTAATAGCTTACTGGCAGGTTTTCTTCCAAAAAAAAAAACTGATAGGTAAAGTAAGATATTTTTTTTTTGGGAGGAGAATGGTGGCATGAATGCTCAGGGACTAGCACTCACTTTGCAGCAGTGGGCTCAGTTTAAGCCACAAGCCTGCTACATTGAGATTGTAAGTTCACCCCATGTTTTTTGTGGGTTTCCTCCCTTATCCTAAAAACATACTGGTAGGTTTATTGGCTTTCCCCCCAAATTAGGCTTTGACTGGTAATGGCATGAAATCACTCAAGTGTGGTTGGATTTTTTATTATCCTATATAATTGCATACATAAATATCACAGAAGTTTATATTTATTTGGAGAGAGATGGTGAAAAGGGATCTATGCTTACATATAAATCACAAACTACATAAAATCATAAAGTGCAGCGCTGGGTCCCCTAAAATTGACCTTAGATTGCATTAAAGGCATATGACTATGGTAGGGACAATAGATTGTGAGCCCCTTTGAGGAACAGCTAGTGAAATGATTATGGACTTTGTACAACGCTGCGTAATAAGTCTGTGCTAAATACTGTGTAATGATAATACAGTGGGCACAAAGGCACACAGTTTGGAGACTAAACTAAGGTAGCTTTTTTCTAAACTCTGATGTTTTTAAGGATGGTATCCCACTACCTGTCATTCTCGACAACACATTTGCCTGTTATTATTCAAAGCTTATTTACATGAATGTACTGTTGTCTTTACTATTCTAGCATATTTGGCAGCACCCCTATTTAAAGCACAATTAATTAAAGCTATTAATCTGATATATTTTAGGACTGTGTACATTATAGCAGACGTGATGGACGAGCAGCTGAAGTCTTTGTCATTTTCACCATTCCAGCCAGAGGAAGCAGACATGGACCTAGACATGGTACCAGCCTCTATATTTTCTCTTTTACATTTCAGTTCACTATATTACAATCAATCATTTTATTGTGTATCTACATTCATAACATGTATAATGGATTCCTTGAAAGGTTTGCATGTAGTCCTTAGTGGTTCATCATCTGGGATGTCCTAAAAAAGCAAGAAAAAGTGGAGCTCTAACCATGTCATTTTTAAAGAGATCCATGCTTGACCTTAAGTATAAATGTTCTTTTTTAATTATATAAACAGTTCAGCTCTGCAGAAGTTGTTCAAATCAACCCCCCCCTTTCATATTGTGTCTGGCACTTTAGCTTGTCTTCCCATCTTCAATAGGAGTGCTTAACGGAAACAAATAAGTTCCATATTTGTTTAAATTGTACTTAATTATTAGTCTTTTTTAAAATCCTTTGGACATTAATGATATTGTGTAAGGACCACAGTTAAAGGGGATTTTCTTACTTGAGGTGAACCCTTTAAGAAATTAAAAACAAACGTTTTTTTTTACAAAAGGAAACACTATTGATGAAAAACCTTGAAAAATCAATCTCACTCAGTCTTCTGGTCTGGTACTGAGCCCATGTCTTTGCTTCATATACTTTATTACAGATGAAAGTTGATTTGATCGACCTTTCGGCCAAATGCTGCAGTGATTTTGACTTAAAAGCAGAATTGGAAAAATCCTTTTTGTTGGAGCCTTCCTCACCTGGAAGAACAAAGACCACTAAAGGATTTAAACTGGGAAAGCACAAGCATGAAACCTTTATCACTAGGTGAGTTTTTTTTTTTTTTTTGGTTCTTTATCTTTACTTTTTACTTTGCAACATTTTACTCCACAAGAATACTTTTTATATTTGCTATCTAGCGGCACAAACCAACATTTAAACTGTTTAAGTTTTCTGTTGCAAACACATATGAAGCCACACTAAGACCATTTTGCAAAACTGATCCTTGAATTTAGTCTAATAGTTTAAATCTTAAGATCTATATGGTACCTGAACAATTTGATGTTTTTATGCCTTGGATGCCCTTCCTCCTCAAGGGCAACAGAAGCCCACACTTTCTCAATGGCAGCTAAAGACCACCATGGTGTATCGGCACCTAATTTAAGAATTAGATGCACACTTTAGAAAATGGTTCATTAGTGCCATATGATAGGGATCTGTTGTGGTCCCATCTAGAAGCATTAAGAGAACCCCAAAAAGATGGGTGACTTGTAACTGAAACAATAAAACAAAATTGCCATTTCGGAGTGTTTTGTTTAGCATTTACCAGTTTACTTTGTCTTGAGCTTCTCTTAACTTTAAAAGGTGTTAAAAATTATGTTCTGTCAGAGAATAGAAAAATACCACAAAGATTAGGTGTTCTTCACCACTGATGAATATTCTTTCCTCTGTTTATACAGCGGCAAGTCTGAATATATTGAACCAGCAAAGAGAGCCCACTTTGTTCCTCTTCCTCGTGGGAGGGGCAGGGGTGGCTTTGGACAGGGTATGCGCCCCCATGACCTATTTCGCCAGAGAAAACAAAATACAAGCCGCCCACCCTCTATGCATGTGGATGATTTTGTGGCAGCTGAACGTAAAGAAGTGGTGCCACCTGTTGGGATCCCGCCTCCAAAGCGGCCACCTAAGGCAACTCAGAAGGTCTCATCAAGAGGTGGTTTTCCAGGGAACCGTGGTGGCAGAGGGGCTTTCCATAGTCAGAGCAGATTCTTTACACCACCTGCTCCAAAAGGTAGGTATTGGGAATAAAAATTACTCCACTGGCTTTGATAATTTTTATTACTGTTTGATAAGTAAACTGGTAAAGGTGATTAATTTTAATGTTTGATAAATTGTCTGGTTTATTTTTAGTAAACTACAGTCGTCGTGAGGGAGTTCGCGTTATAAACTGGCCTGCCCAAGCTGCTCCACGAGCCACTTATGTGGAAAGCAGAGGAGCACAAAGCAACTTTGACAGAGGACCTTTGCCCCCTCTGCGACAAAGCTCTACAGGTAAGTAGGCCCTGTCATCAATAACTCCCTGATACTTGTTTTAGTTGTATGAAAGAAGGAAGCTGGTTGCCTATTTTTAGTATGAGACTTACTAAGGATATAACTGATATAACATCAATTTCGCCCAATTGGTAAATGTATCACCTCCACTGTCACATTCCTGAATATTTATCCAACACAAACAAAGCAGACCACATGTGGAGCTTTTAAAGCAGTAAAAATAACATTCAATGCTTTTTATATCAAAATATTTTTATATAATATATATTTATTTTAAATTTATAAATATAAATAAATATATTTTAAAATACAAAATACCCCACAGGTGAACTCTCCAATAGGACCTCCGTATCAAAGGAAGAGCAGTTAGCCCACTATGGTCATTTTTTTTCAATCCTTCATAACCATGATTCTATGCTCCATGACCTACCACAGTCGCTTTCTTAGAAACAGATGCATGTGTTTTTGTTATCCAAAAAGTCCCACATGTGGTCTGCTTTGTTTGTGTTGGATAAGGATATTATTAAACTAGAGGTATTGGTGTGCACCAATGGCTAGCCTTCAGTTTCATAATCTTTTTCTAGTTCAGTGGTTTGACACAATTTTTTATGTATGATTGGGAACTGTAGGGAATTAGCAAAAAAGTCCAAAATATAAAGGTACTTGGACAACTTGATGCAAATTGTTCCTATATATTGGAAAAAAGGTCTGGATGGACAATAATAGTCTGGATGGTCAGTGACTTGATAAGTACAGTCTGTTAGAATGTGGTCTACTGGATATTAGGGCAGGACAGACATTTCAGCTTACAGGTAATAGAATTGACTAGAATATATATTCACCAGTAAATCTGTCATGCAAGTCAATATGAATAGCCAAGAACATAACACACAGGGATTATGTAGCTGTCACTGCGTGTGAATTTATGCTTAGTTTGTTCCCTTCATTACCAACCATTCTAACCTCCCATGCATTGCAGCACACTTCATTACTGTTTGTTTTTTCATCTTGTTAGCAAACAATAGCAGATCATGGTCATTGTTCATCTTGTTAGCAAACAATATATATAAACTAAGACGATTGGGGTAACTTACAAAATTACTTACAGCACTACGATCATGTATACAGTTTATATAGAAATGGCTGACTTTATTCTCTTGTTAGTAAATGGTATTACTAGCTCTGTTACAAAAGGCTGCATTCTCCAGCTCTGTAGTTCCTTGTCTGAGCGCCATCTATAATCATGTCAGTTACAGTTCAGAGTTTTCCCACACTTTGTTTCACCAGTCTACATTGTAGCAGCTGTTTGGTTTAGATGTATTTACTAACATTTGCTTTAGAACACTTGAACAGGCTTTTCACCCAGCTGCTCGGTAATGTATGCCTGCCCTTAAGATCCAACCCTCCAACTTGACCACAGTAGATAGCTGTTCATGGTGTAACACTGCATGCACTGTCATTGCAAAGAGCACCTCCATTAATATTATTATTATGCAGTAATAAAATAGCGCCAACATATATTACACAACTCTGGACATTAAATAGGGGTTGCAAATGACACAGACAAACTGTGGAGGAGGAGGAAAGGATCCTGCACAGAAGAGCTTACAATCTAAGAGGTGGGGGAAGCAGCACACAATAGGGGGGGGGGGGGGGGGGTTAGATAGCAAGTGGTGGGAATTAGTGAGGGTTTTAAGAAGACAGAATAAGACGGGTAGGCAAGTTTGCATACATACACAATACTGTTATTACTATTGGCAGGCGCTGTGGGAAACTTGGAGAAACCTTGGGTTTTGTGATGAAAAACTGATCCAGAACAAATATTCAGAATAGGAGTTTTGAGGTTTTCAGAGATAGTCCTAACATATCACGCATGTTTTTTGTTTCAGTAAATATACAGTGTAGGATAACGGTACTGTTAGTTTATTATATTTATGGAGCTTTATGCTGGGCATTGATGAATGTATTTCTCCTTTGTTAGGATACCGTCCAAATCCACGTGAACGAGCTGCCAGGGGCCGTGGGGGGCAAGGCCCATCCTGGACTAATGCAACAGGCAGTGGTAACACTTCCCGTGGAAAGTTTTTGGGGGGAAATGGCAGCAGGGGACGTCATGTTCGCTCCTTCACCAGATAGGAGGAGATCTGCAGGACATCTTTATATATGTGAATACTTTCTGAGATTGTTGGCACATTCAGCACTGATGGACCAATGGGCAAAGTGATTTGATACTGTGGCATCTCTCCTAGTGGATCTTAAGAATGCAGATGTATTTTGATACAAATGCTCAGAGTCAAAATGTAAAACATTTTATTTTTTTGTACAGTATAGTAATTTGTGTGTTTGTCTTTTTTTGAGCATTTTTTTTAATTAAAAATGAGAAATCCACAATTGATATCAGTTATTTTTTTCAATTACACAAGTTGTGTCATGTTGAGCAAAAGACCTTTAAGTGACCGTGTTGCAATAAAGGAGTTACTAGGGCATTGTTTACCTGTAAAAAAAAAATTGTTGTAAATACTCTTTTTGGTTTTTGCACCACAAAGATCCTGAGAAATCTGTGCATCAAAGCAAAACTAAATCCTCCCATTCTTTCTGACTTCAGATGGCACCATCATAGTCTCTATTAAATGTGCAGTTGCTATGTTTGCTGCATGTGATCCGCCTAAATTTGACACCAGCCATTTGAGAGCTGACATCATTGCCTATTCTCACTGGAAGCATGCTTCTAAAGTGACTGTTTTGGTTAACCATTAAATCAGAAAGGTAAGTTCCACTTCAAGCCTACACGAAACATTGTCATACTCGGTCACCTGCCAATCTTGTTGGGTTCTCAAGCTTTTGACCTAAGCTCTAGACAATTATCAAATTGAATCCATTCTGTATTTAATAAAAACATAATAGGTTAATTAGCTTTGAATTTTACACTGAAATTTTGATGTTATCCACATGGTAACTAACACGTATGTGTAACACAAACTTTTACCTATCATAAGGGTCACTGTGCTCCTCCTGACAATGTTTCCATCTGCCTTTCCTAAAAGATGGATTTGTTTAAGGGCCACTCCAGACTTGCATTTGACCTGCAGTGTTCTACCACAGACTAATCCAGGATCACAACTCCTTTTTAACTGAATGTGTGTGGTTGGGAACCATTTTGTGCACACAGCTGTGGTTACAGTGCATCACGGTGATGTTCCTGAAAATGACAAATCACTCCTTAGCTGCACTTTTTTTCTGGTGTCTGGAAGAAGAACCACACAGCTAGGGCAATGTGTGCAAATATGTTAACGTGCAGTGTGGTTTCTGCTCTTGGTCACATAGCAAGTGTGAGAGGGGCTTGATCATTGCGTGCAGTAGGCTTGGTGATATAGTTTAAACCTAGGAAAAGTCACTTTACTAGAGCATAAAAATGTTTATTACATAACGGGGATTTTTTTCCACTTGTATTAATCACTGATAGGTACACCTCAAGTACTACTTTTTAATTTGGTCCCTGAAACTCTCATTCTTCTCCATAAATCCTTAAGCAATCAACTTTTGTGGGTTTTTCAGTGTGCTGCCTTTTCGTTTCCAGCTGTTTTTATCTGTTTGCATTTTAATGTGCATTTTAGAAAATATAACCACAAATCCTACCTAAAAAATATCACTGGTCTGTTGCAACTAGATAACTGAAGTTCTTACTCCTAGTTGGCTAATTTACAGGTTGCATATCAGATAGTCAGGGTTACACCAAGTAATAAATCACCATTAGGTTCATTTTTAATAATAAAATATAGCTGGTTAAGAAAAAAGACTTGGTGTATGTAACTTATCTATACTGCTTTCTTAAATGTTATAAATGTGTAACAAGTAAAGTAATTCTATTATATAGTCATTAGTTTTACTTTTACTATTGTTTAAAATACTGATACCTCAGTTTATATTTCTAGTTGCAAGTGTTATATTTTTCTGTATTAGTGTCTGCTCATGTAACAAACAAGCATTTCTTGCTTTCCAGTATTGGAGAAAATTGTAGACTTTTCCATTTTTTTTTTTGAACATGCATTTACTAACCTCGTCTCTGAAACAGAAAATCAGTTTATGTATATATATATATTAGGTAAAAGACCCCTCCTCCACTGAGGGACACAGGAGGTCTTTGCCCATTGCAGTTATTTTGCAACCTGCAGGAGAATTGGACACTGGCATACAAAAAACTATAGATCAGGCAAGGATAATTCCTTCTACTTCCAGCAGTACCAAGAGCATGGCTTGGGAATTGCAGCAATACCATGGTACAATTCTCTGCAAATGAACTTCCTACTTTACCCCAGTGGACACAACATTGCCCTGTATGGATGCCCCTTCCCTCACCTTATGGGTTTGCACTCCACCTGCAGTGATCAACCACCCTTGTTGTCATAAAAAGCCAGGGGCTGATCACCCTGCTCATTGATTATTTCAATTTAACATACTGGGAGTTAGGGGTTATCCTGGGCTTACCTACCATTTTTTTTTTCCAATCCTCATGTAAGTGGCAGCATAATCTCAAAGGTCAAAGACTTCCTGTGTCCCTTAATGTGTTCCAAAAAAAAAAAAGATGAGTAAAAAACCCTTTGATACATTTATTCTTCATTTAATTCTTCCTACCTCTTGAATGCAACCAACCAGTTCAGATACTTCTAATTCTCCTTGAACTAGCATTCTTCACTGTGTGGCCCTGCCTGGCTTGGACCCGACTTTCCATAAACATCCTCTTCTTAATAAACATGCCTTGCACATGTGTGCCCTTTTCAATCCTATCAGTAAGCTGTACTCTGCTATCCCTACTGGGGATATTTTCACTTGAAAGGCTTTGCAACACCAGAAAAAAAGATAAATGAAAGCATTTGAGTTGGTGGGCTGCACTCAAGGTGGGGGGAAAATTGATTCAAGGTAGCTGTATCAAAGGAACATGTCTTTTAAAACTGGGTTTACACTTTTGCCTTCTGCTTTTAGCACTCCCTAATTTGCCTCAATATTCACTTATAAAAGTATGTTCATATGTTTCTATTGATTTTAATGGACACCTTGTATTGATATGTATTAATTCAGAGATATGAATCCAGTCTAAGACTTTACATTGTGGCTAATTTATTCAAGCTTTGCAACAATACTCAAGTTTTTACAACATGCTTCATGCTAAGGGACATCAAATAGTTCCCTTATAATATATAATAATGATTCCCTAAGATCTCTTCCAAGAGAAATACAGCAACTTCTATTGCAGACCTTCTAAAAATGCTAATTGTCTGGCAGTTGATGTATATCTTATCCCCCAATTTTTCTACGTCACTAATAGTTGTATGCTGCTCCAGAATAAAATCAGAATTTCCTATTTGCATAATTATTCTGGGAAAATGACTCTGGGTAAAGTACAAAAAAAGTCTCTAGTAAATGCAATGTAAGTACAAGAATGTAGATCTTATTCTTCAATTTAAGTGTTGGTTTTCATAAACCTTTATAGCCATATATCATATTCAGGAATTTAGATAACAGTGACTTCCCTGGGTTTTCTTTTTATACTTTCTAAACGTGTTAGTGGGCGGCTATTAAGGGGTTTTTGGGTATCCTCATTTCTTGACCTACACTCGCGCTGTAAACCTTTGAGAAGTTCCATCAGTTCTCGTTTCTCCAGATCTGCCTGCTCCAAGTCCTGTCGATGCTGTCTTTCTGAAGCCATGAGAGTCCGCACATCAGACATCATCCGTGACATCTGACTCTGCCAAGGCAAATCACAATGTGTCATACTCATCTCTAGCTTTTCACACAGCATACAAAAGCAGATAGTAAAATCAGAAAATTCTCAGGACCAATGTTTTTTTGTTTTTTTTAAAGGGGTAAGCAGTGATAGCACTGACAAGTTTTTAGCACAACTGTGTTGTCCAACATGACACTCACGGTCTTCCTGATTTTTCTAAATCTATTTGTCTAATTTTTATTTTGTAATATCAAAGATGTGTTTAATATTTCATTTCAGTGATTCCAGCCCCAGTGTGGACCAGCACAGTTGTGAGTCCATTTACCCTTTGATATTTTTGTTGACCCTCTCATCTCATTCTCTTATTCCATGTGGTTTAGCTGCCTTTATGCAGAGGTTTTCTTATTCTGTAATTTAGGGGTTTACGTGTCAGAACCATCATTTTGTTTTTGTGTACCTGAACACACACCAGGCTACAAACACACTGCACACCTTCTCCAGTACAGTAGTGTGTGAATTAGACTTGGTTTTTCTATTCATTCTACTTCTAGCCTTCTTTCTGATATATATGGGCAAGTAGCCTTCTACAGAAGTTTCAACTCAGTCATTACACATAACAAAGGAAAATCATCTCTTTGACAGGATATGTGCTACTCTAAATCTAAATATGTTCTTTTCAAAAAATGGTTCATTCAGGGTAGAGTTTAAACAGGTTAAGAATAGTCTGTGTGCAAAGTGTTTTATGTGATCAACAAGTAAAACAAAGGTTTAAAATTGTTTATATATGTATGTGTAATAAATCTTTATGCATATAGTTTAAATATCTATAGGCTGACTTACCTGCATATACCAGTCCTGCAACCGTATTGGCATGAAATTTTGTCTGTATGTTCAGATCTATAATCTCTCCTACCCCTAAAATAGGGTTACTATCGATACTCCCAGGCTTGTCCCACAAAATAAAACCTTGTAATGCTACCTACTGGCAGCTGCTCACCAACTCATCTCCCTCTTCCGGAAACAGGCATCACCTCCCTTCCTGGCCCACTGTGTTGGAATTTAGAGCATTTGAAAATGACTATATGGAAAAATGTATAACATGCTGGCTGCATTTCAGTATCCCCATCTGCATTGAGAAATCAGCATGGAGCCCTAATTCATATTCTAAATGCCTAAATAACCTTGCATTATTGTTGTCCCCTCTCCCACCCTACATCTCTATTGTTATTATTTAGGAATGATAAACGTAGCCCATCTCAAACCCCTCAAACCTTCACAAATCCACTATGGCTGGGTATGGTTCCCCACTTTATTCTTAACATTTGACCTCTCTGAAGCAATACCACTATACAGGTACTATGGTTTGACTATTTTTATTGTATATTTAATTTTTGTCTATTTATTAAACACAAATTGACCCATAAATATCTATAGGTTTACTTGTTTACCTGGCAAGAGATAGTTTTGCCAACCCTTCTGGTGATATGCACATCTCTACTAATCGGTAAGATGACAGCTTCTGGGGTCCCATAGGCGTAGCTATCACCACTTTCTTCACAGTTGGTGTGTGGACTCAGGGATGGAACCTCTTCAACTGCTAGCTCCTAAAAGCAGCAACATCCTTAATGTGCCTATTGTAATCTAACACAATTCCTTCACCAAACCAGGCTTCATCGTCATCTCTACAAAGCCACAAGTTGCATCTCATGACGCATGATTGGACAGCAGTTTGGGGAAGTGAAGTCGGTAAAGCCAAACTCTCAACAGCAGACATTGGCTTTGTAGAGAATCAGCAATGTTGAAGCCTTGAGTGGTGCTGGCTGTTGCAGGTGAGATCACAGGGCAGCCATGAAGGATGATGCAAGTTAGGGAATTATGGCTTTTTTTATAGGGAGGGGGGGATCCATTGATATAATGTTACATGCTGCTGGGTCAACTCTTTACTTAGTATTTTACCAGACGCAATGGGCCTGATTTATTAAAGCTCTCCAAGATAGGAATGAATACACTTTCCACACAGAAGCTAGGTGATCCAACAAACCTGGAATAGATTTCTTAAAAGTAATTTGCTATTTGTTAGCCAATGTTTTAAATCCTGGAATAGATCCATTTCAGGTTTGCTAGATCACCCAGCTTCACTGATGAAAGTGTATCCTCTCCAGCCTTGGAGAGCTTTAATAAATCAGACTCAATATCCTCCAAGAAGAAGACTGGAGATGACTAGGTGACATAGTAGTTGAACTGCTAAACCGGGAAAATAAGTTGTAGATAAACAAGAGCTACATATGTTCATTGTCTGGCTGTGCATTGTGGAAAGTATGTAAATCAGAAAATTTGTCCAGTAAATTGCTAAATCTAAATGCATCTAACAGTGTATCTGTACAGTATTTAACTGTTTAGCCACATTTTCATTATAAAGTTTTATGTTTGTTAAAATTTGTAGGACATAAAATTTTACCTTGAGCTCTTCAATTTCACCCTGTAGTATGCTCTCTTTTTGCACCATGTGTCTTCTCTGCGAGTCCAGCCTGGATTCCATCTCTCGCTTTGTTTCCTCAACTCTGCAGATCATTTCAGATCTAGTAAAAACAACAGTGGAAAACTATTTAATGTACAGCGCTGCGTAATATGTTGGCACTATATAAATCATGTTTATTATTATTAATATTAATAACTAAAAGTTGCATATGATATATTTAGCTTTGAAGGTAAACTTTGGGTAGGGGTTTTGTTAATGGGCAGGATGAAAGGGAGGGAAGAACAGGATCTAGCTGTTGTTTGCCCCCAATGGGGGGATATTCCTCCATACCCTGTCTTTCCAACAGCTTTGCTAGCAGCTAAACTTCCCCTTTCTGAAGTAAATTCTTCATGTTCAGTATTTCTTAAACAGCGAAGAACAGAGATTGGAGAGTATAAAGCTGTAAGTGGATATAAGATGCAAAATAGAGTGCAGACCTATTATTGTTTTCAAACTGCTCACTGGAGTGCAACATTATGAGTCTTTGTAAAACTCTAGGAACTAGTACACATGGGCCATTTTCCTTCTTATTTCCATTCCAATAAAATGCTGGAAGTATGCTTCTTACTGGAAAATCATAAGCATAGGGATAGTTCTGTATCACGCATAATTTTTATCTGTAAATATCATGTGTTTCAAGAAAATACCTACAGAACAACCCATTAAGTGCCTCCTTTTTTAATATAGTTTGTTTAGTTCTTGGGGAACCCCTACTATAATATCTATATATACAGCTCATAGTACATTATTGTGGTGGTGAAGATGGGAGAAATGTCACCTTTACAGATAGCCAAAAAGATCATTGGTGTCAGTGGTAATTGACCTGAGAGGCACAGATTGCTTATTGCTTAAGGAATTCCTAGTAACCTCTGGAAGAACCCTAAGGTTCCACGGAACCCTGGGTGAGAAACACTGCTCTGGAGATTCTCAAAAAATGGTATAGATACCCTGCTTGTTACAGCAAACCTTTACTTCTTTAAAAGCAGTGATGCAATATCATTTTATGAAAAGGAAATGTTGGCTACCTTCAATACTGCTCGCATGCCTAAAGACTTAAGAACTTCATTATATTGATTTCCTGTTAATGTTTTAGAATTTTTATCATCAGTGGTCACATCGCTAAACATCTAGGTTCTTTTTGGAATATTTGGGTTACATACTAGTGCCCAGGAAACTGGATAAACAGTTTACTGGGAATCAAAAGTTTTTTCCAATGGCTACATGTTTTGAAAAAAAAAATTTCACACAACTAATTTTTTTGACATTAAAGGTTGTGTTTCATTTCAACAGAGTTGTGCACACTCCTGCAATGATAACTACCTTAGAAGCTCGAGTTCTGTCCTCATTTCAGCTATGCAGTTATGTTGTAAATCTTCAGCACTAAGAATGGCATAACCACAACCATTTGGGCATTCCCGGCTTCGATGTTCACACACTGCCAGGTGGCTGTCCAGGTTTCTTCGCTCAAACTGAGCAGGACAACCTAGTAGTTAAGAACAGTACACTTAAAATGTAAACCCAAGGAATAATAAGGTAGGTTAACAGTCCTTAGATGTGGGAGCTGCATTCATTTATTTTCCTGCCTTTTTCCCTTCTTTTTTCCTGGTAACCCCTCCCTAGTTAACACTCATTCTGTTTGAGCAGAATAAAAGGAAAGGTCTCTTCTAAGCTTTCCCCCGGATACTTGCATCTGATCACTCAGGCTAGGCATGAGATGGAGCATACATATTCCCCATGCAAAATTCACAACAAGAAACCAGTAAGTGACTGCTGAACTTAGAATAAAAGAATGAAAATGTATTGTTCTGGAAAAGGTGCAAAAAGGTTATTGGGACCTTTCATACTGATGTGTGCCACCCTAGCATATACATGCATTTACATATAGCATACGTGAGCAATTGGCGTCAAGACTTAAAGAAATACATGTATCCCATTTAGACATAAAATGTACAAAACATCTCCTATTAAAGGAATTCTGAACCGTTTATCTTCCACAATGAAAATTTGTTACCACCTGCTAAAACCCATTTTTTTCTTATTTGGCTTCAGGAAATAAAAACAATATGGACCATTGGTGGTCAAGCTGAATAGGATGAGTAAGAGAGTTGGGGCAGCTCTAGAGAAGTCTTGGAGCCATGCATCTGATGAGGTTATTAGTGAGGAAGTCTGTAGTAGGTCATTGGAGGAGCGGAGAGAGCGGCTAGGGGAGTATTTTTTACCAGGTCAGAAATGTAAGTGGAACAAGAACTGTGGAGGGATTTGAAGGCAAAGCACAGGAGCTTGAATTTGATTCTAAGGTGAAATGGAAGCCAATGAAGAGAACTACAAAGAGATGCAGCAAAAGAGGAGCAGTGGGAAGGATGGATGAGTCTGGCTGCATTCATAATAGATTGTAGAAGAAAGAGCTGGGTTAGTGGAATACCAGAGAGGAGGATGTTACAGTAGTCCAGACGAGAGATGATAGGAGCGTGGATAAAAAGAACATAAAAAATTGTAACCAAGTCAGAGAATACTATTACATCCTTTACTGGTTTTAGTAAGCATCAATACAGTGAGTATTGCCTGCAGAGGGTCACAGGACCAGGGATTTAAACACTCACCAGCATTTATACAGGACATGCGCCCATATTCACACTCTCGCTCATGCTTTTCTATAGATTCCAGTGAACACACCATCCCACAGCCACTCCGTCCATTCTTACACTGGATTTGGAGTCTGCTCAGGTCATTTCTCATGTATCTGTGTTAAAACAAAGTAAAAATGTTTAGTATAAAAATGTAGGTAATATTTATTACATTAAACAAATATTAATTCATTCTCACATCTGTATACACAATTTGGAGCAGAGCAGCTTTTACATTTCTGCTATGGACCTGCTCCAAGTGTTTTTTAAACAGCATTCCATGTAACCCTAGGGTTCTACAAAGGTTACTAGGGGTTCCTTGAGAAATGAGAAGTTTGTGCCAGATCAGTTTACTTGATAAAAAAATTGTAAGGAATCCCTCCCCATTATCTGTTTCCATGATCCTCTGTATTGCGGTACTGCAAGATGTTAAATTCTTTAAATTGTTTTTTACAAGAAAAGTTTTTACAAGCTAACATTCCGAATCTGTCCCTGATTTGTGTTTTTCTATTACTATTCAATCAACAGGATTCTTTTCTTTCAATCCTTCAGAAAGGCTGCAGGTTTTATTGCCTGTTTTGTGTACATGCCACAATAGTTCAGAATAAACGTTATTTAGGTAACATTCATGTTAATTTTCAGCATTCACTGACTGGCTACCCTATAAAACAGTATTAATTAGTGTTCTCAGCTACTCCACAGCTAAGCAACACATATTGGAATTCCGAATGCAGTGTGGGCGAAATTCCTTGTCACTGTGCACAAACACCCTGCCAATCACGCATAGTTTTAGGTGTCACCTACACAAGGCAAAGACACAACCATACAATGAAAAGTATGCAATTTTTTAAAAATAATATATATATATATTTATATATATATATATATAAATAAATATATATATATATATATATATATTACTGTCTGTTGAGGTAAGAAATTTACTCTTACTTCCTGTTCAATTAAACTGTTGTCATTGTGACAGTAAATATAGGAAAATCTATTTTATATAGCCCTGAATAAGGATGTATTAGTTATAGAAGGGGTTTCCTGAAGACCTGAAAGTTATTTCAAGGGTTACCTAATTTTAAAAAGGTAGAGAAAGGCTGATTTGCACTCTATTTACAATGGAGTTACAATAGGCTCCTAGTGCATATTTCTGACACCTGCAGATCAGTCTTCTTCAACACTTACTCGGCTTGGTTCCATAACATAAATGTGATGCCCTGAGTGTCACCAATGTCTGCCCTGCTTCTTGCACAATTATTAGCATTGCAAAGACAAAGAGAATGCTACATTCAGACATATCCAACACTCTGTGACTTTTTTTAAGGCATTTTTAATTTAAAAACTCCTTGGGTTATTTACCATTTAAAAGATTATAAGGTGAATACTCATATACACCAACAGTAGTATAATGATAGCTACTGGACATCACAAAGGCAATAAATTCTATTACTTCTTCCTTTACCTTTGTCATTGCTCCTTCCTCCATGCATACACTCATCTGCAATGGCCTTAACGTTAGTGATCGTAAGCGGAATCAAAGAAGCAAAACTGCTTTGCTAAGCTAGATGACTGGGAAAGTCACTGGATCATACATTTCAATAACAATCTTCCCATGAGATTGTATGCACAGTTATAACCTACTTTACACATGTTAAGTACCTGAGACTGCTAGTAAGTGCAAGTAAATCTTTTTTTGCCCTGCATTCTTCCCCAGGTGGCTACATAAAAGGTTATATAGTGACATGGGAAGCAGAGGAGCCATGCTGATTTACACAATAAATAAAAACTCCCAGAAGAGCAGAGGGCTATCACCTGCTAGGAGGGAGCAGTTCTAGGAAAGTGACTCTTCTTGAAGAAGTCAATTTTGCTAATCAAAGACACAAGTGAATTCCTTTACACAATGATCATTACTCTATGAAATATGGTCTCTAGGATGCCCACCAGAAAAGCACTATAAAGCCATTAAAGAAAGGAAGAGTATCTCTGGCAATATTAGGGCTGGTGTGGGCCCACTGAGCTGCTGAATTTTAGTCTTGCAATTTATTAGGTAGAAAATGAAGTGCTTGCTTCCAAATGTGATTTTATCAGCAGTTGAGAATGTGGTTTTGCAGTGGGTGATTTGCATAAAATGTCAATTAACTGCCAGTCTCTGAAGTGAATGAATGTGGTTACAGAGGGAGGTGTGTTTGCAGGTCTTGTATTTGCATCTTGGTAACATTGTGCTTTTGAGAGGATTTGTTCAGCTTTTCATGGTCAATATATCATTTTTATTATCTGTCAACTACTTACCTACAATTACCTACAATTGAAATTAGACACTAAATCGTTTAAATTGGGCTCTCCATAAACAATACTTCTGACGCAAAATAGACTGTCCATTGTTATTACTATGTTGCTGTTGTTTTTGCTATGTTATTGTATTATAGTAATCAACAGGGGTGCTTTTATGCAAAACATACCTTTTTAGGAAATGTTGTTCTCTATCCATCCTCTCCACAATGCAAGGGATACTTTAAGTTTTAGTTCAGGTAAGAGCAACTGGAAAGTGTGCTGCACATACCTGTGTAATGGCCTCAAGTCAGACACAGCAAGCATCTGTCTGTCTTCTGGGCAGTTGTTGTGGTGAACAAGCCATCCATGAATACAGGCAGCACAAAATGCATGCTCACAGGGTGCTTGTAAAGGATCTTCTAATACATCCCGGCATATACAACACAGGAGACCGTCATTCACATATCCCAGGAAACGCTCAATATCGTAACCCATCGTGGTGTCTGAACAAAAAAAGGAAGCAAGCACTAAATACCATCATGGACATCACAGTTCTCTACCCCCTGTCTGTTTTGTTACATCTGTTTTTCCTTATTGGCATTAAAAGTGTGTGTATAGGGTCACCCTTTTGGTTTGATGTAGCAACCACTGTCACTAAAACATAAAGCAAAGAGATATCCAAGATGTACCAGCTGTCACCTTAAAAAAACAGGAATGAGGACAACTTTTATTGTGGTTTGAGAACCATCCTTTTTTTGTTAGGAATTCTTCTCACTTCTACACCTCTGCAACAGGATGTAAATAAAAATCTCCCCAATAAAACACTGTCCAAAAAACTGGAAGAAAAAGCTTTGTCTTTACACATCATTCTTTTCAAAATTTAGGAGCCAGTGACAATGCGGTTTCCTTCTTACATATGCAATTATTACCCGTACATCAGCCATATATTATAACCATAAAGATTTGCTCCCATTAGATATAACTTGGATGCCATTGGCATATAGCCATCTATTTTGGGGAAACACACTAAAACTGTATTTGGGCGTCGGCAAGATAACCTTTGAATCTCATAGCCACTAATTCTTTAACTTTGGATGCCATCATTGGATTCTTACACATCTATGTTTAACATGTGTTTCAAAACATTCTGCATCTTGTGAATATCTTGAAAAAAGCCTTAAAGCAACTTGTAAATTAAAGATCTATTTTTTACTGGTTCTCTGGAACCCTAGAGTTCCTCCACAGGGTGACATTCTTCTCAATGACCAGCAATGTAAGAGGCATTCTGACCACCACACTAATGTACTGTAAGCTGTGAATATAGTAATTATAGATGGGAATCCCTAAGGATCTAAAAAGTTTTTTTTGTAGTTCCTCCATGTAAAAAAGGTAGAGAAAGACTGAGACAACCCAATTTACCAATCATGCACTAAAACAAAAATCTAATCACATAAACAAGACTTTGGCATTACAAATGCTCATCACTATCTAGGAAAGGTGAAATAATTTATAAAGTGTGGTAGAGTAGTCCTGGACGATTTTAAAGTTAATCAGTAAGTTCAATTAGTTGAGTTTAGTTATCTGCCTAATAACATTTCACAACTCTGATGAACAAAACCTTCACATAATGTACATTCTATAATATAGAATAGAATTCTATAACATTTTATATTTATTTGTCCCCCCGGGACATGTAAATAAATGCCAGCCAGGTCAGCAAATCAGAAGTAAATTGTATGGACACGGGAAACTTCATACTAAACACTGAAAAGGCTTTTAATAGCATCAGCTTAAACATGCCTCGGTGCATTGGCTAACTGACCCCTGGATTTATTCCAACCCTGATGAGCAAATACAGCTCACTCCATTCCTACATCTTTAATAATGTTCTGCATATCCTCTAAACCAGTGATGGTCAACTTACTTTATATTAGGGGGCCTCTAATATACCCCCCTGACATCACCAACACATAATATTCAATGAATGTAATGCTACAGAAGGCTGACGGAGACTACAAGAGATAGTCAGTGACTACTGGCATACTACAGGAGTTGTGTGATGCTATACACTAATACACTGCTATAGATTTGTGCTATTACAGCCCTTTTCTAAATCTCTGCTTCCACATTCTGATTCCTGCAGCCCTCCTAAAAATTGCCTCATTGGTTGTCTTGTTTCTTTTAGAAGGACCTATAACAAAAGTTTGGAGTAAAAAAACATGAAAAAGAAACAAGAGGCACAGCATAGAAAAAGTAAGATAGTGTAAAAGTTAGAAATAAAACTAATTAGCTAATGGAAGACCCAGTATAAAGAATAGTTTCTGTTCACTGGATTGAGTAAGCCATAAAAAACACAAAATATAGTCTGAAGGGACCTCAAGGGCCGCACAAAAAATGCTCAAAGGCCCCAGGTTAGGTTAATGTTTTGTGGTGTTAATAGCATGATAATTACTGCAGAAATTGCCACTTCTATTATGAAATCTGTTTTTTTTTTTTTTTTGGTAACACTTACCCAGCAGCAGAAGAATGAGGCAGAAACTTCGAAGTGCATTCAGAGAATGAGTTTCAGCAATGTTGGACTGATGTGTCCTTCTGGAGTTTTATTCCCTTTCTTCATTTAAATGACAAAGAAAGAGATTCGCTTGTTGGGTTTCCTAAGAGACAGCTCTTTAGTGTTCAGACAGTCAATGGTCAGGCTATGCAAACAATACGGCACTCTTCACTTGGAAAACTATTCCCTGGATAGTAAAATTCTAAAGTATTGAAAGAAAGAACACATTACAATAACATAATTATAAGTTTGCACAAAAATCGACTGCAAAAACTAATGTGGGCTAATAAACAAGTTCTTTGATTTGTTTTTAATTATCATAAATATTTTTTAGACCTAACAATTCTCCTAAACTTTTCGTAGACAATTGTACCATTCATGCCATTCTGTGCTCATTTGGTATTAACTAATTAATTACTAGTCCCGGAGCTCAACATACTCAATGCCCAGCCCAGGGGACAGAGTAGCCCGAACAATATCCAAAACACTAGTTTCACGTTTCGCGTCAACCGTATTATATGAGTTCAATAATAGGAGAGAATATACAACAAAAACCTTCCCTTTTCTTTAATATCTAGAACACACAATCTATTTCCAAAATAGTGAACACAATACAAAACGATACACACCATGTCAAGCATGGGAACTCACATTTATAGCACACATGGCACAACACACAGTATCATACACCATACTCTACAAAAGGAAACATTATATTTTATGGCAAATATTGGTAACTGTAGGAGAAACAACATAGCAGAAGTAGCTAAATATCTATATAGATCTAAAGTGTATCTAAAGACATAACTTTCTGTTTTGGGTAAAGTAATGCAGAATTAGAACCCCTTTTGAGTTTTACCAGTGTGTGTGCCCTCTGGAGCGATTCAAACTCCTAATTTGCCCTAGCGACCATTATCATTGGACCTGTAATGGAGGGATTACCAACATTTTGAGGTGTCACTAGAATGCGAATAGAGAAGGCATCTTCCAAACAGGACATTGGCAACTGTCTAAGGGCCCTGTTGGACTTGTCCCTATCTGATGCATTGCATTAGATGTGTGAACCTGTATTTCAGAGGTAGGCAAACTCTGGCCTTTAGGCCAGATACAGCCTAGCCAGTGTTCCAAACGCCCCCCTAGTTATTTATTGTTGGATCCAGCCTAATTGAATTGTCGCGTTATCGCGAATTCCCGAGATATCATCGATATCATCAAGTTACTGCACAGTAACCCCGATTTCTATGCCTAAAGAGCAGAAGCAACGCGCAGCTACCAGTCTCCGGAAGGTCGACCTCGAACGTTGTGTCTTCAACCCCGAATGGACTGACAAGTTATTCTTCATTCAATGCAGCAACAAAGCCGTGTTTAGTGTGCAACGACACCAATAGCACTTTCAAACGGTCGAATCTCAAGGGGCATTTCGTTGCCAAGCACACGCACACGTACAGAGACTACACCGCGGATGAGCAGAAGACTGAGGCTGCTCGCTTGCAGTCACGGTTGGAAAAAAAATTTCCTTGGACACCATGTTTCTTCTGGCCTAGTGTGCCTTCTTGACCTGCTGAAATGGCCTAGTAGTCCAAAAAGTTTGCCGACCCCTGATGTATTGCATTAGGGCAGCCCATTCAAAAGCTTGTGTGCTGCCAACACACCAGAACTATTCAAAAATTAAACATAGATTTTAGCTTAAATGTGCAAAAAGTAAAAGCAAGTGGAATAGAATGAGAAAGACCATTCCAGAAGGTTGGGGTGGCTCTAGAAAAGTCTTGGAGCCATGCATGTGACATGAAATGAGCTAATAAAGTAGTAGGTCTATTAACTTCTACAAACAAGTAAGTACTATTTTCTAGGGTCACTGTGGCTCCCAGAGTCAGAATGAGATGGCATCCATCTCCTTGCATTCCTGGTGTTGCAGCTCTTAGGAATGGGTGAGAGTGGATCTGTTGGTTATCCTCAAGTTGAAGAAGGTGGTTGAGATTTTTTTAGACCTTCGGATGGCTACAGGAAACAGGTGCATGTAAGGGTAGGTTAAAATTTGGCATCCCTGATAATGTGTGTCCCCGGTGAGGCTGGTTCTCTGGCCTCCCTGAAGTCTAGCTAGTTGGGGCCCCAGGATGGACCCCAGAAGGCTGAGTGAAGGATTGCAGTGTTGGCCAGGAAAGCTGTAAATTCTGGCACCTGCTTTAATATACATGGGATCCTCAAATTTCAGGTACCCAGGGGGATGGGTGAGGGGTCGTCTTTGCCTTACCTTGATGTTGAGCTGAAGTGAGTGATTTTGCTGCTGTATTCTGTAAGGGAATGTGGAATATATCATGCTGGCCAATGGTAAATGTACTACATTCTGCAACATATAAAAGAAGAGGTGAAATATGGCGTGCTGGCACAGGATAAAACTGACACAAAAATTTAGCTTCCTGGTACAGGGTGCAAAAAAGGTTTGAGTTATGCCATGGTGAAACAAGGTGAAAGTGATGGTGAAAGATGGCATGGTACAGGGTGAATGTGACACTGATGTATGGCATTCTAAGAGGCAATGAAAGTCACAGTAAAATTTGATGTTAGAACTGCCATCATGGGAAGGGGGTTCAGGTTACCGGGCCCCTATTAACGGGGCTTGACTTTTACATTGTTGGAACTTTTACACATAGGGGAGAGGCTTGGGAGAAGCTTACCTAGAATGGGGCCTATGAATATCTGAAACATTAAACGCTAGGACATGGTGAAAGTGACAATTAAATATTAATATTATAGTTATTAATAAACAGGATTTATATAGCGCCAACATATTACACAGCTCTGTACAATAAATAGGGATATAATACATATTGGTACAGGGTGAAAGTGATAGGAAAATATGCATTAGTGCAAGGCGAAGGAGACAATTAAATAGTAAATGCTCGTACAGGGTGAAAGTGACAGTGACATATCACATGCTAGTACAGGGTGAAAGTGACAGTGATTTATCACATGCTGGTACAGGGTGAAAGTGACAGTGAAATATCACATGCTGCTACAGGGTTAAAGTGACACCGACATATTCAATGCTAAGATGAGTGAAAGTGATGGTGAAATATCATGTTACTACGAGGTGAGTGTGACCTACTAAACGCTAGGATGCAGTAAGATTAGTCGTGAAATACGATATATACTGATACAGGTGAACGTGGTGGTGAAATATGACATTAGTACAGGGTGAAGGAGACAATAAAATACTAAATGGTGGTGGAAAGTGATAGGAAAATATGTATTAGTGCAAGGCGAAGGAGACAATTAAATAATAAATGCTGGTAGAGGGTGAAAGTGACAGTGACATATCACATGCTAGTACAGGGTGAAAGTGACAGTGAAAAATCACATGCTGGTACAAGTTGAAAAAAACATTAATACATGGCATGCTAAGATGCAGTGAAAGTGATGATTTAATATGACCTTCGTACAGGGTGAAAGAGACAGTGTTGTACTCAATGTTTGGACATGATGAAAGTGAAGAGAAAATATGACATACTGGTACAAGGTGAATGTGTAAAATATGATGTTAGTGTAGGGTGAAAGAGAGAGTGATGTACTAAATGCTAGGACACAGCACATGGCAGTGAAACATGACATTAGGACACGGCGAACGTGACATTATTTTCCCATAAACTTTATTATTATGTATTTGTTATGTAGAGAAACAGACTTCCATTTTTCTATCAGTGTACTGATATTGAGCAGCTGGTGGTCAGTGGTTAGCACTCTGTCCTTTGCAGCGCTGGGTCCCAGGTTTGAATCCTGGCACTATCTGCATGGAGTTTGTAGGTTCTCTCCTTGTTTGTGTGGGTTTCCTCCCACATTCCAAAAACATGCAGTTAGGTTA
>NC_092862.1:24552206-24585470 GCF_032062135.1 Pyxicephalus adspersus
GCTATATAAATACTGTGTAATATGTTGGTGCTATATAAATACTGTGTAATATGTTGGTGCTATATAAATACTGTGTAATATGTTGGCGCTATATAAATACTGTGTAATATGTTGGCGCTATATAAATACTGTGTAATATGTTGGCGCTATATAAATACTGTGTAAAAATATTATACAGCCGATTGAGGTGACAGAAGCACGTTTTATTATTTTATTAATTTATATTTTTTTCAGTTTATATTGATGGTGAATTGTTTCCATGAATTGTTTCCATATTGATGTAGTGTGCAAATTAGAAAACCATTTATTTAAGGTAATTAATAGAAACGTGTTACACAACACCTGGGTCTTCTTTTTCTCTCAGAACACCATATATATGAAATAAATAAATAAATATGAATGAGTTTAATACTAATGATACAAGGTTCTACAGGCTTTCTCCACCGGAGCGGTTTTGCTGCTGTGAACTAGAGAATGGCTGAGCCTTGTCCATACCATGTGATCGGTCTGTCAGTCCCACAAGCAATGCAGACCGACAAGGCGACGGGAACAATCCCTAAGGAAAGTAGGAAAAAATATATTTGCTTTTTTTTTTTTTTAAAACAAGTTTTATTTAGTTCGTGACAATGTAGCATCCTGTCACCACGGAGACGTAGTATGTGAAGTGGCGCGCCGTGCTGCATGCTGGGAAGGCGGGAGTTTCGGGAGGATTCCTTGCAGCCGTGTTCGTGTTGTCTTCCCGGTGTGAGTATGGCGCCTGTATAGAATGGTGACAGGAAACTATGAGGCCATGTCAGATATTACCTTATGATGTGGTAGCAGGTTGTATCGTGTCTGCTGGAAACTGTGTGACGTGATTAGAAGGCCATGGCCTCTATTGATGTTTATTATTTCTAATACAAGGCTGGCAGCTGCTGTAGAATTAATAAGTATTATATCACTTCTGAGTGTCTCCAGGAATGCTTTACAAACTTGGGGCCCCTATGGTGCCTGTGTGGCCCTCAGATCTGAGCAGTGTGAAAGTAAAACTTGATCAAGCAGGGCGTTTATTGCAGGAGAGACAGAGTGGTGTCAGAGTGAAGCTTTAGTGTTCTCAGTTGTTGGAATCCGGTAAACCTTATAATTCTGTTAGCTTTCTACCAAACCCTTATACAGTAGAACCTCGGTTATCCGGCACCCATGGGGAATGGATAAGTGTAGTTTCTGGTTAACCCCCTTGGCAGTATTTCCTAGTGTGGCTCGGGGTAATTTTATGTACCAAAGGCATTGCAAAGATCCTACCTGCTCCCCATGATCCAGCAGCGTTCTCAAGCTATGCCGGTTGGCTTCTGTGTCCCCTGGCATGGCATCCCGGATGGGATGCGTGAAGCGTTGGTATGCTGGGGAGGAGTGGCCTGGCGGGAAATTTAAAAGCAATTTAACACACTAATAAAGTGATAAAAAATAAATCCAAATATTAAATAATATTCATTAATACTAATTTAACAATAATATTGCACCCTTGTTTGGAAAGAGTTCAGTGTTTTTGATTTGTATAAATTAATAAATTTATTGTTAATATTTTTTTTTTATCAATAACATTTATAATTATTTATTATATTATATTTATGATTTGTGTTTCAAACTTTATCATACATGGCAGTTATTCAATATATAACAAATTTCCATGCAATGTACCGCTTTTGACTAAAAATACTGACATATTCAGACCACCAGGAAGGTTAACTGAGGTTTCTATTTCTCAGCCATTCAGCACTGAACTTGAATGGGGAGACGTGTCCCCATTCACCTCTAGTGCTGAATGGCTGAGAAAAGGGAAACCCTGATGACGTTTGAGCTGGGTTTACTTTTTCTCAGCCAATCACGGAGCAGAGCAATCAGCGGAGCTCTGCTATGCTGACAGCTCTGCTTTCTTGATTGCTCCCACAGCCCTAGTGGAGATGTGTTCTTGGATGCAGAACATATGCCACAGCTCCGCTAAGGCTGCGGGAGCAATCAAGAAAGCAAAGCTGTCCGGTGCCGGTTATCTGATTTCTGGAAAACAGGGTTCTACTGTACTTTGTTCCACGTTTAAAATGCCCACCTCTTCAGTGTGTCCCATTTTTCCATCACCTACAATGTGCCGGGTGGTGTGCTCAGCTAAAAGAAGCTGGGGAGTTCACTGAACTTTTAGCATTGCTGAAGGCCAGAAATTTGCATTTAGGAAAAAGATCAACAGTTTCAGCCTCTGTATTCTTCCGATGCCAGGTTCTCTTCAATCTGTTCACACACATTATACTTATAATGGTGTCATCTCTTGTTTTAGGTGAGCACAACATGAGGAGATCGGCAGCTCCAAGTCAGCGGTTGTTGGGGAATCCTTCAAAAAAGCCTTGTTTTACACCACCTGTTAAAGACAGGTTATCCTCTGATAAAACATCTGAAAGCTTCACTACATTGTTAAAGGTAATACATGTTTTATACTCTTGTGCAATCTAAAGAAATAAAGATTTGTATGAATCCATGGCCACCAAGTGTTGCTCTGTGTAAACAACAAACTTCTTTCTTTAAAGAACTAAAAAGGATCCTTTTAAATCTGAAAAAGCGACTTTAAATACAAAGTTGACCAAAATCCCCATCCCCTCCAAGTGAAGCTTAATATGTGAAATATTTACCTTGCTTACCATTTCATTGGTCTTCACTGCACTGTCCTCTCTGCCTCTCCAGTAAGAATGTTCCTGCTGACTCCACTAGGTGGGTGGGCATGGCTTATGGGTGAGACATATTCTAACCATCTAGGCTTAACTTGGCACACCCAAATAATTTATAGAGCCACAGCGCACATGCAAATTCAGAAAACATGCCTCGTACAAAAGATTTCCACTTTTTAGCCTGACACTACCAGATATTCGTGCTTCTGATCTCAGGGGTATAATCCGATCCCATCTCAAGGTGGCCCTTATTGTAGATGTTTACTTCCTATTTTCTGTAGCTATTGATGGAAGACTTGCCTGTTTTAAATGAATGAAGTGTCGATTGTCCTTCTTGTTATTAACCTTAATACTTTAGAGCAGGAGTCCCTAACACCTGGTCACTAGTGGGCCGCGTGAGCACATTGACCAGTAGCAGTCCGCGGCTCTGGCCGGTGCAACCCCCAGTGGGGTCAGGAGAAGGACCCTGCTTGGGGGGGGTGCACCGGTCAGGGCCATGGACCATGTCTGGACCAGGGTTAGACCTGCGATGGGGGAGTGGGCAGGTTCTGGCATCATGACGTCATTCTGGAGGAAGTTCCCTCCTCTTTGAGTGACACACAGCTCCCCATGCATGTGCAGTCTGGAGTCCATTGATTTGGTGGTCCATGAGCTCCAATAGATTGGGGACCAGTGTTTCTCAAATCTAGGGTTCCTCCCATGGTTTCTAGGGTTTCCTTGCACCTGGGTTATAGGTGGAAGAGTGTGGTTTTGCTGTGTTATTGCACTCTCAATATTTGGTGGTCAGCCGTGTTGGGAAAGCTCCTACTTGCAATATGGCATAGAGCGGAGCTAGTTCCACCTAGGGGCAAACATCGTCTATGTTCCTGTGGGCCTGCTGTCTCCTCTGTCTGGGCTGTGAAAGCGGACCTTCCAGTCGTAGTGGGACGTGGATGCTTGAATAATGATTCCTGAAACGTGGTTGCGTGGTATCGTAGTAGTTATACTAATAAGTTTTGCTTGCTTGATGCCTATGTAGTGTGTGTGTGATGACATAATAAACCTTTTCATTACCTTGCTTGTATGTCTCCGTTTTATGGTGAATACAAGTGAGATCCTTATATATCAGTGTTGTCGATTGGGTCCCCAGGCAGTGACCTGGTGAGAATATTTGTTCTCAGCAATACATTCCTGTGTGTTGAAAAGGTAGAGAAACACTGCTTTAGAGCCTTGATCATAATGCATATAATAAAAAACACCAGCTTCCAGTGCCGAACCCAGCAACACATGTTAAACAGTGGACAATTTTACTTTGAAAACGACATCCAGTGTAAACAAATCCTTTGAATTTTGATATTAAAACCTTGTACCACCACATACCTTCTCGCATGTATAGACATCCCAACTAGGACTCTATCTGCAAGAAGTTTCTGTGTTCTCCCTGTGTCTGCGTGGGTTTCCTGTGTGTACTCCCACATTCCAAAAAACATGCAGTTAGGTTAATCGGCTTTCCCTCAAAAATTGCTCTTAGACTGTGGCAATAACACATGACTATGGTAGGGACATTAGATTGTGAGCTCCATTGAGGGACAGTTAGTGACTTGACAATAGACTCTGTAAAGCGCTTCATAATATGTCGACGCTATATAAATACTTGCTAATAATATTACAGTATATCACTAAGCATAAAACACAGATCATAGCAGATGGCTTTTGTTTTATTTTACAGGCAACAAGCTAAAAAATTGAATGAGTAAATGGGGTACCTAGCACACAAAGTAGTGTTTCCATGGCTGCAAGTATGGCAAAGTAAACTAGCTAGAGATTAAATTAAAAAGGAGCTTTCAAAGCAAGCCTGACCACTGACCAAAAGTTGCAAAGTATTGCTGGATGCTAGGCACAACAAGTAAGGCACCCATGTTTAATGCCTACATGAGTTATTGCCAAACTTGAGCATTGGGAATGCGGGAGACAGAAAGTAGCCTAAAAACATGCAGATACTGACTGTTACTCCTGCTAACCTCTTGTATTAAGGGTTGTTCTGCTGTATACATTTCTATATTCCACTTCTATAGGTTAATGCCATGTGGTTACAGTTTTTGTTTGTAAAATAGGAATAAATGCTAATGCAAAAAAAAAAAAAAGTTAATAGATTTTGTTTTTGTTTTTTTTTAAAGCACAAGATTGTCAATTCGCCTTCTGAAGTCCTTTCAAGAAGCTGTGGCGTAAGTGCAGATTCCAGGGCAGTCAAGGAACATGCATTGCCCAAAGACCAGATTTATGGGCCTGCGGTTATTGCTGTTAAAAAGTTTCAACCACTTACAGGTATGGTTAGCATGAATCCTTTTTGAGTCACTTTGCATATCTAAACCGCAAAACACAAACTTTTAATAAATGTTCATGAAGGAGGGAAGGGTCTTTAGTTCTATATAATGCCAGCCCCTTATTTGGTAAACATATGAAAAAAACCGTACTCATTCCTAGGTTTATGGAAGAGTATGCAAAAAGGATGGGATTACTTGGCAGGTGTAAAACCACAGTTTGGTAAAATATTAAGGTGTTTTGGTACCATGAATTCTGTTAGATAAACAGATTTTTTTTAAGTCCATAGTATACAAAGAATGCAATACTGGGCCTCGTCTTCAGACATGTATTGCCTGAGTAAGGCTTCTAAGGGGAGTCTTTACAGATAGACATTTCATACAGGGACTCATCATGGTGCTAATAAGGGGAATATGCATTAAATATCCAAGTAGTTAAAAGATTATTGCGCAGAAAAGTCCAGGTTTTCACGTTGGTGTCGGCATAGTTACATAGAGCAAAGAACTCCCGAGTATGCAATCCTGAAAGGTAAAGGGAAAGCTCCAGTAGGGTTGAAATACCTGTTGGCAAAAGCTTTAGAGTAAAGGTTGAACCACTTTGGGTGGGTTGGTAGTAGACAAAAATCACTGGTTCCAGGTTTCTGCAGCAAAAGGTTTTAATGTAGCCGATTACCCATTTTTGGTTGGTTATTTTGCAGATAGTTGTACCTATACCCTGCCATGTAAACGAAAATGTTGTGAAGACAGCATACCAATATGGGTTTAACTTTAATGAGTCTCCCTTTTTTATGATGTATCACTCATTTTTTTCCCCCCATTCCTTACGCATACGATTTTGAGCCTAAAATTTATTTGGTACTTATTATCTCAACACACTCTCATATTTTATGCTAATTGAATATTTACATATTTAGATATTGATTGGGTTTACTGTAAAAAATGTATATATTTTTTAACTGAAAAGATTTCTTAACACTTCTGCATGATTTTAACGATAATTCTAGGGGGAGAACTTATTTGACCTCTCTAAAATTTACCTGGGGACCCTATTAGCAAGCACCTCCAATGTGTATACCGTAGGTTATTAGGAACAAGCTGTTCCGTGGTTCACTAAAAAAATTTTTATACATAACTGAAATACCCTTTATTGAGTGCAAAAAGCCCTTTTGATAAATCTGCTTTTTTTGTAAGATCTAATTTTTGTTTATGCTCTGGTTGTTTTTCTTTTCTATAGACCTTTTAAAGAAGTAGACTGATATTGACTTTAGGAGCCATGTTTATTCTAGGTGCTTTTAAGTTGTGTTTTCACTGATGTGAAGGTGGCAGCTGTAATTTAACATATTGGCCCTGTCCTTGATACACAATGTACAGTAAGCTTGTACAGGCTGTAATAATAAATGCAATAACCTTAACCAGCAATCCTTTACAATCTTATTTATTTAATTACATTATTCTAAGAGGATGTATCCCTAAACACCACCCTGTACCCATACAGATTGTGCACATGTCAGAATTATCACATCATGCTATTATGACTTGACAGGTATTCTCCTGAGCTTGCTGTCTAGGCACATAGTTGCTAGGAACATTGCGGGCATTTGATATCAAATAGTATCTAATATTTTAAAGAAGGACCATGTCTGAAAAACGTGCAGTAGGATGACAATTATATAGCAGCAAGACACTGGGAAATAAACTAAGCAAATCCAGGAGGTGTAAACAAGATAAAGACATATTCTTCTTCCTAAGTGTACTGTGTTCTTATACACATTCCAAACCAACTCTTCTGCAAGCTTCTAGAATGGCTTTTAGAGGGTTAGAAGACTGCAGGTGACTAACCTTGGTACTTGGAGTATTGAGAAGAGTAGCCTTGGTCATGGAACAAATATTCAGCATAACTGTTAGGTATGTTACTGATTTTAAGATTTGAAAGATTCGATGCAGAATAATGCTAACATTCTATTACATTAAACAAGCTTTCTGTAGAAATCAATTCCTCTGCACTAGACTACTTCTGACAAGATACTCCCCAGTCATGATAACTCACTTTTGAAGTAATTATGCTCAGCAAGACAGCTTTTTATGTGTTTCTAATTTTGTCAGCCTTTTTAACACTACAATAGGTTGTTCTTTATGTTCCTGGTAATCTAAACTGTTTCAGTTCTCTGGCACACATAGATCACATGAGTATAAGAAATGACCCCAAGATATTTTAAACACCTGGATGTTGGAAGGAACCTCAGGACTGGGATAAAACGTTGGACAGCCTTGTTGCTTCACAAGGAATGAACTTTTATTCCTTGCTTATGAAGAAACAGAATTTAATACCAAAAGCACTATTTAGAAATAATCAGGAAAAAGTGGTTATGCCAAACGGAAGGCAGCTGGACTGGAAATAAAGGTGGCCCTGACCCCAAGCATAGTTTTTAGAGACTAGGGGCAGCATCCAGCCCTCCCACACAAACTTTTTTTTTTTTTTTAGTACTGTTTTAGTTAACTGTTGCCTGCACAAGCTTCAATTATTCATTTCATTATCTTTTGTTTCTGGTTGTTAGAAGTGAGTAAGCTGTAAGTCACATAAGTTAGAGGAACCATTTTCTAACTCCCATAGTCATAGCACAATGCAACCTACAGTAAGCAGCCAGTCACTTTGCACCAATGCTATTACATGGTAGGAAATTAGAAAAATAAGTTCCTGGTAATTCATTTTTTTGCTTATGACCTAACAGAATGAATGAAAGCTGAGCATGTGAAGTTGGGCAAGGCAGCATTCAAGTGAAACTGTTGCTTTGCCCTGCATGGGTGACCCTTTTTAACACAAGTACAAAAAAAGCCTGCTGCTAGAAAATTAGTAGAAAACGAGTAGACCCTAAAACCCTTGCCCATTTGGTATGTAGGCATACTTTACTTCTGTACCATCTTCATTTTTTCTGGCACCACTCTGATCAGGTACTTGTAATGGCACATGTGTCTATGTTGCACCCCACTATGCAGTGTACATTGCCTGAGTATAAGAATGACAGACGTTGCAGCCCCCAGAGTAGTGCAGATTTAACAATTACAAATAAATGAAAAAACCTTCAGGTCTTAGGGAACCCCTTATTATTATTATTAGTATTATTATATTCCTAGCTCATGGTACATTAGTGTAGCTGTCAGTGAGAAGCATGCCTCTTACATTGCCAGCCAGTGGAAAGAATGTCACTCCAAAAAGATCACTGGTGTCACTTAAACTTACCTGAGGGTCACAAACAGCCTATTGCTCAAGTAACCCTTAGCAACATCTGGAGGAACCCTGGTTGAGAAACGCTGTATAATAAACTATAGCTGGAGTTGGAGTCTGCAAAAGTTAGCTTTCAGAAAAAATGAACTTTTCCCAAGTTCATGATTGGTTATTCTGAGGGAATTGGGGTGATGGGCAGAAACAGTGCTGGATGAATTTAGACTGTGATGGTCTACTTTCCTAATATAGGGGCAGCAAGTGCAGCACCATCACCAAATGGCAATGCATACTATTCTATGAGTGTAATGCTTCTGAAAGCCGCCAGGTAATGGTCAAAGACTATGGACATAACTAAGAAATGGTCAGAGACACGTTACAAGAGTGTGCTACAGATCATTGCCAACATAGAGTAATGCTACTGAAAGCTGTGAGAGACGTGTTACAGGTAATGATCAAAGACTATAGACATACTAAGTCAGGGGTGCCAAGACTTTTTGGCTTGTGAACTACTTTTAAAATGACCAAGTCAAAATGATCTACCAACAGTAAAAATGCTAAATGTATATTTATTTATATGTATACTGTATATTTAAAATATTAATTCTTAACCTTGCATAACAGCATGAACATGTATGGCACAATACAATTCTTTACATTTTTGGCCGTTACCTTACTCCAATGACGTCCTAAACTTAAGGGAATTAGCCAAAGTTGCATGGTCCGGACAGTAGTTGCTGGTAGCCAGCCTCAAACAGACTTCCAAATGATCATCAGTCATGTTGGAACTGTATTTGGACTTAATAACTAGAGGTAGAGTTTATGCTGAAATGCAGGGCTCCACGATTGACTCCCGTTGCCTTTCCGATCTAATGGTAGATTGCAATCCACGTGTGGGGCATCCCTGTACTAAGAGATGGTCAGCGACCAGAGACACCTTACAAGAGTCTGCTACAGATCATTGCCAACACAGCCCCTTTTCAAAGCAACGCTCCCATGTTTGTGCTCTCTATAGACCCATTAAGAATGACTTGTATCATTAGAGGGAAAAAGGAGAGGAGCCTCCAGCACCCCTTTCCCTGCTTCCTTTTTTTTTTTCTTAATAAAGTATTTGAAAAGAAAGAGAATGTATAGTACAGAATAAGGTTCAAAGGCAGATACCAAGAGAAGAAACACTAAAGGCCTGCAGGTTGGCCACTAAAGGATTCTTTTCTACAGGAGATGTTTATACTCTTTCTAATCCGGCGGATTGCTTTTCCTTTTTTGCTACCATTACATATTTTTAGTTAGCACTCGGTGACCCTGCCTACCACACAGTCCAAAATCCAGCCATTGAGGGTCCCTTCAGCATGCTGTGGGTTAAGCTTCATTAAATCTTAAACTGACGCCAAGAACAGCACTAAATTTATTCAGACACTTGCTAAAAAAAATACTCCTGTGATTTTGTAAAAACAGCAGCATGTTTTGCTTATTATATTGTTTGACAGAAGAGAAATTTCCTTAACACCATAATCCTCCAGGGCTCAGCAGAATGGAAAATGCAGGCCAGCCTGAGCTTTGCTGTGGAGTTTGAGCCTTGGGTGTAACCTAACCAGCTAGGGGAAGCAAAGCTCCTGATTGACAGCAGGACTAGCATTATGCAAATGCTGCAAGTCTGTACAGAGGCTGATTGGGGCTCCGGCAGGGGCTCTCCTACACACGTCACAGTGTTATCATTCAATATAGCTTTTTTTTTTTCTTTTCCTCCCTATAACCTTATATGTACCTTGACCTTTCATCCTGAGTTAATAAATGCAGAAAGATAAGCATGGGCTCCTTGTAAACATACAACAATGTCTCTGCCTGATTTGTGTGTCACATATGGTGTGTTAAAACAATGTTGATCTCTGCTTATGTTTGTCACTCTTTTGTGTATCAGGTTCTTCTTTTTTTTTTTTCCTGTTCCTTACTTAACATTACAATGTGGTTTTGTAATTTATCCTACTGGTATCTTTCAGCATTCTTCTCAAGCTATTATGTAGGTCAGGCCTGTCTTAAAACAGATTTTCTGAACCTGCGTCAGATTAAGCTGAAGGAATTTTAATAAACCCTCCCTGGTAGGCGTAGGCCTAAGCGAGACTAACCTAGTTAAGCCTGATTTTTTTTTTTTTTTTTTTCCTTGTGTGTATGTCTGTGGGGGAAAAGAGCTGTTCAGAGCTCTAGGCTGAATTGTGTTTCAGGAACTGTTTGCTAATAAAGGAAGGCTTGGAAATGGTGGGCAAAGCTCGGTCCTCCAATTTCACAGTCTTTGAAAAGCTCGATCTACTGAGGCTGGTGAAGCCATACATAGGAGTGTTAGAAGAACACACCAACAAACATTCTGTTATCATTGAGAAAAACAACTGCTGGGAGATTATTGCCGAAAAGTACAACGCTTTGGGAGGAGGACGTCCCCCGCGCACGGCGCAAGGCCTGCGCACGCTTTACAAGCGGCTGAAGGAGTACGGCAAGCAAGAGCTGCTTCAGTGCAAAACTACGCAGGCTGACTATCATAGCACAGTGTCTGAAGCCACCAAGAAACTTGTGGAAATTATTCCTCAGTTTGGCAACGTGTGTTTTGGAAGAGACCTCAATGGATTTCCAAGGTAAGACCGCCATGTTCTTAACTTTCATTTGCTTGTTAGTCAGTGGGTAGATTTTAATTGGGTCTAGTGCCTAGTGGCTTAGGAACCACACGTGGCTTTCAGTTGTATCTTGTACTTTTCTTTCTAAACAAGGGAACCTGTACAGAGAGAAATGTGGCCTGCCTATGCTGACCTGCCGAAAATCCTCATTGCCTGGTTGTCACTTGCTTATTCAGATACAAGCATGGAGACATTGATATCAATTGATGAGATGACACTTGATGTGCATACTTGTCACCAGCATGGCAGCCAGAGAGCTAGCATTTTCAGAATGTCAAATTCCATATTTTACAATGAAGACATGGCAATCAAAGGATGAAAGGGTAACGAATAATAAAAATTTGGATTTCTTTTCTATATTTTACATTTAATCAAGATTCATGAGTTGCATGTGTTTATTTTAAAGCTGCCTAAAAGCAATAACTATTTGGCCAATGATGCATACCAGGACATGAGCCATAGAAATTGCAGCCTATAATTACTTTAATTCTGTAAAAGAGATTCATTCATGTCTGACATTAATCATGTTTGATGTTAATGTTTGCATGCTGTAAAAATATCTTAGAAGATAAAATATAGTAACAGCTAAATATGGAGAGCGAGAGGAATGTTTGCTACCTCCATAATACCTCTATGACCTTATACTATGGCATTGTGAAACCTCAGATTACCGAAGTCTGTTCATTAACTGTTTCAGTGATCATAAAGCCAGAGTGCTGACAGTTTAGGCTTGCCAGGCAGTACATTTGGCGTTCCCTGTATTGTATGGCTCATTCTCCAGCCTTTGATGGAGCACCTGATGAATTAAGGATCAGTTACTGTGGATGCATAAATCCTCTTATCTTCCAGAATTGCTTCATATTATTACTTTCTATTCTGCTTGCAGTTTTTTTTTTTTTTGCAAGCTTGTTCTAATAATGTGTACTTGCATTGACATGTTTATTTTACATTTAACCTATACCTACTAAATATATCCATTGTTGGGTTTACAGTCATGTCAACACCTGGCCAGTGCTGATGAGAATCCAAAAGCTGCCATCAGTGGGTTTACATGCACAATAATATTTGTATTCTGTCCCTGATTTTAAAATCTCCCCAGAACTTGCATGCAAATCAGGAGTTCTGACTTAACCCCTGACTTTACTGGCTTCATGCTTATTCCAGATCATAACTCCAGAAATTATAACTGGTTAGTTCTGCTTCTCTATAGATGCAGTATAGTAAGTTTTTTATGTGTTTTGACATGCTTGGACAATATTTTAGTCACTCTTAAAAGAAAACTAGTCATATCTAAGGACTGGTAATCGACAATATATCAGAGTTTGGATTGGGAAACATTTTAAGGGGAATTGGGAAGAATAGAAATATAGTGCTTTGCTTTACTGACTTGAAGGGGAACTTTTTAAGGGCTGGAGTAAGCTTGCAGTGACTCACTCACCAGGATTAATATAAGAACCGAGGTGCCATATTTCTTTATTAATTAGTTCATTATAAAGTGAACCTGTAGTTTTCCTAAAGCTTTTATAAGAGCAGAAAACCTTGTACCACAAGCCTGCCTGCCAATTTATGTATCCTAAGTTTGTTATATGAGCTTACTGAACCAGGGTGTGCACTTGCTGTAATTTTCAAATTTACCTAAATTGTAGCTTTTGTTTAAACCTCATGATATCGCATTGTCCAGTCTGTAAAGCTTACCCTGGCCTGAGCTGCACATTGGAGCAATGTTAAGAATGATTGGGAAGTATATGTCAGGGTTTTGGGGTCCCTGTTCAGGTGTAAACCAAAAGACACTTTATTAGTATAGGCTGGTATTGTTATAAATGCTTTGCTGGGATTTTGTTAGAGAAAAGTCAGACAATGAGCTAACTTATATAGTCATGCTTGAGTCGGTGACTTAATTGGTTACTGAACTAACCAGACAGTCATGCTTGAGTCGGTGACCTAACAATTGGTTACTGTGCTAACCAGATAACTTTTATCCTCATAATGGAATTGGCAATGGCAGCCCCCATGTGTATGTTAAGAAAGGTTTGCTTTAGTGGCAATATGCTGTAAAACTGCTCATATGTTTTCAGCTCTTTTAGCTATCATGTTAGGGAAATCTGGTTATGGTTTATATACGAATAAATTAAAAACAACACATCCCATCCATTTAACCAAAAGATAACAATGAATTGTAAATACAATTTACGTTAATGGTATTTTGTTTACTGAATTCAAAGGGATGACCTCAACAGGGACCATCAGCTTCACTGTCCAATCACTGATGGGGTTCAGTGTTCAGGCCAGAAGACGAGGAAGAAATTATAGGTGGGTGGCAGCTGCTGTATTGAGACGTAACTCATCAGTAACCACCCAAAAACAGCCAGGTGGCTGGTTTAGAGAGCAGTCAGTACTGAAGTCATGGTCTAATCTGGCAATGGTGCCTGGTTACAAGACTGGACAAACAAAGTTATACATTTTTAGGAGTATTTTTTTCTTTCTTGGACTTCGTGACTACACATCCCTACAATGACATCCTGGCCAGCACATACTGCTTTTTCACTAACTATATTGTCTGTATTGTTAAAGCTGTATATGTAGTCCATGTAGATTCCAGAGAACAGAAGTGGTTAAATTTGGTTTTAGTCAAAGAAAAGTGTGCTCAGCAAAATGTGTTATGGGATAGTGCAGCAAGTCTGCAGAGTCCGCTCCCACATGCCAGTCCAAACCTGAAATTCCAGTCTTAGACCTTAAAGCTGCCAAGCCTGCCGAACCCTTCTCTGGTGTGGGCCGACTCCTATTCTGAGATTTGTTGGGGGTGGCTGTCTGAAAAGCAGAATAACACTAGTCCTAATCTCCCTGTCTGCTTACAAATATTATTTGCATAGTAGTGTGCATCAAAAGACATAGGAAAGCCACACAAATTCTCACTTTATTAAATTCATATTCATATTATTTCCAGCACCTTTTTAAAACTTTTTTTTTCTTCAAAAAAATAATAATCGGGCTGCTTTAGCTTTGCATGGAAATTGAATACATGCCAGGGCTAGATGTACATGATGGAAGGGAGCTGCATTTAAAGATGCTAGTTGCCTGGCTGTAACAGGCTTTGCATGTACCAGCTGAAGTCAGTGGCTTTAGTATATGGGACCTAAAGTTCATAAAATAGCCCTGATCATCCTCACAACCAGGCAAATAGCATTTTCACAAGCAGAGATTTGAAAAAAACTTATATAAGTTTAAATTTTAAAGCCTAAGATTTGCATGTAGTTTTGGCTTCCCATATATCTGCTAAACTTTGTTTAGCTTTGTTTTAGCTCAACCTTAAAATATAACATTTTGTGTGTGTCTATACTCTCACCAGCTGATTCATAATGAGCTAATGAATGATTGCACCTTTCTAGCACTATAATTCTTTGTCACATAGAATTAACAAGGCGCTGGAAACATTCCATGGGGAATTTCAATAATTTTCCCAAATTGCAAGGGTGATCTTTTGGGATCAGGTGACTGAAGACCATTTGAGTACAGTGAGCCCATTGTCATGTTCAAGAAACCAGTTTGAGATTATTGGAGTTTTGCAACATGGCAGATTATCCTGCTAGAATAGCCATCCGAAGCTGTAAAGTTTTGTGTATCGGGACATTTTAAAAATGTTCATGTCCTTAGGTCTTGAAATTATGTACCTACAATATTACAGGGCATCTTACACTGTGTCCATGAGAACTCCTCTATATATTAAAGTATTCTTTAGGCAAATGTGAGGCCATCTGTGCGACAGCTAAAGCTTGGCTGGAATTGGGTCATGCAACCGGATAATAATCCCAAGCACACCACAGTATCTAAAAAAACTAAAAAACTAAAAATGAATTAAGGCTTTTAAATGGCCCAGTTAAAGCCCAGACCTCAGTTTGATTGAAAAGCTGAGGTGGGATTTCAGTGCTGTGCATAATAAATGCTTGCCACCTCCAAGGAACTAAATCGATGTTGTAAAAAAAGAACAGACCAAAATTCCTCCACAACTATGTGACAAACTGATGGGCATACATAAAACAATTACTTGAAGTTTATACTGCTAAAGGCAGTTCTACAATTAATTGCATAGTTCTCCCTAGAAGGTTTTAGCCGGTTGCTCCGTACGGCTGCCATGCCTCCCCTGCCCACCTCCCAGCCGCAGCTCTAATCCTCTGCACGGATCTCGGTGAAGTTGCTCTGTGCTCAGCTTTCACCCAGAGCAGTGGTCACCAACCTTTTTGGTCCCGCGGACCACTACATTTACCGGCTATGGACCGCGCATGAGCGGCCAGCCGGGTGTCACTCAAAGGGGGAGAAACCTCCTTGTGACGTCATGTCATAACCCCGCCCACTATCCCATCGCAGATATGAGCCTGGGATGAGAGAATAGGCGGGTTGTGTCTGGCCGGTGCGTCCCCCCAGCTGGGTCCTTCTCCTGACCCGGCTTGTTGGCGCCAGGGCCGTGGACCACCGGTTGGCGACTGCTGATCCAGAGGATTGCTGCTGCCGCTGAGAGGTGAACGGGGGAGCTCAGCACACAACTCAGGCTTGATGGGAGTGGCACACAGGCAGCCCCACCCCCATATCTGATAGCATGAGCTAGGATTTCTAAAAAAAAAAAAAAAAAAAAAAAGCTGCTTCTAAAATGTATCCGCCCGAGTGGCCATGTACAATGATGTCTTCAGCAGCAACTCTGATAGAAATCATGGTGTACAAACATTCATATCTCCTAAACCCTATGTTGTAATGACTTCAAAGTTTCACAGTACACAGGGAACCCTCACAGACACTAGTAACTAAAATACCAGCCTGTTTCTCTGCACCTCTGCGTTGGAGAATTGGGGCTCAGGGTAGCATAGTATGACAATTATAGTTCTGTGAAAGGTATGTTTAAATTTAGGGGCCCCACCCTAATGCTTCTTACTATGTAAGTGGTCCTGGGGGACCCCAATTTGCATTCTCAATTATGGGCTCTTAGATGAACTCTTTTGAAACAGCAACCCTAATGTTCAATTTTCAGCTGTTTTAAACTTGTCACCCCCTATTTCATTAAAGAAGCTTGTTACTAGTAGTTATGAGGGTACTGTGTACCCTAAAAATTCCAAGTCATTATGACCAAATATTTAGGGGATCTGAAGGTTTGAACACAGCGAGTTGTTAGGCTGCAAAGTGTGACAAAGCAGCTTTAACACACACCGCTATCACACTGCGCTGCCGAAGACATCATTACACGCTAGATAATCTTCACAGACAGTTTTATTTTTATAGAATATGGGCATTTTTTTTTGTTTTTTGTTACACTTTTTCTTTGGGAAGGACCTCTCCCCCTCAGTCTTTACTGCCGTGGTAGTAGAAACTGAAGAGGAAATCCGCAGCCTCCTGGGATAATTATTGTGTCACATATCCCAAGAGGCTGTGGGCTGCTCCTTCTTCACATGCATCTTCAAAAGCTTTCTTAAAATGTAAAAAAGGAAAAACAAGTGCTCAATCTCATGCATGTGCAGTGCAAGGCGGCGCTGGATGTTACTCTTAGCAGCAGAAAAAAGAGAGAAGCTGAGCCAGTGTGGGACACATCTAAAGTTAGGGTGAATTCACACTGGTAGTAAGGTTGCATTTGCTGCATTTCCCCTTCCTCATGCCAGAAACCACTGCTGTTTAAAATACTGCTAGCTCCTAAAAAAACCCAGTACTTACTGCCTGTTACCAATCCCAGGCGCCTAGGAGTTTCCACTAGTCACTTGGGAACAGTAAATGGCCCAATTTCTTGCTGCTAATGTAAACTAAGCCTCACTTATTACACCACATTGATCACACAATTACACTGCAAGGCATTACACTCTTAAAACTTTGAAAACTTGGAAGTTGGGTCTCATTACACAGCACTGGACAGTTGAGGCATAATACACAAGATGGAAAAATTGGACATACTAACAGGGCAGGCATTAGAAAGTTAGAACAAAGTATAGGGGATAGGTAGAACACTGACACAATAAGAGGTTACTGGATATACTACTAGGAACACTAAATTTGCTGTGTCTTGCCTCTTTTTTGACCAATCGGTTACAGCTTCCTCCATTGGAGATTGTTATATATATGAACCAAAATGTGTGTATGTATGTGTGTGTGTAAATATATATATATATATATATATATATATATATATATATATATATATATATATATATATTTACAAATATGGGTAGTAAAGATTATACTTCCAAAAAATAATAATTGATGCAGTTTTGGTTGCACTATCTGGAGCAAGAGTGAACCAGACTGGACAGGTTATTAAAGCTGCAGCATCTGACCACTGACCATACTAATCTCTTATCTCCCCTGCTGTGTGCTAAAGCAGTTAAGCTGCGTACACACTTCCAATTTTTATCGTTCAAAATGAACAACGAACGAACGACGAACGATCGATTGGGCAAAAATCGTTCGTAAAAAAAGTAACCAACGACGCCGACGAACGAGGAAAGTCGTTGGAAACGAACGACCGGACCGGCGGATCGGATTGGACGACGATCGTTGACCATCGTTCGTGTGTACGATCGTTCGTTGATCGTCCATGGTCTGAGCATGCGTGACGAACGAACGTTCGTTCACTTCCTGTCGTGCACGTCACTCCCTGTATCGCTCAAACGATCGTATCTATTGTGTGTACAATATCTACGAACGATCGTGTCGTTATCTGTATGTGCAGGATCGGTGCTATACGATCGTTCGTAGATATCGTGCAGGATCGTTCGTCGTTCGTTTAACAACGATAATAATTGGAAGTGTGTACGTAGCTTTAGTTTTGTTGCCTTGAGTGTGTCTCTGAGCTTGATTCACGCAAGATGATCTGCTGCCAACTTTGCTCTCAACTGCCCAGTCTAATCAGATTTCCAATTGGTAACCATTTGGTTGTTAACACAAAACACCACACACAAGTCTACATTATTTTACAATTGTGAGCATGTAGAAGGGTTGAGGTGAACCATAGGACAGCTATTGGAGCTCTCAATCAGATCTATTTTACCACTGGTGCACATGATGCGTCTTGGGTACATTCAATTGATGATCACTAAAGAATCCAATCTGTCTGATTGGGAACTCAAAAATCTGTTGCTTGTAATTGGTCAGCTGTTAAATTCACTTTAGATCTGATTGTTTTATTGGATTGATCAGAAGTAAAAATACTCATGTTTACTATCCCCTAAGGCCATGCATTTTTGACTGACTGCCCCCTTAATGTTAGGAGCTTTGTAACAGTTTAATCTTCTGATCTAACATAATGTTTGATTTCTAGGATAAGTAGAGTTAATTTGTTACATTCTAATTCTCTGTTGTCTTTAAATTTCAGTGAATCATTACATCCAGAGCCTGAACCAGTGATTCATTCTCTGCCAACGCCATTACCAGATCAGCATGCCACGGTCACTGTACAGCTGGAGCCAGAAGAGGATGTAAAGCCTCCACCATCCCTGCTCGTACCTCCTCAGCCTGAAGTATCTCTAGAAGATGGCGAGGATCAGGAATTTGAACAGTCCCTAGACAGATCATTATCCCCGTCTCTATCCTCAGTGGACATGAGATTATCCCTGTCTCCACCTTTACTTCGATCAGAAGAATGCTTCAATCCTCACAGGCAGCATCTGAGAACAGATTGTGCCTGCAGCCCAGACATTTTACACTTGCTGAAAAGAGAACATCAGATCATTTTAAACAACCAAAAACAATATGGCCTTTACATCAAGGAGAAAAGGGAAGCATTAAAAAGGAGACAGCACCTGGAGGAGGAATTGATAAAGTCCAAAATTAAAGTGGAGAAATTAAAGGCAATGAAACTAAGAAGGGACTTGCCTGAATACAGCACACTGTGAAGATTTTTGTGTAGTATTTTTTAGTTGAATATCTCTGTATGTCTTTGCAGGTAACTTATTGTGCCCCAGGCAGGATGAATGACCAGGTTCATGTAAGGCGCCTTCACACTGCCCCTTCATACTGTGTGCATGTTGCTTCTTTTTGCAGTCCAGGAAAATATCTGTATAGGCATTTAGCCCTGCTGTACCAGGTACTGACCAGGTACTGTGCTAAAAAAAAAAGTTACCGCTGTCTGCCTCATAGAAATAATAATAAAAATAAATAAAGCCTATGACGGGAAGTGTGTTAGTCTGTGTTAAACGTTTTTTGCGTTCGCATAAAAATCTTTAGCAGCCTTTTCAACGGTACATTAGTGTTGAGATCATTGGGAAGCATGCCTCTTACATTGCTGGCTAGAGGGAAGAATGTCACCCTTAGCCAAAAAGATCATTGGTTTCAGTAACCCCCCTGGCGGTAATCCCAAGTGTGGCTCGGGGTTACATTTCATTGAAAATAGCGGTAACCCCGAGCCACATGCGGGGTGGAATTGAGAACTTACCAGGTTTCCACGGGCCTGCAGTGTCCTCCGCCAATGCCCGGACGCCATCGGAGTTCCCTTGGTGATGCCTGTAATCTGTGTCCCCTGACCTTGCATCCCCGGCGTGTGAACGCTGGGGGTGCTAGCCAATGAAATGCAGATGCAGGGCAGCCATTCATCGTGAGTACGTGCAGGCAGTGTGCACTGGGGGGTGAGACCGGCGAGAAATTTAAAATAAGTATTTTTAAATGTCAAATGTACTGATTTGACATTTAAAAATACTAAAATTATCATACCGCCAGGCAGGTTAAACTGACACGAGAGGCACAAATTGCTCATCAAACCCCTAGCAGCATCTAGAGAAACCCTATTGTCACACAAATCCATGGTCTATAGGGTTGCAAAACATTTAAGTAAGCCAAAAGGATGTCATTGACAAATCAAACATGCCAGTCAAAAATTATGATTGGTCTTGAAAGCATCTGAAAGGGTTCAAAATCCAAAGCTAATTGACAGGTGCTCTCATAAAGTCTTGTCTACATGCTGCCAGTTTCCCCTTTATGTATATAGATATTTAGAAATGTAAGACAGTTACTGGATTTTTCCTTTAGAGAGCCAATTTGACATCTCGGCTGAATCATCTTGTAGCAACCTCCTAATGCCAGGTTGTGCAAGGAACCCAAGCTTTGGCATTTTCTATGTTGAAGCTTGCTTGCACTTGCCTGCTTTTCACACATTTCAATGGGCCAATGTAGCACCTGTGTATGAATATGAACCAATCATAACATTGGTGAGGTAGCATGAGTTTTTTTTTTTTTTTTATTATTTTTATTTTTTTAAGACTACATTCACAAATTCAGATTTTGATATTTTATTGATTAATAATGATGATATTGTAAATAAGATTTTATTGAAGATTGATCAATACAAAAAACAAATTTTGATTTGTGATGTTAAAACTATTTAAGATATCATTTAATCTGAGAACCCTTTTTAAAAGAAAACTAGTCAAAGAATCTGATAACTTACTGTTAAAAAAAACTATATCCCATCAAATTCTTTTCCTGTTTTTTTCAATGCAATTTTTCAGTAACATTCATATATAGTAACATAATGCATTATATTTATTTAACTTTGACTTCAGGGAATATGTTGTAACCTTGTTTACATGTGTTGTTTTGTAATTCTCAGTTATTGGTTTATCACTGTATGAACCATTTTGTTTCAGAACAATAAAAAGAAATCTTTAAAGGTTGCAATATGATTGCTTTTTTGTTGAAATATGTAATAGCCTATACCTTGTTTGATATTGTGTGTCTGTGTTTTGGAAACAAAGTCTGCTGAAATGTACAAGCTGATCTTCCAGGCCAGGCACTCAGAGGAGTATGTTGTCTGGACTTGCCATGCTTTAACACCTTAACCTTGCAATCTGTAGATTAACATTCTTCAGTACAGCTCCCTGCTATGAGAGATCTCTCACTATTAAGAACCACACTAATTGCTTCCTGGCCATCTAAACATCATGATGGACAATTATGATCACTTGGGTTTGTTTACATATAAACTGGCACCTCCATTGTCAACAGGCCTAAAAACATTCAAAAGTTTAAAATGGTTAACATGGTTTTTCCGTTTGTGAACTTTTGCAATCCGTAGCTGTCATTAGGCTTTGTATAACTCTGTTTACTGTACCATCTGCATGCAGATGACACACAAATCTATCTGTCTACCCCTGACTTGTCTCCCTCAGTCCTGGTTGAGGTTTCATGATGTCTGTCGGTCATCTCATCATGGATGGTTTCTGAAACCCAACTTGGGTAAAACGGAACTCATCATCCTCACCCCACATTCAAAATCTACCCCTGACATATTTCTAACAACACTGTTTTTCAACCCTCCCCTCAGGCATGTTGTCTAGGTCCTGTCACTTTCACCTGCGCAACATCTCCAAAATCCGCCTCATCTATCCCCAGAGACCACCAAACTCCTTGTACATGCTCTTATCTCTTGTCTGGACTACTGTAACATCATCCTTTCTGGTATTCCACTAACCCGACTCTCTCCTCTACAAACTATTATGAACGCTGCAGCCAGACTCAGCCATCCTTCCCACCGCTCCTCTTTCACTGCATGTCTTTGTAGTTCTCTTCATTGGCTTCCATTTCACCTGAGAATCAAATTCAAACTCCTGTGCTTTGCCTTCAATCCCTACACAGTTCTTGCCCTAATTACCTTTCTGACCTGGTAGAAAAATACTCCCCCAGCCACTCTCTCCGCTCATCCAATGACCTACTAATGACTTCCTCACTCATAACCTAATCACTCGCACGGTTCCAAGACTTTCTAGACCTGCCCCGATTCTCTGTAATCCATGTCCTATTCAACTTGTTCTTATATTCCACTCATTTAAAAGAGCCCTTAAAACCCATCTTTTCAAATTTGCCTACCTGTCCTCTTTTGTCCTGTAAACCCTCACTACTCACACACCATTCCAATCCCCTTATTGTCTGACTTTGGGAATTCTGGTAGCTATGTGGGATTGCTGGCCAGCTGATTATAGGGGATGGTTAGGGGTTCTTCTTGTACAAGTAGTAATGGTTGCCGTGTCTTTTTAAAGCTGAACTAAACCTTTTGTACAAATCTAGCCTTGTTACGTTGCGTAGCGCCACCATCTTCTTCCTTCTCTTCCTGAAGGAAATCTTCGGCCAGTTTATTCCCAGCAAGTTCAGGGCGAGATGTGTTTGCCAAGTATCCAGGAAGTGAAGAAGAAAACATAGCAGAGCTCTGCAATAATGATTTGCCTGATTGTGAATTTTTAAAAGTGAAACTTTAGTTCTGCTTTAACATTTCAAGAATCGAACCTTCATCCTTATGTATGTGCGACACCTAAAAAATATTTTTTATGGATATATTACCTGTTTTGGTGTACAATTTAGAAAAAACACATTATTCCACTCTTACTGAAAATAACAGTGGAGCCTGCTTTGTCCAATATTTTGTACTGGGCCATCTGCCAACATTTAATAAACTTACTTAAGACTGATTTTATTTCTTGCCCTAAAATCTTATAGCAGACGCTGCTTAGCAACACGGAACAGGTATAAATATCTGTGAAAGAAGAAAACATTATCCTAGGATTTGATTAATACATTTCCACTTTTAAAAAGAGCACAGTTATTTTGGCATTCTGTGAATGTACTACATTCTTTGAGGAACTGATAACCGTGGAGAAGTTGTAAATGGTTGGACGGGCAGCCTAGTATGGCAGTTGGCAGCTACAGACAAATTTAATTTTTTTGCCTTGAAACCTTGCCTTGTCATCCTTGTGATCAGAAGTAGCACTGTGACTATAAACCTATGTAGGTAGGCTTTAGGATCATACCTTAGCCATGAGTTTACTTTGACTTGCAGGAATGAAATCAAAAGTGGCTAAAAAAAACATTTTTGCAAAAATAGACTCAGGTCCACCCACATTGACTATGTTTAAAGATAAACTAATCAATGTTTTTCGTATGACCTTGGTTGAGTCTGCATTAAAATAAATGTAATTTTTGTACTATGGAAATCTTTTATTGACACCTTGCCCCTGCAGATGAAACAGGCTTAAAAAACAATTCTTTAGGCAGATGTCCTGGTATATTCTTAGATTACGTTCTCATGACCCGCCTATTTTAACCTAATGAATAGGAATTGAATGCATAGCTTGACTGTTGGGGTTTTTTAGGTTCTGTTTTCTTGTAATGAATAAATATGCCATGATTGCTGTATGTAAAGAACTCTTCTTCTTTTGTATTGTTTGAACTTATGTATGTCTTTGTTTTCATATCCTCTAATAAAAAGTATTAAACACAAAAAACACAAACTGATCTCAAACTAAAGCTATGTTTACACCGGCCATGAGGTTGCAGTGCATTTATTATTATTACACAGTATTTATCTTTATATATATATAGATATATATATATATATATATATAAATAATTTGTTTTTGTTTTAAAAAACATAGATTTTGTGTTGGATATTCTATTAGTTATCCCAGTAAAGGATTCTTCTCCCTTTTTTGCAGTGTCAGCAAAGATAGCGGACCAGGCTACACACAGCGAAGTGCAGGAGGACGGGGAGGCCAGTTCACATGTAAAGTATTTCAGCGTGGTGTGGTGCAAAGCATCAAAGAAGAAGCATAAGAAATGGGAAGGAGATGCTGTTCTCATTGCCACAGGGAGATCGGTGACTTTAAAGGATATGGAAGGCAAAGATATTGGAAAAGGTAGTTTTTATTTTCTTTTACTTTTCATGTTTCTTGGTATTAATAACATTTAAATGACATTTTCACATTCATACATTTTCCAAGTAGGAGGGTTATTGTATTGCATATGATACACCACTTGCAAACAGTTACAATGCCACCTAGTGCCCATTTATGTTTAGGCAAGGGGTAGGAATTCTTTTATAAGTACAGGTGACTTACATACAAGACAGGGACTGTATGTAAGTCAGAACAGGTACATTATATTATTAAAGATGTTTGTTTCAACATATTTATTGTTAGGCAGTGTGGCATTATAGGCAGCATGGTGTCGGTTACTGTATAAAATCCTCACTGTGAGTTAATCACAAAAAAAGCAAAAAAAAAAAATGTATGGAGCCTAGACATTCATTAACTTCTAGAACAAGCTGTGCTATAATATGCAAAAAGAAACAACTGCAGAGTTTGTCTTGGTCTTTAAATATTACCAGGTGTTGCACAAAAGCTCATTGCTTAAGATCACCCACAACCTTAGCTGTGTTTAGCAAAAGATTTGTTCTGCAAGTCATGCATACCGCCCCCATAAAGCCATAATCCTGCACACCAGCCAGTAGGAAAGCCCTGTTCGTGTCTAGAAGTCGTTTGTATGTTGGATGTCCTTACTACGGGAACTACCTGTATATTTATTTATGGATACACAGAAATCAAGATTGTATTTTCTTTTGTAGCTTTGACTGGCCAAATTCCAAGAGCATTTGTTAAACATTTTTGTAGTGAAAATCAACTTTTCAATATTATTCCAATTATTATAATGGTAGTAAATGTTACATGATAGTTGTAGATATTTCCCCTTACAGCCAATCATTATAAAAGGTTTCATTTCACCATGAAGCAGTCCCTGGACCGATCATTCTTCAAGGTAGTTTTCTGCAGTCCTCTAAATTCTTTACTTGTGGTTTTAATCTGATTTTAAGTTCTTAAAGCATTGGTTGTAAACTGTTTTACTGATTGTATAATTATTTTTCAGGCAGTGGATACAAGCTGAAGGATCTGGAGAATTTGGAAGAGGGGCAGACCTTAATGATTGGTGGGAAGGAGATTGAGGTAATGGGCCCTATTACAGCAGAGGATTACACCAGTGGCAGATGTTTCCACTCAGCAGTGGTGTTACCCACTCAGGCTCCCCTAGATTCCATCCATCTCAAACCATTCACCAACCCAATGAAAAATGTCAGCAAAGAAACTATATCAAAAGACGTTCAGACGTGCAAACCTCGCCATGATCCCACTGCACCAGGTACATTTTTTTCTATTAGAGGAACATTCATAATCGTTATCCACAGAATATTTTGCAAGTAAGGTAACTTTTTTGTATGCTAGATGGGTTTTGTACCTTTTGATGCAGAAGGCATCAGGATGTTCATTTCAACATGCTGGTTCCAAATATTAGTTCACTGATGTTGCTCAAATTAGCTTTTTTTGGTCTTCGAGCCATTTAGATGAAGTGCAAATGATTGGCTTCTAAGTAGTCTAAAGCTGAACTGAAGCTGGGTTATTTGATCTTTATTTGTACACAATGGCCAGCCACCGCCTGCTATGTGCATTAACAGGCTTACAGGAACACTGCCTGGGCAGTCCGATACTTGCATTAGTTCTAATATTGTAAATTTTATAAATACTGGCATGTAGGTCTCTTGTCAAAATAAATATCTGGACTATGAACCATCTGCCAATGCCCATGCTTACTGCTATTAAATAAGCAGTGCTAGTTTTTTTGGGGGAGGGCAGGGGCAAAGTACAGATCTTCCACGTCAAAGACAGTCACATACCCTGTACAGGTTCTCTTTAAAGTACTGTTCTGTCCATCTGCATCATATTTTCAAGACAGTTGTAGGTAATATCTGTTTACTTCATCATAACTTTGTCTTCTGATGCCTTCTTAGTGCAGCCATTATAAGTGGATCGGTTGTTAACAGTTAGAATTTTCAGTTCTTTTGCACCATTGCAAACAAAGCATGAGGTGTTAAACTGTAACAGAGCCATAGCTGATATATCCAGTACAGAGCTAAAGCTTTGAAGAACAATAAGAAGACATCAAATTGTTCCTGTGCCTGAAATATGTGTTCTATATTGACAATCCAAGTAATATTGTCTGTCTGTTGCTTTGTGTTGTTTTTTGGAAGATTCCATAGTGATGCCAAGACCGTCCCAGAATCATCAGAGAATGTTCAGCAAACCCAATTTGCCCATAGTGGACGTTGTGGTTGATCCTTATGTGGCTGTACACCTAAGACCCCACCAAAAAGAAGGGATTCAGTTTCTTTATGAATGTGTCATGGGGATGAGGTAAATACATTTTTGACAAATTTTGCTAAACTATGAAATGTGTAATTAGTATTTTCAGCAGTGTGATCACAATCACAAACACAGCTGACTTTGTTTCTACTATGCTTACTGCTGTGCTAGGACACCAAACGGTCATATTTTACAATCTAGAGACTGTTATATAACATCCTAATCATAACATTTATATATGTAAAGTAATCCAGCAGTTTTCTATATCTTTCCAGAAACAATAACAGACCTTTTTTATTGTCTATATACAGTTAATAATGAGATTTTTTGGACTTGATTTAATAAAGCTCTCCAAGGCTGGAGAGGATACACTTTCATCAGTGAAGCTGGGTGATCCAGTAAATCTGGAATGGATCTGGTCCAGAATTTAAAACATTTGCGAGCAAAAAGAAAATAACTTAAGAAATCTATTCCAGGTTTGCTGGATCACCCAGCTTCACTAAAGGAAAGTGTATCCTCTCCAGACTTTGAGAGCTTTATTAAAACCGCTCCATTATGTCCTGAAGCTCTAGGAAGAGCTCTTTATTTATTGTGCTAAGACTGTAGACCTGCATGGGTTAAAATCTCTGTTCTCTTTCATTTAGGGTCTCTGGTCAGTATGGAGCTATTCTGGCAGATGAGATGGGTTTGGGAAAAACACTTCAGTGCATCGTCTTGATATGGACCCTTTTGCGCCAAGGTCCTTATGGAGGCAAGCCTATTATGAGGAGAGCTTTGATCGTCACTCCAGGGAGTTTAGTGAAGAACTGGAGGAAAGAATTTCAGAAGTGGTTAGGAACAGAGAGAGTGAGAGTGTTTGCAGTCGACCAGGTAATAACAATCACTTAAAGTGTATCTAAGTTCAAACACTAAAGTCAGATGTGATTTTGCACATGTCCAGTAATGTAAAAAGAAAAAAAAGTCCACAGAAAGTTCATACAAAGAGTCTAAAGAATGCAGGGAAGATGATTGAAATGAAAATGATTTTGAAAAAATAAATATATATAATGTTGTCCTAATATACTTATTGCTCTACAAAGTCTGTGGGTTTAGTTCTACTTGATTTTTCTTAAGGTCACAAACTAGTTCACGTTTCTTAGTAAATAATTTTCTACATGTTCTAGATTTGTATATTGTAGCATAGTGTGCTGTCTCTGTATAAATAGTTGCAGATCAATTTCTGTTATTGTTATCATGATTTCCTTTTGCACAGGATCATAAAGTGGAAGAATTCATCAACTCTCCTCTGTATCCTGTGCTAATTATCAGCTATGAGATGTTGCTACGCTGTATGGACCAAATCCAGAGCCTAGGCTTCGATCTTATCATCTGTGACGAGGGGCATCGCTTAAAGAACAGCTCCATAAAAACCACATCAGCACTTAGCAGTTTGTCATGTAGCAAAAGAATTATTCTCTCGGGTAACTATTCATTGACTCAAATACAAGCTTTATAGGAGTATAACTTGGTCAATTTGAAAAATGGTCAAAAAAAAAAAAAAAAAAAAAAAAAAAAAAAAAAGACTGGATTACATTTCTAGTCCAGTAGTTATTTTACTTTCAGTCCAGAATCTAAATCAGTGGTCACCAACTTTTCTGACAGTACGGCCCAGTAACATGGAATAAAATTTTGCAGAGGCCCGGTTTATGTACAGCTTACACTACTCTACTATTCTCAGCAGCTCGGCCTCCTGTCAGCTCACTAGCTGAGAATAGCAGAGTAGTGTATGAGAGATGGTGTGCTGTCCGGTGGCAGAGCTGCTGGGAATGGCAGCAGTGTAAGCATTACATGCATTGCTTTCACCATTCTCAGCAGCTTCTGTGTAAGCAGTGTGTGGAGAGCTGCCTGCTCCCCCGCTGGTTGTGCTTTTGCTGTCACACTGTCACTAGTTTACAGCAGTGTAAGGTGGCCGCCGGCGCTTCTGTCATTTGCGACCTCCAACTCACTAGCCACGGACCAGCACTGGTCCAATGCCTGGCGGTTTGGGGACCACTCATCTAAACAAATACATAGGGGTTTGTTGATAATGGAGAGCTGGTACTGCTATCTGCTATCCATTACACTGTACTGTGCTACAAACACCACTTCCACCTCATTTATAAAGATCGGTACAGCTTTGTCCATGCAATGAATCTTCACAGAAATCTCTCTGGGAAAGAAGTAAGAAAGAGTTTAGTGATTGGGGGAGACCTGGTGTTGTGCTTCTTTTTTACACAGAACTCTGTTTTGTTGATCTGTGAAGCCTTCAGAGACCCAAAGCTTTCTTAACAAAAAATGTGTTTATTTTTCCAGGTACACCTATACAAAATGATCTACAGGAGTTTTTTGCTTTAATAAACTTTGTAAATCCAGGAATACTTGGTTCTTTGTCCACGTACAGAAAGATTTATGAAGAGCCTATTTTACAGTCCCGTGAACCTTCAGCATCCAAAGTAAGTATAGTAAAATGCAATATATATATATATATATATATATATATATATATATATAAAACAAGCCAGTGCAGGGTGTCACACATATGAATAGTTCTGTTGTTTTGTGTTGTTATGCTTTTTTACATTGAATACTTGTGATATCAAAATTGTAATGACTAGATATACAACCAGGCTGCTGCATGTATCACTGTAGTGTTCTCCCCAGCCCCTTTTAGCTGGGTGCACCACCCGGAACTTTTCAGAAACCACCCAGCTGTTTTTGGGTGGTTACTGATGAGTTGGGTGACAATACAGGGGCTGCCACCCAGCTAAAAAAAACATTTCTGGGTTGAAGACTGCACTGTGATCCACCACCTTTCAAGACCCTAAATGAACAACATAAACACTATTTATTTGCCCTTAATTTAAACATGGATAATGACGTAATCACAAGTTGATTTTTGTATTGTTTATATTATTTGGTATTATACAGATGAGTGTGTGTGTGTATGTGTATATATATATATATATATATATATATATATATATATATATATATATATACATACATACATACACACACCCCTCTTCTAATGTTCCTGTTTGTTGGTTGTGTATTTTTTTTACAGGACTGGATCGTATGAAGATGGCATGAGTGGTTTGCTAGAGTTAGCGTTCACACTTCTGATTTATTGTCCAGTAAGCTAGCACATGATTTAGGATGCTAAAAAAAACGAACAAAGAAATAGTGGAGTCACTTGTCTGGTTGTCTGTTGTGTCAGCAGTGTTTAAAATGAGAATTTCTTTGCAGGAAAACAAATTTATTGGTGGTATTTAGCTGTTTGCCTGTAGTTGGCTTCATTTTGCTTGAAAGTGCAAGATGTAACTAGAAGTCTGCCGCCACTGAAGAGTACTTGTCGCTTGTTCGGTTTATAGCCTCTTTATTTTTTTACAGTGTTTTCACTCTAGAAATATGTTTAGAAATCTAAAATGCAGAAAACTGTTCTACAAATACTTTTTAATGTCTGTTTTGTGTTTGCAGCGAAGAGTAGAAAGGACTTTGCCGTCACAGCTGGAACTCATAAATATCCCTTTTAAGTGTTCTGACTTTACTGTAGTTAGCTCCTTGTGACCTAATCTTACATTCTGCACTTGTGAGCTAAACTGTTTATGTAATTTCATTTACTTTTTACTTTTATACTAAGCTGTCTTCTGCTTTTTACCATGATTTAGGAACAAAAAAGTTTAGGAGAAGAAAGAGCTTCAGAACTGGCACGTCTGACAAGCCTTTTTATCCTGCGAAGAACACAGGAGGTCATTAATAAATTCCTCCCTCCTAAGATCGAAACCATAGTCTTCTGCAAGCCATCCGTGTTTCAGCTTGATTTGTATAGAAGGCTTCTCAACTCTGGTCTTGTAAGATCCTGTTTACAAGGACTAGGGGAGAACAGTCCCCACCTGGTCTGTATTGGTGCACTCAAGAAACTTTGTAACCACCCAAGCCTTCTCTACAAGACTCTTCAGGTCAGTAGAATGGTGGTTCATTGTAATAGTCTATAATGCATTATTATACATACCACTGTTTGATGTATCGAAAATCTTTTAGCAACACTTACTAATAATCACATATACTTATTCTCTTCAACCAGATTCCTATCAAGTTATCTGAATAATCGTTTGTCATATTCATTCAGGGGCAAACTTGCATAGGTAGCTTAATTAACTTGCTGGACTCTCAGAAGCCCCATTGTAGCCATCACAACCTGCATATGCACAGATATGCTGGGGTGTAAGCCCCACCCACCTGCATCATGTGGAACACAATCACCTGGGCACATGTGCGCAGTAGAATCAGCAGCACATGTGTTCATGAGATATATAGTCCCAATGTCAGATCTACTGATAGAGGTTGTGTGTATGCTTCATGATGGAAAGTTAGGAAAAACGCTGAATCTGGGAGCAATTTTTCAACAAAAAAATCTAAACATTCTGGAAAATGTTATATCTACCTAAATAGATATCTGATATGTTTATTGAGGGTTTATTAGTACTTTAGCTGCAAAACTACAACATGGGCCTTGTCTTTTTTTTCTATGGGTACTTTTCTTTCAGAAGAAATTTCAAGTTTGGAAATCATCAGTGACAATGCTGATAGTCCCACTCTTGCAACATTTTTTCTATCCCACTGGTACAGCCTACATGAGAGTGGCAACTAATTGCAATTCGTGCTGCATTGTTGCCACAATATAGGAAGCTGCAATGGGTGGACATCACTAGCAGGATCAACAAGTAGTGGTGGGGCTGCAGCACATTTATTTTAGTGAGAGCCATTGTTCTACTTATTAGAGCATGACAGACAAATGTAAATTGTTTTACATTATTATATGCACCCCAGTCCCTTTAAATATATAGCACTATGTATGTGATATTCCTGCTATCTGACCTGTGTGAAGCTCAGGGACAAATAGTGGATGCAAGTCAAAACAAAATAAGTTTGTTTCCAGTTATAAAAAGCCACACTTAGCTGTAAAATGAGATGTAAAACATCACCCTATTTCATCTTAATATCCATGATAAATTTCATAACCTTTTGTGTTATTTCATGAGCTGGATGATTATGAATTTTGTTAATAAGCAAGGACATCTGTTAATAGTTACCTGTGCCACCCCATTTGCTATGTATTGGAACAGTACCTGGGCATACAGGTTGTTTTCGACTCCCCCTCACTAGAAAGACTTTCTGGTTTCTGTGTACATCATAAATTTTACATTTGCCTCTTTCCAGGGTATCAGCAATTACTATGCTTTGCTGTGGGACCCCTATGCCTCTAGTTTGTGGCCCTGCCTTTTCTCTGAGACCCCAGTGTTTACCAAGGTGCTGGCCCCAGCATTACCCATCTGCTTTCTCATGGCTCTGTTGTTGGATACTTAGGCCACCTCATATTGAGGAATAAGTCTGATGACCAACCAGGTTTATTCACATATTCTCAATTGATTATTAAACTGATATTAAATTGATATTAGTAAAATTGATATTAGTAAAATTACCTTGCAGGCATTGTGAGTACCTGAATTTGATTTGGTATCAACCTATTGAAACATGTACAACCTACCCAACCCAATATATCAGAGCCTATTGTGATAGAGGTAAAAGCATCACAATGAGCCAATCTTTTGAGCATTGCTTATGTGGTTATAGGGTATATGATAACAGGAGACCTTCACACTGACACCCAACTGTTAAAGCATTTGCATAACTCTTCCTAAGAGCCAGACCACAGCTTGCATCAGAGCTAGGAGGAATGCCTAGGCAGGGTGCTGTAATATTGTACAAAATTCTACTGGCCCCTCCTACTATTCTTTATCAGCCTGTATTGCATAGAGAAACAAAGAAATACAGTGATCATGTCTCTGAGCCTAAAATAAGGTATGTAGTAAAAAAAAATTTTTTTATATTTAAAAATGTTATTTTTTGATGGGTACAGTGGGAGGGACTGATAAGAAAATTAAATTGAACTTCAATTTTATTCATATTTTTGCCTTATGTTTAATTTTATGTATTTTGTATAACCTGCATTTACTATGCCTTGCAGAGTAGTCCTTGTGTCCAATTATACTCAGACGTTAAACTTATTGCAAGCACAGTGCCAGCGGCATGGATACAATTGCACCAGACTGGATGGACAGACACCAGTCAATGACAGGCAGCGCATTGTGGATGGATTTAACAGCAAATATTCCTCAGACTTTATCTTCCTGCTGAGTTCCAAAGCTGGTGGTGTGGGCTTAAACCTGATTGGAGCATCTCATTTAATTCTGTATGATATAGACTGGAATCCTGCTAATGACATACAGGTCAGTAGATTCTATTCCATTACCCAGTTCATGTCATGTCAGTAATAAAATAATGGAATATTTGTTATTTATTTAAAACTATACTAATCAAATATTTGTTTCTTTCTGTCTTTCTTTCTGTTTTTTTTTTTTTTTTTATAAAGTCTGTGACATTCATCTCTTTACAGCACTGGGCTACCTACCGGTATATATGTTTTTAAATCTAAAGAGCTTACCATCTAATGTTCCCTGTCTGGCATAATAGAGTACAAATAATTACACCAGTAACCCAAAGCAAAAAAAATTATATTTGCTTTACTTGATATGGTTTATTTAAATAGTTTGGAAGTCAATTCCCAAATGATTGTTGAGGATTGCTATACCTACTTGCTATTTGCTCATAGGAGAAAGAAGTATATACCGGTATGTTGACTTCAATCCACCAGGTGGCACTGTTGTTGTGTATCTTATGCAGTGCCTAATCCTTCCACTGTTCACTTTTTAGGTAGTAACAAATAATATAAAATTTTATGGCATTATATTTACCGACATCATAATGGGAGCAGAAGTTAGTAATTCTCTTTATTTTTTCTATGGTTTGAAATGATCTTTAATGTTAACATTTGATATATTTTTATAACACTATTTGTAGGCAATGGCTCGTGTGTGGAGAGATGGTCAGCAGCACACTGTGCACATTTATAGGCTTCTCACCACAGGTAAGCACCTTGAATCTAACAGTAAGAGGAGGTTCACGTAACAGAACCTGGTATATTTTTGGTGCATAGTTTCTACTGCAAGCAGCATTGACCTGCCCTATTGAACCCCCCTCCTCCCAGGTGCTACTGCTTTAACCTGCTGCCCTTTAACCTTAACATGGACCCTCACTCTAACCTTAGCAATAACCCTACCAGTAACCATTCTTATAACCTGAACATTTACCAGAATTTATGCATTTGAAGCTGACCTGTTGTGTCAGATCTATGATTTCTTCAAATTATATACCAACCCTTTTTTCTCCTCTCTACTTATATTAGCAACAGGGAGATAGTCTTTAACTATAGGATGCAGTGCTTACATGAGTTCTCGCCACCCTGCTGTTAGATGTCAGTGTTTTAAAGATTAAATACCTTAATCAAAGTGTTTTTGGGCAGAGTGTGTTCATGCCAGAATGGAAGACTTA